>NW_027468848.1:10478676-10503676 GCF_046254945.1 Alosa pseudoharengus
AGATGTCAACAGAAGGCATTGGATCTCACCTAGTTCTCACAGGCCACGCTGTGTGGCTTGTCCTGATGCAATAGTGTATGCCTTTCCTGAATGAACCACCAGCACAGCAGACGCTGTTTTCAGTGCTGCAGCTGGTTTCAGAGCCCAACACATAACTAACTGTACTGATTGTTGTTTGCTATTACTGCTATTATCAATTTAGAACTTGTGGTGACATATTTTCACAGTTCTGGTCTTTAACATTCCCTATCCATTTAGACGTGTCATACGTATCACTGATAGCCTTCTTTGACTGGCTATCCAAGACACTTTTGTTGTAGCTTGTAGTAGAACAATGATGAGAGATGGATAACAATTCAAGTAGGGAGGTAAGCATAATGGGTAATACATTGGTTACAACCATAATATCAGTGAGATAATACCTATGTGTGAATCTGTTCTGCAAACAAGCAGGCCCTTCCATTAAAAAAAAAAAAAAAAACTTACAGTAAAGTTTGCAATGTTGCATATATGTAAATATGCTTTTGAATTTACAGTGCTACAAAATATGTTTATGATATTTGCTTTAACGATAATTAGTCACAATTGAAGCAAACGCCCTTAATTGAGTACAGGCGCCCTCTATGGATCATTCAGAGAAAACCAATCAAGAATGCTTCCATCACTATAACTATCACAACACTCACATAGGTACATAAATACTTTTTAAACACTTACATAGGTACATAAATACTTTTTAAACACTTACAGAGAAGACTTTTTAAACACTTACATAGGTACATAAAGACTTTATAAACACTTTCATAGGTACATAAAGACTTTTTTAAGCACATTTCACATCACATACACCAGAAATATGTCATGTGTCCGTGTCCCATCTGGAAATGTATGTGATTTTTTTAATGATTATTTTCCAGTCTTCTCGTTTGCTCTTCCCAGATGAGCTGAAATTAATAATTGAAGTGACCGAATTGAACACAGTTTTTTATGTGTGTGTGCCTCTTCCGTTAAAGTCACATAATTGAACACAGTTTTTTTATGTGTGTGGGTATGCCTGAGGAGTGTGCCTGTCTATATTTGAAATGAGTCGTCTTTGTGAGTTTGTGTGTGTCTGTGTGTATGCATTTGTGGTTGTGTGTGCGTATGCTTCTGTGTATGCATTTGTGGATGTGTGTGTGTTTGTATGCGTATGTGAGTATGTATGTTTGTGTGTGAGTGTGTGTGTGTGTATGCGTATGTGTGTGTGAGTATGTGTGAGTGTGCAGGAAGTGTGGGGTGTGGAGTAAAAGAGGAGTACCTGTGGGGGGCCCTCAGTGGACACGCATCAAAGCCAAATGGCTTTCCCCTCACCTGTGTGTGTGTATGTGTGTGTGTGTGTGTGTGTTTGTGTGTGTGTGTGTTTGTGTGTGTGTGTGTTTGTGTGTGTGTGTGTGTGTGTGTGTTCATGTGCTTTGAAAGCGCATTATGGATTGTGAGTGAAGAGTGCACCATTGTGTTTTTATGTGTCTGTGTGTGACTGTGTATCCGTCTGCACCTGAGTGCATCTGTGGGTTTGTGTGTGTGTGTGTGTCTCTGTGTCTGTCTGTCTGTGTGTGTCTATATGTGTGTGTCTGCTGTGCCTCTGTGGAGTGTGTGTGTTTGTGTGTGTGTCCATCTGTACTCTTGTGCATCTGTGTGTGTGTGTGTGTGTGTGTGTGTGTGGACCCGCTGTTGGCTGCCTGCATTATTTATCACTGTGTGCCTCCTCCAATCTGTTAGTGCAGCAGAAGTGAAGACACAGGTTACATCACACACACACACACACACACACACACACACACACACACACACACTGAGTCCTCTCGATCATTGATCTGGAATGTGTGTGCAAAAGTATCATTGTGAATGTGATTGTGTGTGCATGTGCATGTTTGGTGTGTGTGAGAGTCTGTGTGTATCTGTGTGTGTGTGTGTGTGTGTGTGTGTGTGTGTCATCACAGAGCGAGACCCAGGGACAAAAACAGGTGGGCAAAAACAAACTGACATACTTATGGCAAAATAAAAAATCCAAAGCAATTCAAATAATTCTCAGTAATTGGCAGTAAATACCCTAGTGCTCCAGCATGCACTAATAATGTACAAACTGTGCAAAACTATTACAGCTCCAAATGCGCACCTAAGATATCTACCTCGAATGTGCCTCCTTGGACAGGATTACTAGAACCAGTGGAATATACACAACTCGACACACTGATATTTACTACCAATGTCGAAAAAGTGATTAGTGATCTCCCTAATAACAAGGCATGTGGACTAGATGGTGTCACATATGAAACATTGAAAGCTACCAGACAAACGACATACTGTACCCAATCCTGACTAACATATTCAACACATGTCTCAATAATGGCAAAGTACCAGAATCCTGGAAGGATAACATTCCCGATGATCCCTCCATTTGGAGAGATATCTCCTTACTACTGGCAATATACAAGGTATTCATGAAGTGTCTCCTGTCACAAATCCTCCCCTGCCTAGTAGACACAGGAACACTCTCCCCACAGCAGAAAGCCTACATAAATAGACAAGGGATGAATTAGCATGTCTTTTGTCTAAAAACTGCCATAGACGATTTCATCCGCAAGTTTTATACTGTCTTCTTGGATTTCCGCGATGCCTTTGGTACATTGCCCCTCAAAGTCATGTCACACGTCCTTTTGGAAATAGGACTGCCACAGCCATCTGTCGACATTATTGAGGATGTTTAAAACAACTCATACATACAGTACAAGTTATATGTGAGAAAGCATTGACCGATCTAATACCGTTAACAACTGGCATCAAGACTGGGTGCCCATGGAGCGCCATACACACTTTATCCTAGCGAAATGGATGTGCCAGTGCGTGTCCCCAGGTGTGTGCTTCTTGAACCCAGTGCAAGGCCACGCGACGATCCAGAGATGAAACTGTAATTCACAACATGCTCCTCCATACAGAACAGTTCAAAGGATTTGCAAAAGATCTAGGAAAAATAAACCAAGGACGTGACAGTAAGAACTTTAAACATAGTGCTGTTCAAATGATTTGGTTCCAACACAATGTACCTGACAACGAACACTCTGAGATTTGTACAGTATATGGACATCTGCTACTACTCTAAGTTACTGAAATACCAGCCACTGGTGAGTCATATATGCCAACTAGGTTACCAGTGCAAATGTATATCTTTAATCTTTGGAAGCTTAGGTCATGTCCACAAAAATGTGGGTAAAGGACTGGGGTTGGGGGGGGGGGGGGTTACATAAGAAGGAAGCCAAAATGTTGCTCTGTTTCAGCCACCGTAGTATGCAAATCTGGAAACAAAGATGTTTTGTTTATCCATAACTGTTTGGTGTAATATCCTCACTTGTCACACAGGTCATGTAAGCTTGATAAAGCTGTTACATTATCACTTCTTCTTCCCAAAATGTTTGGATCTTTTTCCCCTTCTTTGCAAATTTGGATTCAAATAAAAGCATGTGTACATGTGTATGTTTGTGTGTCTGTGTGAGTGTGTCTGTACATATGTACAGTATGAGCGTGTGTCTGTATGAGCATGTGTGTGTATGTATGTGTGTGTGTGTGTCACCCTGCCTCCTCCAATCTGGTAGCACATCCCAAGTGGAGACAGGTTCTTGGGGTCAAGGTGGGCAGTGCAGTGGTGGGATGTGAAACCGAAGCTGGGGAAGGCTCAGATGGAGTAGTCCAACAGATCTGGGTGTTATTGTGGGCTTTTATTTGTTATTGATATGAAAGGGCCCCACACTGCTTTGACAGGTGCCTCCTAGACTCAGGTGTGGTGTTTCTGTGTGTGAGGTTGCTGTGGATGTGTGTGTGTGTGTGCATGCGTGTGTTTGTGTCTGTGTGTGAGGTTTGAGCTGTGGATGAGTGTGTGTGTGTGTGCATCTGTGTGTAGGAGTGAGCGTGTATGTGTGTGAGGTATGAGCTGTGGATGTGTGTGTGTGCATGTGTGTCAGTGTGCATGTCTCTGTGTGCATGTGTGTCAGTGTGTGTGTATGTGTATGTGTGTGTACAGTATGTGTGCATTTGTGTGTGTGTGTGTGTGCATATGTGTGTGTGTGTATTTGTCTGTGTGTCTGTCCCATCATCAGTTGAGCTGTCACGCTGCAGACCCCTCTCTGGCCGCTGTCTAACAGTGCAGGCTGTCACAGCTGACAGCCTGTTCCATCTCAGCCTGTCTTGATCAAACACCGTGTGTGTTTGAGCCAGCTGGGTCTCCTGCCACTGCCTGTCAGAGAAGTCTGCACGCTGTCACCCCCCCCCCCCCCACACACACACACACACACACACACACACACACCACCCGTTCTGAAGGTGTGTATGCTGCAAGTGGGCCTGATGGATATCATCACACATCTTCGTGTGTGTGTGTCTATGAGAGAGAGAGAGAGAGAGAGAGAGAGATAGAGAGAGAGACGCGGACATCATGGCCCAACGCTGGTTTTCGAGTCCCATAGTTTTGAGCTGCTTACAGAAAAACACAAACTTCAGTTATGCTGTGTGTGTATAATGACTTTGTCAGGGATGTTAGTATGGTATGTTGAGTAAATTGTAACATGGTGTGAGAAAAGCATAAACCTTTGTGTGTGTGAGTTTTCATGTGCGTTTTATTATATGCGGCAAGTGATGCGAGCTAAACAGATTACGACAGCACTGCAACAAATCAGTTAGTGAACATTGGTCGTAGTGTTACCCAATTGCGTCGAAGTCAGAATCAGTCAGTAAACATTGGTCGTAGTGTTATCCAATTGCGTGCAGTAAGATTTTCTAATGCATGCTTGGTGCCGCCAAAGTCCTTTTTGGCAAGTCCCTCTACTCCATATTGCAACGCTTTTTGGGCACTCATCGGGCATCCTATTCGGCAGAAATGTGCGTGCGCAAGGTTTCACGACACCAACCTTGCTCCAGCGGCGAGTTCACAACACATAATTGGCACAATGTCTTCACAACACACCATATGATTGGCTCACTGTATTCACATCACACCAAATGATTGACATCACACCACATGATTCAATGTATTCACATGTCAACATTTTGCCGAGGAAGGGGTGAGATGTGCATAGACAACGGCCATATTGGCGTTACGAACTAACCCCATGCATTTCTATGGAGGATTTTTTCAGTGCTGTGTCTCCTCATTAGAAAGTCTCTGGTGCTGCCCCTCAAGTCGGGCCATTTTCATTATTCGTAGTCAGACCCTTAATCTGTCTAGATTACCAGGGTTTGGATTTCGAGGCTAGTTGCCTTGTATGGGTATGTTGGAAATGGAAATTGTTGACTAATGTGAAAAAAGCACAAAAACATCAACAAATGTTAGCCTACTATGATACATTATGTTATAATAAATAGGTGCCTTCTATAGAAATGGTTTCTTTTCTAATGTTATTTCCCACTAATTCTGCGATTCCGTGTGTGTCCTCACTTTTGAACCTATGTCCTAACTTTTGGGCACAAGTGTCCTCATTTTCAGTGTCAAGGTGGTCGTCACCTAGCCTGGCGGGCCATCCTATATCATTGAAATGTATAGTCTGGAATCGAATCATTCACCTGCTTAATCCAAGGCCAGCGCTACGACCATATCCGTATCCGGTCGGCAAAACGGCAAATACATCCTTCTTCGAAAGGAATGACTTAAGTGCATTGTGTTGCTCTACTTTCAAAGAAAAGCACAAGTCCAACTCCTCCAAAGTTGACGCCAACGCCGATTCAAACAACCACTCTTTGTTCGCCATAGCCACCTTCCTTGTTGTTCACCGTCGCAGAATGTCGTTATCCTGTTAAGCCCGCCTTAAGACTCTCTAACGAAATAGAGCGCTGTGATTGGAGAACATCCACGGTGTTAAGCCAATAGAAATTCCTATGGTTCGATACTAGACGTACAGGCTGAGCAAATTAATTTGCCGCCGCTAGGGTGCGTCTAGATTTCTAGGCTAGTCGTCACCTAGTTACGATGCTGTATGAGCGACAGCATAGCTATCAGCCTTTATCCACATTGATTTAAAGTTTAACATGCCTTGAATTCACTTCTGTCTCTCCTGATGTACGTCATTGTTGTTGTTGTTGTTGTTGTTGTTGTGGGTGTCACATTGCGAGTGACACGGAAGACACTTCATAATCCTATTCAAGCGACGAGACGTTCAGATTTATACGAATCTGTAAAAATCCAATTGGAATTGCATTTGAAAACATCTCTGTATGTGGTTGGAATCAGATTTTAAAAAATCGGATCTCATGTGGTTTCTCACTGTCCTGACTGTCAAGAAATCAGATTTGGAGTGGTAATGTGAACTAGGATTTATTCCTATTTCCTTCCAGGCTGTGGAAATGTTGGTCCCGGTTCCAGAAAGTAAAAGT
Organism: Alosa pseudoharengus; assembly: GCF_046254945.1. NCBI lineage: Eukaryota > Metazoa > Chordata > Actinopteri > Clupeiformes > Clupeidae > Alosa > Alosa pseudoharengus. The sequence continues at coordinate 10,485,073 of NW_027468848.1, forward strand.
CTTGCCATATATTCTTTTTACCTGTGCACTTAACACAGGTGATATCACTAATTATCTGATCTACCTGGCTGCTAATTAGGATGAGCTAGTTTACTAAATGGTTGGATCAAACACTTATCAGGACCTTCACTTTCTGAACCCGGGATGCCCACCTCTGAATTTGGAGGAACTTTCACAGTACACAGAAACAGTATAATGGGTTCACTCTTACCCTTCAGACACAGTAGCTACAAAAGACAGCGACAAAGAGGCAGGCTGCCATTTATTTTCAATGGGAGTGGCCGTTTGCCAGCGACAAGCTTGCTGCTGTCACGAGCAAGGCGGGACCCAAAATAGACAAGAAGTCTATTTTATGCAAATGCTGACCGATGCGACAAAGCGACTGCCTATCGAAATTGAAGCTGACATGACGTTCGTTGCTTGAAAGTTAACTCAAAAACTTTATTCAAGATGGCGGAGCTATCTCATTGAAGGCAATATTTCCGTATTAACAAGTTCAGGGTTTGTGCCCTTATATTTTGCATTACCTGGTGAAAAATAGGAACTTTTAAATCTAAAAAGTCAGGTTTTGTAACCAAAAAATACATCTGAAGTCATGTACGAGCTATCTGTCAGCCACCTAGCACGTAGAAATCGGTAGCCATCAATCATCCGTGAAGCACAGCCTTGTTTTATAGCCCACTCAACGGCAAGTTGGTGGAGTTGTCGCTGTCTTTTGTGGATTATGTGACTGTAGGGTTATACTCTTTTGTCTTTGGCTAGACTTGACAGATTTTATGGTTTTAAACACCAACTTAGTCTCTTTTGGAAATGCTCTATCATTGGGGGCCAAGCAGTGAAGCTGCGAAGGCACCCATTGTGTTTCTACGTTTTCTTCCCTATTATTAGGGGTCCGAGCAGCGTAGCTGCAGGAACCCTATTGTTTCTGTACCGTTCATTTTTTGGCCAAAATTCTGTAAAAGTCATACTGCAGCCTAAACCGTAACTTCAAAACTCTTGAAATTTTCAGGTATGGTTACCAGTACCCCCCTCTACCCATAACCCAAAATTTGGGGTACTGCACCCAAAGGTGGCGCTATTGAAAAAAAAAGTTAATTATGCTTATTTCTCCTTACCAGATTCACCTAGACTCAAAATTCTTTCAGAATATTAATCTCTAAACTCAGATGCATCTTTTTGGCCCTGGTCTTATGGTCTACAAATGTTTACTTTTTCCACAATTTCATGGAAAAGCCAAACATTATAAAAAGTTTCACACTCTTCAAAAATAATCGAATCTTCACCAAAATTCTCACAGACAATGTTTAGACCAAGCCTCACAAAAGTTATCGCTCAGAATTTTGATATTTTGTTCCATTTCAGAGATATAGGCCAATAAAGTTAGACCACTTAGGCCTTTTTTCCTAGATCACCTATATTCCTATAAACCGTAAGTCCTAGAAACTTGACATTTTCAAGTATTGTTACCAGTACCCCCCACTACCCATAACCCAAATTTGGGGTACTGCACCCAAAGGTGGCGCTCTTGTCAAAAACGCTTATTTCTCCTTACCAGATTCACCTAGACTCAAAATTATTTCATCATATTAATCTCTACATTCAGATGCATCTTTTTCACCCTGGTCTTATGCTCTAAAAATGTTTACTTTTGCCACAATTTCAGAGAAAAGCCAAACATCATAAAAAGTTTCACAGGCTTCAAAAATTATCAAATCTTCACCAAAATTCTCACAGACAATGTTTAGACAAAGCCTCACAAAAGTTATCAAAATAATTTGGATACGTTGTTCCATTTCAGAGATATAGGCCAATAAAGTTCGACTACTCAGCCCATTTCTCCTATATCACCTATATTCCTATATGAGTAATTTTTTTTTCTTGGATAACAACCATACAACCATCATTAGGTGGATACCATTAACAGTGCACATTTTCAGATATGTACTCTTTTTTATAAAGCCCTTAATTCTATTGTCAAATGTATGCTAGGAATTTTCTTGATGTTGTGTGTTTACCAACACACATTTTCACCATTTGAATGTGACTGCTGAATGTGTATGATTGTCAGTGGCAGAGTGGGATAATGCCTAGTGCTGGTGTTTGTTAGGTTGAGAGTTCGAATCCTGCTAGAGCTTTAGGCTCAAGATGCACATGCTATTGGTTATTGAAGATTCACACTATTGAACAGCACCTGAATGACATCAGACAATTAACATTCACACTCATTAGTTGCCAAGAATCAGAATGCCGACACACTCTATGACATATAGGGGAACTTCTTTGTTTACTATTTTTCCTTCATCATTAAGTCTATCATATTTATATTTCATCCATTACTGTTCTTCTCTATAAATGTCTAATTGCCCCAGAATATCCAAAAGTTTTCAGGTGTACTTTTTCAGGAAAGCCCTTCATTTTATTGTCAAATATATACTTGGAGTTTTTCTTGTGTGTTTACCAACACACATTTTCACCATGTGAATGTGACTACCCAATATGTAGGATTGTCAGTGGCTCAGTGGGATAATGCCTAGTGCTGGTGTTTGTTAGGTTGAGGGTTCGAATCCCCGGTAGTGCTTTAGGCTCTAGCTCGAATACTATTGGTTATTGAAGATTGACACCATTGAACAGCACCTGAATGACATCAGGCAATTAACATTCACACTCATCAGTTGCCAAGAATCAGAATGCCGAGACACTCTATGACATTCAGGGGAACTTCTTTGTTTACTATTTTTCCTTCATCATTAAGTCTATCATATTTATATTTAATCTATTAGTGTTCATCTCTACAAATGTCTAATCGCCCCTCCATGCTTGGAGTTTTTCTTGTGTGTTTACCAATACACATTTTCACCATGTGAATGTGACTGGCCAACATGTAGGATTGACAGTGGCTCAGTGGGATAATGCCTTGTACTGGTGATCCTTAGGTTGAGAGTTCAAATCCCACTTGAAGCATTAGTGGGTTGTGGATGTTAGCATACTACAATAGAATGCTGTTGGGTTGTGGAGGTTAACACACTATAACATTACAGCTACTTGTCAATATGGACTTGTAGTGCAAGGTAAGTATTACTGTATAATTATAAGCTGTAGCCTATAATTATTTGTTATTCTTATAATATTTGTCATTTCTTATACATATTTAGTCGGCTCTTCCACTTGACAGAACAACTCTATATCGGTTAAGGATGTCACGCATGAAACAATGCTGCAGAAACACGAAAATACGACTTTGAGTTTAGTAGGCTATAATTTTCAGTTCCTGTTTATCTATTGCACAATGGGTAATAATTTAAAGGAATCGTGTTGCAGTCTTGTAAATAGTGACCCTGCAAGATCCCTAGTCATTGCAAAATCATAGTCTGTGACTTAAAACTCTACTACTTGTCTTTAGATGTGAGAGGGTCTGAGACTGTAGTCTTTCAAAAATCTTTTCCAAATCTTTGCAAATCTTTCCAAAGTTTACCTGCTGGTAAACCCTGTAGCTCCGGAGCAGGGGCTCAGACCAGGATAAATTGTTTGCTCGCCCTCAGTTCGCTCTTTTGTTCATCTCAACCCAGCACTCCAGTGTGTCCGGCTCTGTGTGCGTCTTTGAGTTAACGTAAGTCATCACTTTAATCACCCTCACTATGACTTTTGTGATGTTTATCAGTTTGTAGAGTAGCTCTGCCATCATGTGTAAAGTTAAGGTCTTTGTTTGTTGGTTTGGTGTGTTGGAGTCCCATGTGAGAGATGATTAGGTGATGTTGGTTGACTTGGGATGTCAAGTATTGTTTAGTTGTACCTTATATAGCCATAGGATTTCAGTTTATTGTTCAAATGTCAATTGGTTTGTTTGTGAGTTGGGATCTGTACTGATTTACCCCATTTCACTGATTACTCCATTTTCTGTTTGTTTCCTCTTTGATGCAGCACACATACAAGTAAAGAACAAAAGAACAGATGAATTGAAACTCAAATAAAGTTAACTTGTGTTGCACCGAAACCTGCCATCTCCGTGTTATCACTCCATACCATTGAGCCTTCTGACCGAGGCTCTGCCTGCTCGCCACACACTCACTCTACCTCGACCCACATCGCCCCCTACAGTTCCTTCAGTTGGGTTGTGGAGGTTAGCATACTAGAATAGAATACTGTTAAGAATACTGTTGGGTTGTGGAGGTTGGCACACTATAACGTTACAGCTACTAGTCAGGACTTGTCGTGCAAGGCAAGTATAACTGTATAATTAAGTGTGCTTGCAAGCACACTTATTGTTCTTCTTAAGTTGTATTAGGGGTCCGAGCAGCGTAGCTCAGAATTTTGATATTTTGTTCCATTTCAGAGATATAGGCCAATAAAGTTAGACCACTTAGGCCTTTTTTCCTAGATCACCTATATTCCTATATGAGTATTTTTTTTTTCTTGAATAACAACCATACAACCATCATTAGGTGGATACCATTAACAGTGCACATTTTCAGATCTGTACTCTTTTTTTATAAAGCCCTTAATTCTATTGTCAAATGTATGCTAGGAATTTTCTTGATGTTGTGTGTTTGCCAACACACATTTTCACCATGTGAATGTGACTGCCTAATATGTAGGATTGTCAGTGGCTCAGTGGGATAATGCCTAGTGCTGGTGTTTGTTAGGTTGAGAGTTCAAATCCTGCTAGAGCTTGAGGCTCAAGATGCACATGCTATTGGTTATTGAAGATTGACACCATTGAACAGCACCTGAATGACATCAGGCAATCAACATTCACACTCATTAGTTGCCAAGAGTCAGAATGCCAACACACTCTATGGCATATAGGGGAACTTCTTTGTTTACTATTTTTCCTTCATCATTAAGTCTATCGTATTTATATTTCATCCATTACTCTTCTTCTCTACAAATGTCTAATTGCCCCAGAATTTCCAAACGTTTTCAGGTGTTCTCTTTCAGGAAAGCCCTTCATTTTATTGTCAAATGTATACTTGGAGTTTTTCTTGTGTGTTTACCAACACACATTTTCACCATTTGAATGTGACTGCTCAATGTGTATGATTGTCAGTGGCTGAGTGGGATAATGCCTAGTGCTGGTGTTTGTTAGGTTGAGAGTTCAAATCCTGCTAGAGCTTGAGGCTCAAGATGCACATGCTATTGGTTATTGAAGATTGACACCATTGAACAGCACCTGAATGACATCAGGCAATTAACATTCACACTCATTAGTTGCCAAGAGTCAGAATGCTGACACACTCTATGGCATATAGGGAACTTCTTTGTTTACTATTTTTCCTTCATCATTAAGTCTATCGTATTTATATTTCATCCATTACTCTTCTTCTCTACAAATGTCTAATTGCCCCAGAATTTCCAAACGTTTTCAGGTGTTCTCTTTCAGGAAAGCCCTTCATTTTATTGTCAAATGTATACTTGGAGTTTTTCTTGTGTGTTTACCAATACACATTTTCACCAGTGAATGTGACTGGCAAAGATGTAGGATTGACAGTGGCTTAGTGGGATAATGCCTTGTACTGGTCATCCTTAGGGTTGAGAGTTCAAATCCCACCTGAAGCATTAGTGTTCAAATACTGTTGAGTTGTGGAGGTTAGCATACTAGAATAGAATGTTGTGGAGGTTAGCACACTATAACATTACAGCATTACAGCTACTTGTCAATATGGACTTGTAGTGCAAGGCAAGTATAACTGTATAATTATAGGCTGTTTATCTTATTGACTCCAACACAGAACCCACCACCACAAATGCAATTCAATTCTGTGGGAAACACTGCCTTCCATTATCAAACCCTTCATCTTATCCACAACAAATAAATAGTCCTGTAGAATCAAGTATTGTTAGAATACTGTTGGGTTGTGGAGGTTAGCACACTATAACGTTACAGCACAGGGTAATCCTAATTTTATGGATCAAATTTATTCCAATCTAACTCAAAAGTTTTGAACAACACAAAGGTTTTATCCAGATCAAAACCAAGAATAGATTATGTGATCTAATCCAATTTCAGGATCCTTGTTTCCTTTTGAACAACCCATTTTCAAGATTTGATTCAATCCGATAGCCGAAATCCGGTAACTGAAATCCGATAACCGAAATCCGATCACATTTCTTTTGAACAATTGTGCCCAAACAATCAAAGCATATGTAAAACTAAAAAGCTATGCTACCTCATGTTCGTTTTGCTCGGACCCCGTAAATCACCGCTTGCGGTTATATTTATTATTATTCCGTCATTGAAGTCAATGGCAGCCCATAGAACCGACTGGTGAAAAGTTTTGAAATTTGGCACAGTGTTTGGACACAGTCCCATGATTCATTTGACCAAGTTTCAGGTCGGCACCTCGAGCGCTGTAGCGCCACCACCAGGCCAAAGTTGGACGTGCGTTCATGCACGTAACTTTTGACCCGTTCACCCGATTGTCAAAAATGAGGTATCATTGGAATCCTTGGACCAAGCCGAGTTCAACGTACCCTATGTCGTCATTTTCCGCCATGATGGTTTTTCCGCCATTTTGGATTTCATCAAAATCACTTTAAACGTATCAGAGGTCACAAATTTTGTCCGATCGACATCAATCTTTACATATATCATCTACAGACCATGCCTCATTAATGCATTGCTTTTTGTCTTCGGAACTAAAACCGTTCGCGCGTAACAGCCAATCGAAGTTTGCGGCGAAGCCGCCAAACAGAAAGTGAGCTCATATCTCAGCAACCCATTCATCTATCATAACCAAACTTAGTACATGGACTCAGGACCCAATCAGGGGGAGGCTCAATAAATCTGGTGACCTTTGACCTCTAGGGGGCGCTGTAATTTAGAAACATGCCTTTTGGCCTGTAGCTGCTCTGGTGCTTAGAATTAAAACGCACTAGTTGTGTCTGGTAATACTGTTGGAGGTCCTAAGGCCGACCCAAGCCAATTTGTGATGTCTTCATAATTGATTCGGCCGCCATATTGGATTTAATCAAAAACACGTACAAGTTATAGCAGGGCACAAATTTCAGCGGATCCTCACCAAATTTGGCAGAGACCATCTTCAGACCATAACCTATCAATATATTGCTTTCTGGAACAATTGACAAAAGCATTCGCCCGTAACAGCCAATCAAAATTGGTGGCGAAGCCGCCAAACAGGAAGTGAGCTCATATCTCAGCAACCCTGCCATGTATCATAACCAAACTTACTACATATATTCATGACCCCATTAGGAGGACGCTGAAAGAATTTGGTGACCTTTGACCTGTAGGGGCTGCTGCAATTAGCAATATTGCATTTTGATGTGTAGTTGCTGATGTGTTTAATCAATCTTTTATTTTTTGATGTGAAACTGATGACAACATGTTCCATCCAGTTAATTCTAATGCGTGCGTGCAAGAGCAGGGCAGAGCAAGACGGGGTGGGACGGGCTGGGGTGATTAGGTGGGGGGGGGGCTGGCTGGCGGAGGCGGTGGCAATACTCAGCCCTGTTTCAGCCCTGTTGATCCCGGGTGTCTGCTGAGTTCTATCTTGTCACCGTGGCTACTCCGGCCTATACTGCTTGGCCCCCTCATTGCTGCTTGCAGCTATATTTCCAGTTGGTTTTTCAGACCACAGTTTGTTTTTTCTATTATTTCTTTAAGTTCTGTCAAGTCAAAAAGTGCTTATTGGCATTTTAATACTAACTTGTTATCTAATAGTCATTTTAGAGAGATGATGATTTTAGAACAAGTGTGACTTTTGGAATGATTTTAGAAACACAAAACCATCTTTTAAATCACTGCAACAATGGTTGGACTCTTTTAAGGCACAAATACAACAATTGTGACAAGAGTATACGTTCAATGTCATAAGAGACATGACTAGTTCAATGACAAAACTAGAAGAGGAGATAATTGAACTCCAACGTTTAGCAGAACAAACTGCCAACCAGACCTATACTGAAAATAATGCTAATAAAGCTTAACAGAAATCATTGGCTGACATGCTAGGGATAAAGGTACAGGGAGCTCTGGTCAGGTCCTGCTTTCAAAATGTGGAGTTCATGGATGCGCCATCTAAATTATTTTTTAAACTTGGGAGAAAAGTTTAATTCATTCTTTGCATTCTATTGCTATTATTTGCTATTATTTGCTAAAATACATCAGAGAGTGTCAGTTTCTACAAGGAGCTGTACAACAAGCTCTCCTGTCGTATCATGGCTTGGTCAGCTATCTGCACCTCACCATCTCACCACAGGGGTCCCCCAGGGCTCAGTACTGGGCCCCCTTCTCTTTGCTATCTACACCACCTCCTTGGGACAGATTATCCGTTCGCATTGCTTCTCATACCACTGCTATGCAGACGACACACAGCTCTATCTGTCCTTTCCACCTGATGACCCCTTGGTTTCAGCACGGATCTCGGATTGCCTCTCAGACATAGCTACATGGATGAAGGCACACCACCTCCAGCTGAACCTCTCAAAGACTGAACTGCTGGTCCTCCCAGCTAAACCTACCATACACCACGACATCAACATCAAATTTGACTCCCTGTCTGTTTCACCTACCAGGACTGCAAGAAATCTAGGAGTTGTTCTCGACAACCAACTAAACTTCTCAGATCATGTTGCCTCAGTCGCCCGGTCATGCCGTTTCGCACTCTACAATATACGGAAAATCAGGACTTACTTAACTCAAGATGCCACCCAACTTCTGGTTCAGGCAATAGTCATCTCACGACTCGACTACTGCAACGCCCAGCCTGCGCAGTGAAACCACTTCAGATGATCCAGAACGCGGCGGCGCGCCTGGTCTACAACCAACCCAAGAGGGCACATGTTACCCCGCTACTCATCCAGCTACATTGGCTACCTATGGCGGCCCGCATCAAATTCAAGGCTCTAACGCTTGCCTACAAAGTAGTCTCCGGTTCTGCTCCCACCTACTTGAATGCCTTCATACAGACATACGCTACCTCCAGACCGCTGCGCTCCTCAGACGAACGACGTCTAGCTCTACCTCCGGTACGCTCAGGCCAATCCAAACTTTTCTCATCTGTTGTTCCTCGTTGGTGGAACACACTGCCAGTTCCTACAAGGGCAGGGACATCCCTCTCCATTTTCAAAAAACTCCTGAAGACCCAGCTCTTTAGAGAACATCTCCTCTCATAGCAACACTTACAACAAGTCTTGCTGATCCTAGCACTCACCAGCCGTCTTAAACGGACACGTAACTGTTAAAAACAGCACTCACTGATGCACTTATTCTTACTGTACTTATTCTTATGTTTTTTAAATTGTCCTAATATTGTTGAGAATTGCTCTAAAACTGTTTACCATGTTGTTAGTCGCTTTGGTTAAAAATGCGTCAGCCAAATGTAATGTAATGTAATGTAACAATGAGAGCTCAGATAATCAGGCGGATGACCAGGCCTTCCTTATTAATCTACCCAAGGTGGCCAAAGAGGCAAATGCAGACCTTGGAAGGGCTTTGACCCCAGAGGAACTGCAGAGAGCCCCCAGAGTATGGAAAAGCACCAGGGGTAAAAGGCCTTTTTTTAAAGTATTTTTGGCCAGAAGTGTGTGAAGATGTGCTGACTGTTCTTAGTGACAGTCTTGCCCAGGTGCGGTTGCCACTGAGCTGTCGAAGGGCAGAACTCACTCTGCTCCCCAAAAAAGGGGACTTGAATGATATAAGATCATGGAGACCTGTGTTCATTCATCAAGAAAACGTTTTTGACCGAGCTGAACACAACTATTTGTGTAGTGCTCTGGCAGCTTTTGTTTTTTGCCCTATTTTTATTAACATGATTAGAGTTCTGTACTGTGACATAGAAAGTATACTGAAGGTCAATGGTGACTTGTGTGTTTTATAAAGTCCATAAAGGGGTCAGACAAGGATGTGCTTTGTCTGAGATGTTGTAGACTTTGGCAATTGAATCCCTCGGTGAAGCTGAGAAAAAAAAATTGTTGGGCTTGAAAATTCCAGAATGTGAAAATATTTTAAAATTGTCAGCTTATGCTTATGAGTTTTTTTTAGGGAATAAAATATTTATCCAAAATAATTTAGATGGGGCTGTTGAAAAAGTAAAGGGTCGTCTTGATAAATGGAGATTCTTATTTAATAAGATATCCTACAAGAGGCTTGTCCTTATTATCCTTAACCCAGAAAACAAATGACGTGCAGCGACATTGTCAGAAAATGGTAATTTGGTCAGTAGGTTAACGTTAACGTTACTAGGAAATATTTTATGTAAATCATGTGAATATAATAAGCCCTACTGAGAACGAAAGCAAATGTATGAGACTGCAGAGTAACTTAACATTAATGATGATGAACTTCCATAATGTAAAACATTAATTTGACAACAGCTAACATAAGGGCTAACATTAGCCTAGAAGCTACATTAATTTAACCTGACTCTCGCCAGATGAATTTCGTTCTGCCTAGCTCCACTCATCCATCTGGGATCAATCCATCGGAGTGGTGCTTCAGAAGGCTAGGCCAAATCAAAAAATGCTTGCGAGTCATTCCACGTCAGTTCAACCAGGGCTCACGGACTTAGGTCTCAATAAATTCTGAAAAAATTACCAGGTGTACCTATGTTACCCAGGAGACACACAGTAAAATTACTCTTATGTAAGATCAATACTTTCCAAGATACAGACAGGGGGGAGGGGGGTGTTGATTTTGTTCCGTCTCTTTTGAGAAACACTCTCACAAAAAACAATGAACAGAAAATAAATTCCTTCAGGGTCTGAACAGCAGACTTTACAAGTCTAAAAAATAATTTTGGTTCTCATTTTCAGAGCACCCAAACACCTTGTGGGTGTCTTTATTGTCTTTATTCTCCATGATCAATATGGTTTGTATAGAGCTAGTACAGGTTACTCTATACAACCACAGGTGGCAGTGTGGTGACATATTGATGTCAATGGGGCATTTTGCCCATGTTCAGGGTGGAAAATAAAAAAGAAAGATTTGCATAAGACAAGTCAAATTGGTGTTTTCAAAAAGAAGGGATCATGGAGAATAAAGAAAAACATATTTATATATTCTTCTTTGTATATTCCCACAAGGTGTTTGGGTGCTCTGAAAATGATAACCAAAATGATTTTTCAGACTTGTGAGGTCTGCTGTTCAGACCCTGAAGGAATTTATTTTCTGTTCATTGTTTTTTGTAAGAGTGTTTCTACTTATCTCAGTAAGGAAAATAAATCAAGAGTCTATGTTGAGTACAAATATGTCTTCTGAAGGCTTAAACGATGTTGCTACATACTATTCCTATTTATGTACCAGCATGCAAAATTTGAGCCTCCTACATGGTTTAGTTCTTGCGCTGTGGGCTTGTGAACTTTGATAAAAGAAAGAGGCCGAACAAAATCGACACCCCCCTCCCCCTGTAAAACTGGCTGTATCTTGGAAAGTATTGATCTTACATAAGAGTAATTTTACAGTGTGTCTCCTGGGTAACATAGGTACACCTGGTAATTTTTTCAGAATTTTTTGAGACCTAAGTGCGTGGGCCTGGTTGAATTGACGTGGAATGACCCTTGCATATGATTGAATAAGCCACTTGTCCGTCATCTATTGACGTGCTACTTCAACCACTCACATCGAAGCCAACCCGTGACGCTGATAACAGTCTCACAGTCGCTTCTACGCTATGTCACATCTATGAAACTCCCGCCCTGCGTCCTTATTAGCTCTACCATACAAGCTCGTGCTGAAGTCACTCTCAATGGAAGAGGTCCCAGATGGATGTGAGTGAAGCTAGGCGGAGCTAAGCGGAACGAAATTCATCTGGCGAGAGTCAGGTTAACATTAATTGCTGACCAACAAACATGAAGGCATATTCATTTATAGGCTACCTTATTTATAAGTTACACTGCACAATTGATATAGACTATAACCATGGCCAATATTACTACAATTCAACATTAGATACATATCGGAACTCCCCCTATTACCGTCGGTCCCGTATTTCCGCCGTCTTGCGTGTATGTGTCACTTAATATCCATTTCTATACAAACCAAGACGGCGGCTTCCTAAAGAAACGCAAGCACCCACACCATAGATGTATCTAAATTAGCTATGTACCAAAAATTACATTTTACCGTGACTCGAAGAGCTGTAAACAGTGTTGTAAGGCTGCGTGTACACATCCGCTTGGAGCTCCAGTGGAATTTTAATTTCGTGACGAGAATTCTCGGTCTAACCGTTCATGTGCCGTTGAAACGGCGTAAATAGGCGACCTGTCAGGCCTGAGGGGTATTCCAGAAAGGAGGTTTAACAAACACTGAGATACAACTTAACCTCTGGGTTGTCTGAACCTGTGGCGACTAAACCCGAGCTGTCGGTTCCAAAACACAAGTTACCAGTTAGTTCAATCAACCCTGTGTTAGATAACCTAGAGTTGTGCGCGTTCGCGGCAAACTTATAAAGGCATCATATATTGAGAGTCGAAACCATGAGTGAAACCGGTGAAGCGAAGAGCACCATATTTTTCAGAGGCGGAGTAGCAAGTTCTCCTCGAGAGAACTGTAATAACAAAAAAGAGCAATACTTGAGCGTCTGCCAAGGAACGAGACCTTGCTTGGTAGAGAATAGCCTAACTGACCGTGTAATTGCGTACGTTTAAGATAGCCTATTTAATGTCAAAAGCACAATTAAATAATTTAGTGGACATTACGTATTGTATTGACTGCTTTGAATGATGCTTTCTTAAGCTAGCCTACCTTGTCACAGACATTAAAAAACATATAGCCTAGGGGCCTCGGGCGGTATTAAGGCGCCCCTGCTCCCGGTACATAATTCCTGGCATCGTGTAGGCCTACTGGGCCCTGCCATTTCGCCTCCACGTTTGTGATAAGATGTGAAGCATCATCACATATCATTTGGCAATTATTAGAATAAAAAATGTGCTTTAAACACCAACACCATTAAGAGAGCATCCAAAAATAAAAGTGGCCTATGACCTATCCCTTTGACCTTAAGGACATTCTGAAAAAGCCAAAGCCCGTTAATTGAAGCTCACCAGCTAAGACAGCCTATCGTCGTTGCACATTTGGAAAACTTAATAAGTGATGCTGACCTGCCAGTTGGTGAAACTAAACTTTAATGATCCTCGTGGGTTTGTGTCCAGGAAAACAAATGAAGTTGCTCGGGAACTGCTTTAGCGCAAGGCAAACTTTATGCAGCGACCGACAGCTTGCCGATATGCTCTGCGTCTCCAACACTACAAAAACTCCCAGTCGGAGAGCGTGTGTAGCCTATTAAAAAAATATTTTATCCCAAATGCCATCAGCATTCTTAACCAAACTTAGTGACAACACGCATACCCGGCTGAGCTGTTATGTAGCCTAGTCTATATTTAAACTTATTTATTAATTTTCTATGTTTTCATGGTGCAGCGGCAAACTTGGCAGAGAGAGGTGAGTTTTGTTCAACAACATTTTAAACTGCTGTTGAGTGAGCGTTCCCAGAATTCTCTGTGTGTGTGTGTGTGTCAGTGTGAATGAATAATGTGTAATTATTGGGGTTATTTTAGATGTAGCCTATTTGCGTTTACCATAATGTGTATTTGTTAGTGTATATAGTCTGTCTATGGTTGTGCCCCATGTGTTTATTCCCTTGCTGATGTGTGTGATTACCCATATTGTGTGGTGCATGTGCAAGTTAAGCCCTCCTTACACTGACAGACTTTGGAAAAATTTGCAAAGATTTGGAAAAGATTTTTGAAAGACTAGTCTCAGACCCTCTCACTAGTGATGGGCAAATTAAGCTTTGGTGAACCACAGCAGTGTGAAGCTAGCAACACTAATGAAAAAATCCAATATGGCTGCCACATGTAGATTTTTCAACATAAAAGTCCTTACCCAAACCAGTATATGAAACCAAAAATATTGGTTTGCTAAGGACTTTTATGTTGAAAAATGTATGTGTGGCGGCCATCTTTTTGCTTTTCAGCTAGTGTCGCTAGGTTCACACTGCTGTGGTTCAGTGATTCACCAAAGCTTCATTTGCCCATATACCTCTCACATCTAAAGACAGTCACAGACTATGATTTTGCAATGACTAGGGATCTTGCAGGATCACTATTTCCAAGACTGCAACTAGATTCCTTTCAATTATTACCCATCGTGCAATAGATAAACAGGAACTGAAATGATAGCCTACTAAACTCAAAGTCGCATTTTCGTGTTTCTACAGCATTTTTTCATGCGTGGCATCTCTAACTGATATAGAGTTGTTCTGTCACGTGGAAGAGCTAAATATTATGTATAACCTAAGAAATAACAAATATGATAATAATAACAAATAATCATATAGGCTACAGCTGTCGCCTACTTTGCCCCTTCCTGTTTGGTGTTGGAGAGAGGTCACTATTGGTTTTTATAGTTCACGTCACTATTTGCATGAGCCACGACTAGAAAGACTTGCGATAATATCAAACATGTTTGATAGCCTATTGTCGTAACGGCAAAACTAGAAAAGGACTGACTCCGACTGACTTAAAACCACTAAGATTGGCACCTTACATTTAACGATCTAGTTGACGGGAGTGCGCCGCGATTCCAGTACAACTCCCATGATTTCTGTCCGACTTTGGAAATTTAGTCGCCGACTGTGAAAACAGACCAAAATCGTACAATGTAAGGCCACCATTAGACCATCTCACGTTGCAGGTTCAGGTTTTAAGTGTGAGCTTGATTAGCCTACTGATTGTGAAATTAACCTCATGTTGACCATTGTTGTGGTGTGAAGCTCATCACTGCCGTAATTGATCTAGGCTGGTTTATTAAGCGCAGCTGCAATAAATTAATGGCCTCCTTACACCAAACAACTTTGACAAGAGAGGAAATATTCTTGAAAGATTGGAGTCTTTTGAGTAAAGCTTGAATGGAGGGGAGGTGGTATTAGTTAAAAGACTAGCCTACAATCTTTCAAGAGTCTTTCCCAAATCTTGTCAAAGTTGTTTGGTGTAAGGTGGCCATAATGTGCTCTCTGGAGAACATGTCTCCAAGTTAGGTTCGATGTGTACTTGTACATGGTGAAAATAAAGATTGACATGACCTTAATAATAAAAAATACCATTATGAAAGCTATAGATGACGCTCAGAGGATGTTATAGTAACGTCATTGACATCGCCAGAAGCTCCTCTGCACGTAACTTTAGGTCACAGGAATGGACCAGGAACATAGCCACCACGTTATTCAACTACATCGTGGTGACCTGTGCGCTATGTGCTCACAACATCGTCACAGCATCACAGGAATGGACCAGAAAGACGTTTCCACCACATCCAGGCGATTCACAAATGTATTTAGCCACCACGTTATCCAACTACGTCGCAGCAACCTATACGACCTATAACCTATGCGTCATGGCAACGTGCTCACAACATTGCTACAACGTAATCTGTGTTAGCTGGGAACTTGGTGGCATCCACCCTTTGTCATCAGCTATCTTGTGTGGATCCTCCAGCACAATTGCTGTCAATGATCCAGTCAATCTAGTGGACTTCATCTGTGATAATCTTTCCTGAGTACCACAGAGCATTTTATATCTACCTAAAGAGAAAAGGGTAGATATAACCCATCAAAAGTGGGCATGGACTTGTTCACCTACAAAGTAGGACAGCTGTATTTCGTTTGCAGTTCTCTCTGTCCAGCATCTTCTCAAAGAGCCACTGGACTCAAGTTGAAAATCTGTGGTGTGTAGCATTTTACATACTTTTACAGGACTGGGACTGAACAGAACTTTGTTTTGGATGTATCCAAAGAGGAAACATCTCAACAAACTCCTTGTGTTTTATCTTAATTTTTTAAAAGTTTGGTCTCATTTAACAGTGCAACGAACAGGAAGTACAAAGTCTTTGTGTTGGCTTTTAAAAGAGCCCCTGATCTATGGTTCGTTTGACACATATCTCAAGAAAAGTCTCTTCCTGCAATTACGTATAGCCTTCTCAGGTTTGGAAATATCACTGTTGGGGTGTTGCTCAAGTTAGCAGGGCCAGGCCAGAAGTTGCCAATCTACTGGAGATGAGATCCATTCAAATAGCTACTTGAGAAATGGCGGGCCTCTTCAACAAGAGAACAATTGCAAATGTTGGCAGACAACTTCAGAGGGTTGTGCAGTTCAGACTATAATGATCAATTTTTCCTAATCTTTCGTTGTCGCCAAATGTACAGGTTTTAGCCTGTTTTTTTATTTCCATTTTGAACATATGTTTTTATTGGGTCCTATTTTACAGTCACTTTTTGATAATTTTCATGAAACATTTTCAATGGATACTTTTATTTTGGGTTTTAAAAATGCGCAGGAACATCGTTTCAAATGTCAACTGATACATTTTCTCTTAGGTCAAGCAAAAATGGCAATCTATGTTAGTCATAAAAACAAAATTGAGCAAACTTCTAGTGATTACATGGTTTTCTCAATTGTTGTGAAGTCTCGTATGTTAATATCTTATTATGATGACCTGTCTGGAACTGAAGCAGGAATGGTTAGCATATTTCTAGGTAATAATACAAAACCCAAGCTAAAGTAATGCAAATATAATACTAAAACACAACTTAGAACTAGGCCTACTTATGTACTCGTCCCACTAACGAGTTTGTTTATTTGTTTCCCCGACCAGCGCGGTAAAGTGCAAACACATCAGCACAAGACGACTCTAGATAGGGCTGAGCTCCGCTCTGGTAAGGTTAAATGGCGGATCATTCACGAGAGGATTTTGAGATGCACAGATTCCCAAATGAACGCATATCCACAGATTTTGTTAGAGTGGTGAAATAGATTCACACCGCTGACATTATATTGAGAAAAAAGTATAGCCAACCAAGCTCAAGTAGCTCAGTGTAGCCAGACGGACCTTACGTAGGCCTAAATTAGGACTTTAAAAAATATCGGCGCAAATTATCGGCCAGAATTCTGTTATCGGACCGATAATAATATTTTCATTTTTTCCACTTATCGGGCAATAATATATCGGCCGCCGATATATCGTGCATCCCTAGTTTCTATAGTATTTTGTGTCACAAATGTAATAAAGTAAAAAAATATCTCTCTCTAAAAATCTCTCTCTCTCTCTATTTGTCTGTCTATCTATCTATCAGACCCCAGTTTCTTTTCTTGGCTCCTTCTTCCTCTTTCTTTCCCTTGCACATCTCTCTCTTGCGTTCTACTCTTTCTTCTCTACTCCCTCCCTCCTTCTCTGTCCTCCTCAAACCCCACCACCCTCCCTCTCTCTCCTGCAGCTGGTCAGGGTGGGGCAGGGGAAGGTGGCCCCTCTCCTCGCCGCTCTGGGCAGGCTCTCTGCAGGGGGTGGGATGCTGGATCGCACTAAGAGGGGAAAAAACACATCAAGGGCAGAAAACACAGCTTGGGAAGAAAGAGAAAAAAACTGTGATCCTTTATAAGGGCACCCCAACCTCCCTTTTCATTCTCCCTCCTTTTCTCTCTATATCTTCCCCTTTTCTTCATTCCTTTTTATCTTTCTCTCTCTCCCCCCTCTCTCTCTCCCTCTCTCTCTCTCTCTCTCTCTCTCTCTCTTTCCCTTACTCCTTTTGCATGGTGCACAGATGTCTTCAATGCTCAGCCATGTATACTGCACAGTTGCCAAGCAAGTTATCCTTCTTCTCCATGTTTGTCAGCGTAAAGAATTACAATGGCGATCATCCCTTCTTTAAACATATAGCATTTCTATTAAACGTCAATGTCATCATCATTACTAACAAAAAGATGTTTCTGAATGCAGGCAGTTTCCACTCAGCAGTGGATTTCCGAGAGCAGCTGCCCACTCTCACATGGCAGAACTCAGTTGAGTGGAGAGGAGAGAATTCCACTGCCAGGTGTCATATGGAGAGGAGGGCTGTTAAAGGATTGGCATTTTAATGCTCTCACTAGAAAAGAGGTGTGTGTGTGTGTGTATGTGTGTGTGAAAGTGGTTGGGTGTGGACTACGTGTGTGAGAGAAAGAGAGTGAAGGCGTGTGTCTGGAAGAGTGTGTGTGTGTGTACGTCTGTGTGTAAAAGTGGAAGAGGGGTCTGTGTGTGCCTCTTTGAGTTTAGGAAAAGTGGTTGAGGGGTTTGTGTGTGTGCATGTATAAAAAGAGCATATGAGGATGTGTGTGTGTGTGTGTGTGTGTGTGTGTGTGTGTGCACGCATGTGTGCGTGCTGCGTAGCGGTGTGCGTGTTGCTGAGTAAGTTCAGGTGCCCTGGCTTGCATGTACAGTATGAAGGAGACCAACTCCGCCAGCTTTTCACATGGGCCCTATAGTTACAACCCCTCCTCTCTTTCCTCCATCCTTACATCCCTCTCTCTCTCTCTCTCTCTCTCTCTCTCTCTCTCTCTTTCAGCACCCTCCAGCTCACCCACTCCTTTCGTTTCTCTTTTCTTCTCTCTTTCCATTCCATTTGCAAGGTGTGATATTCCTTTAATTGAGCAGAAACATGTGGGATCAGGCATACCTCAAGGGATTACACAGGGAAAAAAACTTTACCCTACACACACTTTCTTCTCACTCACTCACAGACACACACACACACACACACATGCATACACACACACACACACACACATTCACTCATGCATACACACACACACACACATTCATGCATACACACACACACACACA
>NW_027468848.1:10508676-10523676 GCF_046254945.1 Alosa pseudoharengus
AAAGGAACCATATGTAAGATTTTGGCCAAAACTGGTACTGCAATCACTTTCAAATGACTGTAGAGCGGTGTATCCCCTCCTCCTCCCTCCTGATTCGAGGTTGCCAACCCGGATGCCAAAACACTACTGACTTTGTGATTAGTAGATAGGTAGAGGGTGGCGCATCAGGCCAAAACACAACATGACATGACAAAACACAACATCAACATCAGTTGAGGGCTGCAACTTCACTTTTTAAATGGCAATATCCTGGCCGGACTACAGTTGTCAGTGATATAAGTATTTTAAATTAACATGATTTCTTAATGTCTAGTGACATATCAGGGCCATTTTATGATTAATTGAAATACATTTCTTACATATGGTTCCTTTAACAAAAACAGACAGAAAGAAAGAAAGCCTTTGAAATGTAGCCTATCCCACGCTTCCACAAAGAGGCATATTGAACTAATGTTTAGGCTACATGTTTTTGCATGGGTAGGCTATATTGTTGTTTGGTAGCCTACTTCTTTACTACACCCTCTTCTAAGCAAACAAGGCATATAGGTTCATCATGTAGCATAACTATTTTGCTCTTTCAATTAATTTCGGGCTCATCATTTTCAGTGGTCGACTGGTTGATCTGCTGCTCAGAGGCTACAATTTTTACCGCATAGGCCTACACAGATCAAACTTCAGTTTTGTTATTAATATTTGCATACTGCAAAGTCTATGAATCAGATACAAAAGGCTAATATTTTAAGAAATGTAATATGTTGCTTGCAAATAGCTTGACAACGCTACAAACGTCCAATATTAGGCCAATAACTGCTAATAATCATTGCCTATAGGCTATCTCTCTTTACCAGTTGCCACTTTTGTCTGTAGGCCTAATCTAGAAGCTTGGCACATTTAGCAGCATCTACCTGGCCGTTTCAGTCCCTCCTGGCCTCTTTCTACCATCCATCCTTCCTGACGCTTATGGCTACTGTAGGGCCGGCCCGGCTATCCGTACCTGAGAAAAGTTTTTGGAAAAGACGGGCTATATGGACCCAACCAACTCTTTTTGGGAGGAGAGAACTGCCTCACATGGTAGGCTACAACCCATGCAGAGGCAACGGTGCCATGCAATGAATGCGGAATGTGTAGCCTACTTTTTGAAAAGTTAGACTAACGTGACAAATGTCAATATTTTTTTCCTCGACCGGCCCAAAAGTGAAGCGGCCCACCGGGAATTCTCCCGATTCTCCCGATTACCCACCCCGGGCCTGGACCTACTCATACACGGCGGTGAAATGGTGTATTTAGCTGTCTAAATTCGAATCATATGCTGGGGGAGAAATCGTCGGACATCCATGATTATTTTTTTATTCAGCACCCCTGGTCAAAAATATGTTCCCGCGTGCCTGGAAGTAGGCTATGATTTGAATGTAGACTGTTGTCAAATTTGGCAAATACAAAATGGGAGAAACAATATGGTTCATGCTCTCTCATGCTGTTTCATTCGTGCCGAAAAGGAGGGAGAATTAAACATTAAGCACGTTCCACTTTTGCATAAATAATTCCTGAACCGTTTTGGTCAGGGCTGATAATGCAACTGTATTTGACAAAGGACCGATATAGGCTATTTGCTAGTGACAAAATATGAGCTTTCAGTGTGATGCGATCTCTTTGTAAATTACGTAATTAAAACGTGTTTCATCTGTTCTGGCTATCCCTGCTATTTGGATCTTACTGTATCTCACTCAATGAACAACATCTCAACACTAAATGAATGATGATCCGTAATTGTCATCAGATAGCCTAGTCATATAGGTACTGTAGGTAGACATTCAGTGTGTTTGAAATAATTAATTCGATAATATTTTCCATCTTTGCAAAGGAAAAGTTTTGTGTGAAGGGAATTAAAGGCCTGTCTCATATAGATGCCTGTCTCTAATACTAGCTGGTGCAGTTTGGCGATTTGGGAAAATAAAAGCCCAGGCTATTATTTGGAGTTTTACGGTAGCCTATTTCTCATGGCTTATCCCAATGAAAATGCTTTTGTTATGGAGGTGAAGGATTAACAACAGGCAAAAACTATCTCAAGGTAATGTTTCACAATGTCTTCGGGCCGCTATTCTTGAAGTTGCTTGGCTATTTCTCTTGTTAGCGACTTGTTACGGCTGTGCTGTAAGGCTATGCTAGGTGTACGATTCCTCTATTACAAGTTTGTTTGCCATCAAATTGGTTTCGTAAAGGTTATAATAAGGTGAAAATATTGCATAGTGTGCCTTTAACTCAGCATTGAACATGGAATAAGTAAACACTATGCTTAACACTGCTACTTAAATCAATATTGAACAAGGGATAAGTCAACACTATACTTAACACTGCTACTTAACTTAGCATATATGGGATTAGTTAACACTATGCATAACCCAATGCAGACTGACCCAAACCAGTCCAGATCTGCTTCAGAAGCTAGTTAGCTAGAGCCTTGATAATTGATCTGATCTCCAATTGTTGCGTCTCAGTAGCGAGGTGTCCGTTTTAGCAGATATGTGTATAAATGTGTGTGTGTGTGTGTGTGTGTGTGTGTGTGTGTCTGCAGGGGTAGACTAGGCATATGTCAGTGGCGAGGGGTCTGATATTGCTGACGAGTGTGTGTACGCTGTGCAGAGACACAGCTCTCAAATCTGCTCTGAGTTACAGTAAGCGCTAGTAGGAGCGTTCCTTAGTGATTTACCTACGCACCAGCTCCCTAATGCCTTCCATCTGGATAACAATGGAAACGGGCCCGAAGCAACACAGGAGTCACTGTGTGTGTGTGTGTGTCTGCATGCGTGTGTTTGTTTGTGTTAGTGTGTGTGTGTCGGTTTATGATAGCTCATATCATCATGCATACTCTAATTCCAGTCTGATTTCGGCAGACCATGCCAAACAGATAAAAGTGACCGGATCTGTCCAGGCCCTTCAAAGTCACCCCACCTTTAAAGTGTGTGCCCCTCTCTTTTGCCCCCCCGTCACCTCCAGTAAACATTTGCCCTTCCTGTTGTTTCACTGGGAATTCCCATATCTGGATGGATGGATTCTGGAAGAAAACGATGGGAGAGGAGAGGAAATCGAGGACAGAGAGAGGAGAAAAGACTACGATCGTCTTTATTCATCTTTCTACGGCTATAGAGCATGAACTCTTCTGGACTTTTCCTGATTAAAAACCCTTACAGTACATGCAATATGTCAAGAACAGAAGCAACTAAATCTATCAATCAGCACTCAATATGGTCATATAGGAGCTTTTGTTGAGCTACAAGAACACCTACTTGTACTGATAACAGTTGTGTATGATGTAAAAACAACTTTGTGGGGCAGCCGTGGCCTACTGGTTAGGGCTTCGGACTTGTAACCGGAGGGTTGCCGGTTCGAACCCCTACCAGTAGGAAAGGCTGAAGTGCCCTTGAGCAAGGCACCTACTGTATCCCCTCACTGCTGTAGCAGGCAGCTCACTGCGTCGGGATTAGTGTGTGCTTCACCTCACTGTGTGTTCACTTGGTGCTGAGTGTGTTTCACTAATTCACGGATTGGGATAAATGCAGAGACCAAAAGAGTACATATATACTTATACTTACTTATAAAATAAATCAAGCAGATTGTTACATGGCTGAGTTAAAGCACCACGTTAAATCAAAAGCGAGGCGTGTGTGTGCTGCATGACAGTATGGCGTATAGTTTTACAGTCATTTGCAGCCTGCTAACTCAGTGGTTGGCGCGTTGTGTGTGTGTGTGTGTGTGTGTGTGTGTGTGTAGAGAGAGTGTGTAGCGTGTGACCTGAGCTGCCCTGCTCGGGGGGACCCTGCTGCCCGTTGGCGAGGGCTTAGAGGGCCACGAGGACGCAGAGGAGCGGCTCTTTTTACGACGCCTCGTAAAACGGGCCCCGTGTCGGCCATCAGGGTGCGCCTGCCTTTATGAAGTCCTCCTGCTGGACGCCTCTGCTGGACCTTCACACTACATAAACATGTGTGTTTATATGAGACAGTGTGTCTCTGTGGTGTGTGTGTGTGTGTGTGTGTGTGTGTGTGAGAGAGAGTGTGTGTGTGTGTTTGTGTGTGTGTGAGAGTGAGTGACTGCATGTTTACAGAGGAGACATTGGGCCATGTTACTGTGTCTCGGGATGTGTGTGTGTGTGTGTGTGTGTGTGTGTATGTGTGTGTGTGTGTGTGTGTGTGTATGTGTGTGTGTGTGTGTGTGTGTATGTGTGTGTGTGTGTGTGTGTGTGTGTATGTGTGTGTGTGTGTGTGTGTATGTGTTTGTGTGTGTGTGTGTGTGTGTGTGTGTGTGTATGTGTGTGTGACGTTTACAGAGGAGACAGTGGGCCGTGTTACTGTGTCTCGGGATGTGTGTGTGTGTGTATGTGTGTGTGTGTGTGTGTGTGTGTGTGTGTGTGTGTGTGTGTGTATGTGTGTGTGACGTTTACAGAGGAGACAGTGGGCCGTGTTGCTGTGTTTAGGGACTTGCTCTCAGGGTTTTATGGCCCGCAACGCTGTAAAGATGTCATGGGTCCACAGCCAACGAGCGAACCTGTGGAGAGAAAGAGAGAATGAGGGAGAGAGAGAGTGAGAGGGAGATCTGGGAATGAGAGATATAGAGAAAAACATTACAAATAAAGGGGGTGAGAGGAAGAAAAAGGGGGAGAAAAAGACACAGAGGGAAAGAAGGAGAGCTTCACAAGAGGAGAAAGGGGGAGAGAGAGAGAAAAAGAGAGGGAGAGGGGGAGAGAACGGTATGGAGGAAAGTGAGAAGAGGGGAGTGCGGGATTGTGAGTAGTGTGTAAGAGGATCCCGGTTGTAGAGGTTTGTGAAATGGGCTCCAAATGTGGGGTCACTAGGATTCTGTGGCGAGGCCCTCATCTTTTACAGGCCAGTCCATTTCGGAGCAGCACCTCTGAACCTGCGTGTGCCTCAGCCTGCGCGCCCCTCATCTTCTACGACCTCTGAACCTGCGTGTGTCTCTGGCCGTGAGTCTGACGGCAGGTATGGGCCGAGGGCCGCTCCCTGGCGCCCCCAAACCCCCAAACCTCATGCTCACGCCCCCTCTCCCCTTCCTTTATTTAACCTTTGACCCCCACGAGCAGAGGAGCCCCAGAGTTCTGAGGGACGGGAAGTGTCAGGTTGCAGATGAAACGTATGTGTGTGTGTGTGTGTGTGTGTGTGTGTGGTGAGCCATAAATCCACAGGTCCGCCAGTCTCACCATGCACTAGCGGCATGTGGCACAGAGGGTGGGGTGTGCTAAAGTGTACAGCTCCGCTTCCATCCCTGTCTCCCTCAGCACGACCCAGAAGCAGCTGTGGCCCTCACGTGGCCCACATGTGGCCCAGCAACTCATAGGAAGGCCTCACAGTGAAAGCCTGAGTCCTGGGAAGGCCTTGTAGAGAAAGCCTGACACACTTAAACATATAAATAAAGCCTCCTGGCCTTGTACAGAAAGCCTCTTGGGTGAAGTCCTTGGAAGGCCTTGCAGAATAAGCCTCCTGGATGGAGAACTGTGCGGGCAGTGGCTGTGCTGGAGAGGAGAGTCCACTTGTGTCCTTGGACACTCTGCTGTCTGAGACACATAGAGGCCAGAGGCAGCATAAATTACATCCACATTCATTTTTTTTTTTATCCTAGAAACATCATTGAGTATGGAGCCATTCAAACTTATACAGTTCTGATTCAAACGCTTGATGTGTACGCACAACAAAATGTGGCACATACATGCTGCTGTGCATATCAGCAGAATCAGGATGATACACCAAACATCTGGATAGAGTGTAGCTACCATGCTGTTCCTTTTTCATATAAATGCTACATACACACTTCTTCACTCACTCTTTCACTCTCTCTCTCGCTCTCTCTCCCTCTCTTTCTCTCTCACACACACACACACTGAAATGCAGTGTTTATCTAAAGTTGTTTATTGTTGATGTTGCCCTGATCTGAGAGTGGGTGAAGGGGAGTTGTTGAGGAGTTTATTTCCCTGCAGATTTCAATTCATGTTCCTCCCCCGGTGATTCGTTTTGAAGTGTCTGAGCAAATAATTAACAGATGTTCCTGACTGAGGGAACATGCTTATCACCTCCCCCATTCCAAGGAGCTTCTGGATGGACTTGGATCTGACTACAGTAAGATTGGGCTTGGATCTAGATCTGATTTGGTCCTAATCTAGTCCTGATTTGGTTCTAATCTAGTCCTGATTTGGTCCTAATCTAGTCCTGATTTAGTCCTGATTTGGTCCTAATCTAGTCCTGATTTTGTCCTAATCTAGTCCTGATTTTGTCCTAATCTAGATCTGATTTAGCCCTGATTTGATTGATAGATAGATAGATAGATAGATAGATAGATACTTTATCAGACAACACAAACACATTCTTTAACAGCAGAAAGAGTAATTAAAGTATATAATATAAAAACACAACTAAGCAATAAGGACAGTAGAAGATAAAGAATATGCTAAATATACTAAAATACAAATTATACTAACTAACACTTAATCTAAATCAATTCTAAAAACAGTATTCACATAGTGGTGATTAATCAATCAGAGGCGCTTGCAATGCCTGCAGGGTCTGAGCCTGTGATTCTCTGTGCATAGTAAGGTATGGTAAGGTGCTCTAAGGTGCTCTGTGTGAATGAGTGTCATGGTGATAGTGCAATGGTGATAGTGGTCATGGTGATAGTGCAAATGAGTAAGTCCAACAGTGCAACAATGCAGAAATAAAGTAAAGTAAAGTCTATCTATATATTTAACTATTTTAAGAAAAGGTATAAGGGTGGCCACAGTTTGGCTGTGGCATGGAGGGAGGGGTTATGCATATGTGCTAATGTGCTAATATAGCACGCAAACAGTGAGGCAGAAAGACAGTGGTAAAAGTGGCTAGTGGACAGACAGTATCCAAACATGGAGGGGGTGAAGAGGCAGACAGACTATGCAAAGAAGTCTATCTCTCATCTTCCCTTAAGTGAAGCAAGTGCTAATCTAGATATGATTTGGTCCTAATTTAGCCCTGATTTGGTCCTGATCTAGCCCTGATTGGTCCTAATCTAGATCTGATTTGGTCCTAATCTAGCCCTGATTTGGTCCTGATTCTAGATCTGATTTGGTCCTGATTTGGCCCACGTTTTCCCTGGCCATTTTACTGGTACTGTGGTACCAGTAAAATGTATTCGATCCTCCACCAGTGTGTGTGTGTGAATGAGTGAAGAAGGACGTGTGAAATGTCTCAGATGAACTCAGAACAGACATAAAGCACATGAATGTGGTCGCAGATTCACGGTAACAGAAGTGAAAAGTTGATACCGATTGGCTGCAGTCTAGTATTATCTTATGCACTTGCTCTGCAGGGTCATGTTGCTCACGTTGAACTTTGACCTCTGACAGGTCAGGGGACAGCTGAGATGTGGCAGCGGGTGAAGGACTCAGCAGTCGCCATGGCGACCGGGCAGCTCACAACCCTGAGAGGCTCCTGACCTTTACTGCGCAGGCCCTCACACCAAATTCAGAGAGCCAGA
Organism: Alosa pseudoharengus; assembly: GCF_046254945.1. Lineage (NCBI taxonomy): Eukaryota > Metazoa > Chordata > Actinopteri > Clupeiformes > Clupeidae > Alosa > Alosa pseudoharengus. The sequence goes on from NW_027468848.1 coordinate 10,516,186, forward strand.
CACAACGTGCTGTACACTAAAACACCCCTCCGCACTCATCAGGCCAACATATATTTCACTGCATTACATAAAGATGGCCGCCTCTACTTAAATATGTAAGACTCAAACTTTGGACCTCCATCACGCTAAGCTCAAGTGTTTATTTGTATGTGCATTATGTATTTTATATGTATGCATGTATGTATAAATGTGCATGTTTACTTGTGTTTAGCGTTTACAGTTGCTTGTGTGAGTGTTATGGGCAATTCCACTTAAAACTGTCACGTCCATAATGCCAATTAAATACCATGGCACTGTGTTGGCGCTATGGATGTGACAGTTTTGCGTGGAATTGCCCTAATATGCATGTTCTACTGGATACAATATATGTGTGTTAGTTACATGTAGATGCGTATTTCCCCATATGTAAATGACCATGTGTGAGTGTAGGACTGTGTGTAACTGTGTATGTGTGTTAGTTTGAGTGTATGACTGTGTGTGTGTGTATGTGTGTGAGAGAGAGTGTGTGTGTGCGCACGTATACGTGTGAGTGTATGTGTGTGATATGACCCCACTGGTGTCCCGTGGTTGCTGAGTGACAAATTGTGTGTGTGAGGTGTCCCACCTGTGACAGCACAGGGTGTGTGTGTGTGTGTGTAGCCCTGGGCGGAAACCCTGTCAGCTGTGTAATAGACCCTGAGGGGTGATATCCCCAGTGGGACGACATCAGGCCTGCCGGCCAAGACTGACTGACTGACACACTCTGGCCTCCTCCTCAACAGTCATTCGCACACACACACGCACAAACACACACACACACACACACACACACACACACACACACACACACACACACACACACACAGCTCACTGAGAGGAGAATTGAGAAAAAATACTTACTCACATAGTACTCACAGAGTATACACACACACACACACACACACACACACACATCACACTCACAGGGTTAAATCACAAAACAAAACATTCAAACTTACACACAAAGATACAGCACACACAACATGCATACAAACATACACACATTACACACATCCACTGACTAATCATACTTGCATGTAGCTCACACACCCGCTACAGTTCTCTACGGGCCCATGACGGCTCCAGTGTTCTCTCCGCTAACTAAAACTAACTAATTCTATTACAATTGATTATTTTGTCCTCGCTAATTGTCACGGTTGCTGGCTTTATGCCTTGCGCTTAAATTAGCAGAGAGGAGACTTAAGGTCTAATCCTGTTGTGGGGAGAGTTTACAAGGTGCAGCTAGGTTTTGTGGTGGCGAGAGAGTGTGGGCTTAATCTGTTGTTTGTGAGGTTTTTCTTGCTGGAATATGAGCACGGGGGAAAGGAAAACAGGATTAGAGCGTAATCCCTGCAGATTGCCTGGGAATCCCAGTGGAAGAGAAGCTCCCTTCAGACAACATGCTGTGGTCTCGCTTGGGTGAGTGTGTTTGTGTGTGTGTGTGTGTGTGAGAGAGAGAGACAGATATGAAGGGTGGTTGTAGAGAGAGAGAGAGATACACAATTCAATTGAATAAATTGTATTTAATTTATAGCTCCAGTAAGAAATTAAATTGTCTCAAGGTCCTTTATTGAGCCCAGAGCCTGACCCCAAAAGCGCTGGGCACAACAGGTAATTGCTATGTCTGCAAGTCATACACATGCAGTAAGAATTTACGATAAAGTGTGTTAACTACATTGTAGCTGTGACAAGAACTCTGTCCAAAACTGTTGTTGAGAGTGGGAGCAAGGAGATGTTTTTGTGGAAGAATTTGTTTATATACAATTTTACTAAAAAAGTGCCTAAGTTCTCTCAAATAGTTTCTCCTACACAATTTTAAGAGGAATATCTGTGATTATGTAAAGTGATAAATGAACATACAATAATTTCATCACAGACATGTCATCACAGCTACCAAAGATCCATCGATGAGAAAAACAACATTAGTTGTTAGTGTGAAGTGCAACATTTGAAATTGATGGCAGGGATCATCAACACTTGCAGCATACTGTACATGGCATTTGATTCAAACTGTGTAAAGAACACAAAAGTTTCCCTTTTACTGTGAATGTCCATCTATTCCGCCTCAAACTAGCTAAAGTGGACTGGACAAGCATGCCCTTAATGTGCTTTTAAAAACCATACACTTAAGACGATTGAATTGGCAATCAGCTATGGTTGGCCTATTGTTGGTAGCTTTTGAGCCGCTGTTTTATAATGGATCTAAGTTTTTGTTAATGGTACGGCCACAACAGATGGATGTTTAGAAAGTATGAGTACAAATTGGACAAAAGCGTGTATTATATTCAGAGAATGTGAGAATGTGTATGTATGAAGGCAAATAAATATATGTGTTTGTGCGCTGATATGGTTGTGAGGACATTGCTGTGTGTGTGTGTGTGTGTGTGTGTGTGTGTGTGTGTGTGTGTCTGTGTCTGTGTCTGTGTCTGTGTGTGTGTGTGTGTGTGTGTGTGTGTGTGTGTGTGTGTGTGTGAGTGTGTGTGTGTGTATGTGTGTGTGTGTGTGTGTGTGTGTCTCCTGTGTCAGCTGGTGGTAATGAGACCCCGCGCTGAAGCGGACACATTCATGGACAACTGAAGGATACAATTAAAGTGTTGGCGAGGTGGTGTGTGTATGTGTGTGTGTGTGTGTGTGTGTGTGTGTGTGTGTGTGTGTGTCTGTGTGGCTCTCTAGATCTTTTAAATGTAAATATGGTAGAGCCGCCGGAGAGAGTGAGAGAGAGAAGACCCAAATTAAAGAGCACTCTCTAATGAGAGATGGATACTCCCATACACACACACACACACACACACACACTGTTCTTTCTATCTTTCTCTCTCTCCATCTCTCTATTCTTTCTCTCCGACTTGTTTCTTACTCTATTAGATATTTATTGCCCCCCCCACCTCTCTCTCTATCTCTCTCTCTCTCTCTGTCCGTCTGTCATTGTCTCCTTTCTTTGTGATTGTTTCTCTTCCTGGGTTTCTTCTTCAGTCTCTCTCTCTCTTTATGTCACCACTTCTTTCTCTTTTGCCATCTCCCTCTCTCTTTCTTTTTTTCTTTCTTTCTCACCCTGTGGTAACAAAGTCTTTGTGTGTGTGTGTGTGTGTGTGTGTGTGTGTGTGTGTGTGTGTGTGTGTGTGTGTGTGTGTGTTAAACAGATAACACAGTTAATAAGTGCATATTTGTTAATAAAGTAATTGGTTCTGTTCCTCAAGATGTGTGCTGAAGCGTTAATTGCTGGGTTTGGTTGCAACACCTCGTGTCCTCTAAAGTCCTTCTGCTCTCCCCCTCTGCCCACATCTGTCTCCTCATCTCCCCTCCCTCATTTTGGGTCTATTCATCTTCCTTTTTCTTCTCCCTCTCTCTTCTCCCTCTTTTTCTTTCTCTCCCCTCTCTCCTCCATCTTTCTTTCTCTCTCCCTCTATAACTTCTCCATCTCTCTTTCCCTCAGTCGCTTCTCCATCTCTTTCTCTCTCTCTCCCTCTGTCGCTTCTCCATCTCTCTTTCTCTCTCCCTCTATTGCTTCTCCATCTCTCTCTTTCTCTCTCTCTCTATCTCCTCTTCATCTCTCTCTCTCCCTCTGTCGCTTCTCCATCTCTCTCTCTCTCTGTTCTTTCCATATCTCTCCATCGGAATTCCTCTCTCTCCATTTGTCCTTCCACTACAGCTTGCTGTCATCAAACCAGACAGGCACGGGGCCTCCACCTCCCCAAGGTCGCCTCCACCTCCCCAAGGTCACGCTGAAGGTCACACTCCCGCAGGCCCCCGTGGCCGCTTGTGATGTTTGGAGACTGCCATGCTACTCTAACATCGTGGCTTTGAGGACTTGCTTCACATTCTACTGTACTGAAGGGCTTAGATCAGGACCTGACGAGCCAGACCCACATTAAAATGTAGGGTCTGGGGACTTACCATACGCAGTGCTCAGTCCGAGGGGCGGGATAATCGGCTGTCTTTCAAATTCCCTCTGCACGCAATAGAATAGCACTACAACTCATGAGTCCCATGTGTTTTCCCACCAGCGGAGCTAGTTGGCTAGTTCAAACTTTTGCCAACTTAAAAAAAAGCTTAACTCGTGTCACGCTGTTCGCCAACAGCAACATCCACCTTCTTTGTTGTCAAGTAGCAGGGAATTCACGCTGAACCGTTTCAACTTTGCCATCATTCATTATGTTAAGCCCGCCTAACGACTCTATACACGATGTGATTGGCCGATCAAAGTTTATTTTTTTTTAGCTTGCAAGGCAACGGAGAGTTGCTAGACTAGACCGCTAGGGTGCATCTAGATTTCTAGGCTAGCTTAGATCAGGACCTCAAGTACAATGGGTAGCGCTGTATGGGGAAGGTGATGGGGACGTGGTGGTGTTTACGAATGGCAGGGCTGAGGGAGAGTCCCTTTTTCCCGTGAGTCTTCAGTCTCAAGCATACAGTACAGTACAGCCGTCAGAGTGTCTGCTGGGAGCTCGCAAGGTAATAATTAGCGTTTTCAGATCATATGCAGCTAGACACTCAAACATCTACGATGAGTTATACTAATCTGTGACGAAACGTAGCATATGTCAGTGTGTCAGACGTTGTGCATTGAGAAAAATATTTTTCTATAAAGATCAAATCCACCATAATTAATTGCAGGCATGTTATGGTGATGCCTGATGTGTTGTTGCCGCTGAGTAGCGGCTTTTCATGCTTTTGCAGCCAGACAGGGGGAGAATGGATGGGCTATTTTGAGTCCTGGTGAGCGTGCTGAAATCCATAATGCCATGCTGGCCTTTCATCTGCTGCTGCATCAGAGGGAGGCTGGCAGCATGTGTAATCTCCATTCTCCTCGTCAGGGCTGGGCTTGTGTGGGAATCACACACACACAGAGGCACATACACACAGATGCATGCATACACACACACACATAAACACATACACACAGATATGCGTGCGAACCCACCCAACACACACACACACAAACTGACACACATGCGTGCACAAACACATGCACATGCACACATAGATGCACACACACATAATCTCACCGAAACTGTGTCTGCCTTGATCAGGCTCTGCTATGGCAGAGATGTTTGCACTTCACATGTTTGGTTTGAAGTGTCATTGAAGCGCTGTAATGCGCGTAACGTTGCGTTGATACACTGCATCACTGATGAGGACGTCCAATAAGGAGCCATCGTCCTCCCTAACCAGCTAGCGACCCAGGATGCCACTGTCTTATCTTAACGTAACGTGGAACCATTTTAAAATGTATGTTGTCTGTGTGTGTGTGTGTTTGTGTGTGTGTGTTTGTGTGTGTGTGTGTAGTGCCGTTGATAAAGAGGCTAAATGAATAAACATGATGGTGGTTTGTCTCTACACACACCGAGTGTTTTGTTTTCTTTAAGCACACTCTGATTTCCCTCTCAAAGGCTCTGTGACGGAGTGCTAGCAGTAGCCACCTCGGCCTCGATCCTGCTTTGCCTGTTTTGTTTGTCTCTGATCTGGCTCTTTGCTGTATTCAAATGCAAGTTGCCGAAGCCTAACGCGTCTCCCCTCACAGGTGGTATTACCTCAAACACACCTGCGAGGACTCTCAGCCTTGGCACACCACAGTGTATGGAGGTTAGTTACGTTTTATTTAGAAAAAAAAGAAAAAAAAAACTTTTATCCTGAGTATTTGACAATTTTCCTGTTCAGTCTGGAAGTGTTGCGGGTGGTGGGGTGGGAGAGTTAACTATTAATTCAACCCTGAGGCACACTGATCCAGTGCTCTTCTGTAAAAAAAAAAAAAAACAAGTTTAAAAACACATGAGCCTCGCTCTCTACATGGAGGTTTGATTCATCCAGGAGAGTGCACAGTGCTGAAGTGAAATACCGTCGACAGATTTATCGGTTGTTCACCAGTGGCTCTCCTAGTTCACATGTGTAAAACACAGCCCATTTCAGCACTCCCAATGTGAACTGGAGCTGGGTGGCAATGAGGTTCAATCCTTTAACCTTACAAGTTCAGGCCTCAATATCTGCTAAATCCCATTGGGGATGCACTCTTTGTTAATGGCGTTACACAAAGTTTTCATCTAAACTAAGTTAAGCTTGTTTGTCTAAACGTGATGTATGAGATAGGGTTTGCTTCATCCGGATCTCCCCGAGACCGAAGCCGTAGCGTGTGTGTGCAACAGCCCACAGGTGGACACGCTGCATCCTACAAACACATCTAAAAATACTGGCTGAGGTATACGGTAATCCAGATGCAACGCTTGAGTGAGTTTCTCCCCACGCATTGTAACAGGAAGTCCATTAGCATGTGTGCTAGACGAGGGTTGCGGCAACCTTGAGTGTGAGTGTGTGTGTATGTGTGTGTGTGAGTGAGTATGTGTGTGTCTGTGTGTGTGTGTGTGTGTGTGTGTGTGAGTGTGTGTGTGTGTGCATTTGTGTATGTGCATCTCTGTGTGTGTGTGTGTGTGTGTGTGTGTGTGTTTGTGTATATTCATGTGCGTATGTGCATCTGTGTGTGTGTGTGTGTGTGTGTGTGTGTGCGCTTGTGATTTGCATGCTGTCCGGCCTGGCCTCGCTACCGGAGCGTAATCTGCTAATCCAGCGGGGGCTCCCTGGCCTACCTTGGCTGAGGAGAGGCGTTAATCCCTGGCTCTGTTTCTCCATCTCTCCACCTCTCCTCCACCACTGCTCCCCCTCTCCACCTCTCCTCCACCTCTCCGCCCTTCCCCGCTCCGCTCGGGTGACTGATGCAAGCACAGCGGGTAGCCATGCAACCAACCGCCAGTCCCGCAGCATCCCTCAGGAGCAGGCCTGGGCGCCGTGGTTACGGATGATGGGGATGCTGAATCTGTCACAGACAGAGAGAGACAGAGCATTGTACCAATACTTGTGGGTAGGCTTGTCATCCACCATGCTTGTCTCCTCATTGCCTACTGTCTATTTAGAGTCTGTGCCAGACATGTATTATCTATTTACTGTGACTAGAGCAGGAGACTCTGTTTCATTAGTCTGTGTGCTTCCTGAGAAAAAACATAAACAAAAATAAAATGCAGATGGACAACAAAGTTACAAAAAAAACAGTTATGTTTATTTAAATTAACACAGAATTAAAACAAAATACAGATGTAGAACATATGCACCCACCCCACACATCCACACACACACACACACACACATATACACACACAGACACACCAAACACACACATATACAAATACAAACACACACATAGACACAAACGCACACACACACAAACACACACACAGAGACACATCAAACACACACACACAGAGGCATGGTGCACAGCAGCTAGGTGGTGGTGGTGGGAATGCAGTGCTGTTTGCCTTTCATCCACACCTCAGCCTCCACCTACAGGCTGTTTTTCTGCTCCTCCACAGCTGGCAGGGGTGTAGCATAGTGTATCGTAACGTGGTGCGGGCTGGTGTAGTGTCTCCTCCACAGCCGGCGGGGATGCAGAAGGGGTGTAGCTACCTCGTCCCACCCCACCCTCATGTG
>NW_027468848.1:10534995-10539995 GCF_046254945.1 Alosa pseudoharengus
GGCCTAGGATGACCAATTTTTTGCGTATGTTTGCCTCCAGGGGTCATGTAAACCCATTCCATATGCACACATGTGCATAAACAGATACACACACACACATATACATTCACAGTAATCCTACGTATGACACATATTCACACAGTAGACATATATACGCATGCATGCACATGCACACACACAGGCACATAAACAGGCAAACACACAAGCACATGCACATGCACGCACACACACCCACCCACACACACACATAAACATAAACATGTACACGCACACATGCACACAATTCAAGAATTTCTCAGAATTATGAACAGGCAAGATGGGGGTGGGGTTGTATAAAATTAATTTTACATGTGAAATCTATGAACTAATCATGTTTTGGTACTTGTTGTCTAGCAGATACCAGTGAGAATTGAGTGTGCATAATGCAATTCAGTGAGACAGTTAGAATCATATATGCCTTTCAGCGTGACTTATTTTTGTGGAAAACATGTGCTGGACTGGGCGGCGGTCATATTTTGTACCGCTTTGCGGTACATCTAGTTCCTAACAGAGAGGAATGCAGTACACCTCAGGAGGGTAGAATAGGCTGAGGCTCCACAGAGTTGAAAGGCCAAGGAATCGGAACCAGAATTCGGGCCGGTTGCCTAGTGTGGTACCTCAGGAAAGGGGGTGCAGGAAGTGGGTCCGTTGTTCTCCTAGGGGGAGGGGGGCATTCATGACTGTTAGACTGGTGGTGGGGGGGGGCGTTGTGACTTGGATTTAGGGGGCATTCATGAGTTTTAGAGTGGTGTGGGGGGGGGGGGGGGTCGCGACTGTTGAATTTGGAGGGTATTCATGAATGTTAGATTGGTGGTTGTGGTGGTGGGGGGACATACCTGAGGATTCTCTATTCTCTCCGCAGGTCCTCAACACCAGGAGCAGCGGCAGCAGCAGAAGCCCATGATGGACGTGTCAACATTGCGACTGTGCCACGGGAGGACAGGCTGTTCATCAGAGCCATATGTGCTCCTGTTTGAGCCTCTCAGCTGGGCACCACGCCAGGCCTGAGCGGGGATACTTCACACACCACTGTCCCTGGTGGATGGCCCCAAACTCGTGTGTGTGTGTGTGAGTTTGTGTGTGTGTGTGTGTGAAAGAGAGAGAGAGGGGGGTGGGGGGTATACATTTATGTGTATGTGTGTGTTTGTGTGAGCATGCACGTGTATAGGTGTGCATTTGTGTGTGTGTATGTATGTGCATACAGTACGTGTGTTACTGCTGCCGGATGTCATTGTGAAATCCACACGCACACGGGTTACATTCTGCACTGGATGTGATGACAGCAGCCCCTCTGTGCATTTGTGAAGGCATAATGTATGAAAAGATCAGCAGAGAGAGAGGTTTGGAGTTGTGATTTCTTGAGGTAAATGGCCCTGACTCCCATAGTCCTGTCCTTATTGCTTAGTTGTGTTTTTTATATTATATACTTTAATTACTTTTTCTGCTGCTAGTGCACATTGTGTGTGATGTGTGAGACCTTGAATTTCCCCTTCAAAAAAGTTTCTATCTATCTATTTATCTATCTATCTATCTATCTAGCTCAATGGATACATGAAGAAATACAAGTTTAATTCTCTCTGAAATGTGTGTCTACCCGCATCACGCTGGGACTTACACCATCACAGCCGAGCTGTTTAGGTGAAGTACAAGACAAACAGGCTTTGTAAGCCAGCTGGTATTTTCGAGATTGGCTCTTTTCTTTGATATGTCTTAGAAGTCTTTGTAATCTAGGCTGCCGACATGGATAAAAAAACAAAGAAACAAACAAACAGTGATTTTGAGGCTTGTTACTTTACTCACCTGGACACGGGTCTATGCCGGCTTCCAGCAGGACTCAAATGCATTTCTATTCATGTTAAATCAACTAGCCAGCCTCTTCAGTGGGCGAGTGAAGACCCTTTAGGCGCATGTCTCGGTTCTCGAGTCCATACGCCGGATTTACTGTTCCTCTTCAAACTTCAAACGGAACCGCGCCTCGTCTGCCCAGCCACTCGGCACCAGAGATTTGATTTAGCAAATAAAGAAAAACACACACACACACACACACACACTCTTAGACAGACAGAGTGAAAGACGGACACAATCAGAACTGGTGTGTTTGTCTCTGCCTTGTGTGTGTGTATGTGTGTGTGTCTGTGTGTGTGTGTGTGTGTGTGTTAATCTGGAGATGGCTGGCTGGCTGGCTGGCTGGCTGGTTGGCTGGTTGGGGGATGCTGTATTGTATCTGATTGATCAAAGGCCAGGAGTGGAGCTCGGCTTCTCCCCGACACTTAGCGCCTTCCTTGGGCAGCTTTGATCATGTAATTAAGAGTGTCCTTCAGGAGCGGGTGGGAGAGATGCACCGACCGGCCTTCACCCCCCCAACCCCCCCCCCACCCCCCACCTCAAAACCACCAATGCACTCTCCGGCATGCTCCATCAGCCCTCTGGAGTAGTGTGCGTGACCCTCCCACGCGCCCCGCGGCATCCTGGGGGATGGGGATGGAGTGGAATCTGGTCGGCACGGCGATGGCAGCGGGGGCGGTAAAAAACACTGGGGGGGCCGGTGTAAATGGCGTCGGCGAGGGCCCGCGCTGCGGTGAGGTGCGGTGCGGTGAGGTGCGGCAGTAAATGACGGCGGAAGATGAAAGCCGTAATGGATTCTGGAGAGGAGAGAGGTGGGGCTGATGCGGCGGTGGCGGAAGCCGCCGGAAAACAAGCCGGCCATTAGGGAGTCACAGGCAGGGGTGAAGAGGTGGCACATACACACATCCCCGCACACACACACACATACGCACACACACATGCACACATACGCGCACACACACATGCAAGCACACACATACACACGCACGCACACACACACATACACACACACACACACACACACACACACACACACACACACACATTCACACACAGGCATACACATAGGGAGAGGCATGGCTGGGGGTTGGGGGTGGACAAAATGGTGCCATTACCAGGAGAGTGGTGTGTGGAGGGGAAGAAGTATTTGTTTGTTGCTGTTTTGTGGCTTTTTTTAAAGGTAGTGTGCTGAAGATATTTACTGAAGGATGAGAATGGAATGAGTGTGTGTGTGTGTGTGTGTGTCTGTGTGTGTGTGTGTGTGTGTGTGTGTGTGTGTGTGTGTGTGTGTGTGTATGCTAGATTTTAAATGCATAGAAGTGTGTAAGAGTGTGTCCAAGTTTGTATGCAAGCAAGTAAGGGTGTGTGTGTGTGCGCACATTTGTCTAAGCACCTTTACGGGTACAGTGTGTGTGTATATGTACTATCGGCACACCTTTGAAGATACAATGTGTGTGTGTGTGTGTGTGTTCTATCACCACAGAGAGAGTGCTAAAACGCTCTCAAGAAGAGTAATAGTCTCAGACTGAAAGCTTTGACCTCTCACCCCAGGTCCTTACTCTGCTCCTCACCAGCGGTAGGCCCTCTGCTTTGGAGATTCATTTGTTCACTGTCTTGCCTGCTCATTTATTAATTCATTCATTCACTCACTTATTCACTCACTCACTCACTCACTCATTCATTCAGACACTCACCCACATTCACTCATTGATTCACTCACACTCACTCACTCATTTTCTCATTCCATTCACTCATTCATTTATTTATTCATTCATTCATTCATTCATCTATTAATTTATTAGTTTGTTACCATAATGTGTACTAGGGAGATTGCTTAGTCACTCCGCAGTTGTGTAGACATTTCTGAGAGCATGCATGTAAACTTTGAAGTCCATAAACATACGAGTGTCTTCCTATGTGAACCCCATCCCGCATTTACAAATTGGGATTTCACTCCAAGCATAAGCCACCTTCTTAATCACGAGTTACAGTGTCAGGAGGTTTGCAGCCAAAAGTAACACTAAACCACTCCAGCCTGAAATGAAGACGGCGGCGGAGCCGAGCAACGCCAGACCCATGGAGCACCCCCAGCTGTGAGGGCCCTTCGGCACAGACTTCCCCCCACAGAGATGCGTCTGACTGGGCCACCCTTCTGCAGACCCCCTGGGGGTATCCTAGAACTCCCCAGCGCAAGATCTCTCGTTGGGGCTACAGCTTTACGACCACGACACATGGCCGGGCTATAGGGGCAACCACACACACACACACACACACACACACACACACACACACACACCCTGGAGAACAATGTGAGCCAATGTGATTCTGATTAGGGTCTACTGAGGCCCATCACTCCTGGGGATTACAGGGAGGACAACACCAAACCCGATCCCTTGACGTCCACCTTTGAAGTGGGCTTTGGCCCGCGACAGAATGGGGCGATGGCACTATGACGAACGAGGTGATGAGAGAGAAGGATGGGAAGGAGGAGAGGAAGAGCAGAGGAGGAGGAGAGGAGGAGGAGAGGAGCGTCAGCGCCAGCGACAGCTACTGCACTTCCGGACAGAGGAGGCCACCATTAATCACCGCTCTTGAGGAGGCCGCCGTTAATCACCGCTCTTGGTGACCGGTGACCTGCAACCTCCAACGCGACCGCAGAGGTGCAAAAGACGCTCCTGTCTCCGAAGACAGTGAGTGTCAGGGAGAGAGAGAGGCATGCTGGGTAGGAGTGAGAGATGATGTCACTCGGTTTCATCACCACTCGGCTCCACGTGTCGGCTGGACACCAGAGGCTCATGGGAAGGCCAGAGAGGTCACTGAGGAGTCAGGAGAAGAGGACTGGCTGCCAGAGTCACGACAGATCCATGCCTGAGCCAGACATATACAATCCCACAGTTTCAATTCCTCATTAAAACCCTGTGTGTGTGTGTGTGTGTGTGTGTGTGTGTGTGTGTGTGTGTGTGTGTGTGTATGTGTGTCCTAACACTGTATCCTTACAGAGCAACAGATCCATGCCTGAGCCAGACGTATACAATCACACAGTTTTAATTCCTCATTAAACGGAACCGTATGTAAGAAATGTATTTCAATTAATCATAAAATGGCCCTGATATGTC
>NW_027468848.1:10552495-10554995 GCF_046254945.1 Alosa pseudoharengus
AGGAGAGGAGGAGAGAGAGGAGAGGAGGAAGGAGAGAAGAAGTGAGGAGAGGAAGAGAGAGAGGAGAGGAGGAAGGAGAGAAGAAGTGAGCCAAGAAGGGATGTAGAGAGTAATGTGAGGCGGTGGGAGGTGCACGCGTGAGCTTGCTTACGAGAGCGTCCATTGAGTGTGTGTGTGTTTGTGTGTGTGTGTGTGTGTGTGTGTATGTATGTGTGTGTGTGTGTGTGTGTGTGTGTGTGTGTGTGTGTGTGTGTGTGTGTGTGTAGAGAGAGTAATGTGAGGCGGTGGGAGGTGCACGCGTGAGCTTGCTTACGAGAGTGTCCAGCGAAACAGAAGCTGCTGCTGATTATACTGTTTGATGTCAATGGAAGTGAGGCGCTGACCATCTGTGGGCTGTGGCACGTGTAGGTACAAAGCACAGACACGCTAAACTTGATGAATATGTGTGTGTGTGTGTGTGTGTGTGTGTGTGTGTGTGTGTGTGTGTGTGTGTGTGTGTGTGTGCATGGAGGCTCAGACCTGATAGGGTAAAATGTACAATTTTATAGATAATATTTAGCACCAGAATATATATAAATACAGTTTTTTAGAGTACAACTTACTCTTATGCAAAAAATGTATAACACTGTTAGGTTTGTCAAAAAAAGCATTACAATGTTTGGATAAAATCCACAATCCAGTTTGAAACACTACAGCTGACATTCATAAAAAGCAATCATCATCATCATCTCATCATTTTAAATCATTTCTATTCATGAATTGTAATAAATATGTCTCAACATCAGGAAGTTCCGACAAAAAATAAAAACATGTGTACCTACTGGACTGGCGTTTCATAAAATGGCCCTGATATATCACTAGACATTAAGAAATCATGTTAATTTCAAATACTTATATCACTGACAACAGTAGTCCGGCTAGGATATTGTTGCAGCCCTCAACTGATATTGATGTTGTCATGTTGTGCTTTGGCCTGATGCACCACCCTCCACCTATCTACTAATCACAAAGTCAGTAGTGTTTCGGCATCCGGGTTGGCAACCTCGAGTCAGGGGGGAGGGGATACACCGCTCTACAGTAATTTGAAAGTGATTGCAGTAGCAGTTTTGCCCTCAATCTTACATACGGTTCCTTTAAACATGGATGACGCCTATTAACTATTATGGATGCCAAATGTTAAAAAAAACATGCTAGGCAAAGAAAACTCCTTAGTCAAACTACTTTTTACATTTTAGCTTACCTTTCCCGAAGTCAGACAGCTGACAGCCTGTTCTTTCCCGCTGAGGCGACTTCACTTCTCCAGAGACGTCGGACGACATAATGACGTAAAATGCAGACCCGAAGGACTCGATTACATTATAGACATCCTGGGAGTTGGTGCAGTAAAAATAAAGTCTGGACCAAGTTTGCAGAAAGAATGGTCACTGCTTAAACACACTGACAAGTGTTAAAAATAACACTCTGGCATTTGCTGTGTAGATGAGCGATTCCCCTTACCATCAAATTGGTTTCGTAGAGGTTATATTAAGGTACAAATCTGGCATAGTGTACCTTTAAAGACAGAGCATTGAGTGTGTGTGTGTGTGTGTGTGTGTGTGTGTGTGTGTGTGTGTGTGTGTGTGTGTGTGTGTGTGTGTGTGTGTGTGTGTGTGCATACATGCTTCAGGTCATCTGCGTGTGTATCTACAACATGCATCTATTCTATGCTTAACAAACAGTGTGTACATGTGTGACTCTGTGTGTGTATGACAGAGTTGAGTTGAGAGTGTGACTGTTGAGTGAGTGAGGTGTTTTTGTCTTTAATAAGAAGTACAGTTCAGAAAGATCCCCTCATGGATCAGCCACCTTCCATCCCTATTAATTGGCTGTCAAAAGTGTGCCGAGTTAATGGATTAATGACCTGGGATTGAATCCAGAGCCCTGCAAGAGGGAGACGTGGGAGGAGGAAGCTATTAAGTGTGTGTGTGTGTGTGTGTGTGTGTGTGTGTGTGTTTGAGAGAGAAAGACAATGTAAGTCCATATGTAATGTAAGTCTTGGTGAGGGTGGTGGTGTGTGTGTGTGTGTGGGGGGGGGGGTGTTCTTCCTCGACCCCCCCCCCCCCACACACACACACACACACACACACATACACACACTCCCCCTGCCTCCCCGGTGCAGTTTTGTTACAGATATGCATCCAGGACATTTGAGCGGATTGCATTTCATTAGTTTGATTTGAGTGGACAGCCTTAAGCTGCTGAGCGCGGAGGGCTGACAGCTAATTAGAGGAATGTGGCTCGAGCGCTGATAGAGAACAATAGGCAGAGATGAGCCTGGGCCAGGGGGGGCGGCGGGGGGGGGGGGAGACCAGAGGGGATGCCAGGGCCCTGCAGCGCACACAGGGCTGATGCACGTTTACATTTACCAGCACGGACATACACACGCGCACACACACACACACACACACACAATCGCGTACATAAACACACACACACACATAGGTGATGTGAGGTGTCATGC
>NW_027468848.1:10564995-10599995 GCF_046254945.1 Alosa pseudoharengus
CAAAAAAAAAACTATATTTTGAAAATGAGTTCAAACTAATGTCGGCGAATGTTGACAGCAACCATATCACTTAAATAATAAACACAATTTTTGTTTCGTTGTTGTTGATATATACAGAAAGAATAATAGAATAATAATAATACGTCAGAGCAACGTCGAGAAATTTTATGAAATCTGTCAGCTCACAGCTGACATCTGCCTCTATGATAACAAGAAGTTCTGCTACCCATCATTGACGACAAAATACGGAAGTGCGTAAAAGGTCTAAAAAGGTCACCCATTATTAACCATTCAATAAACCGAGGCCCCATCGAAACACTGGGACTTACCTGTCTGGCACATCCACACAGGTGACTTTGTCAGTTGAAGACATGCTAAGAGTAGCACTGTCCTCCTTTTGTTGGGTGCAGTTGGCTTTTTCTGGATTTCCAGCTGAAGTTGGACTGTAGTGACAGGGTTTTGGTACCTGCAGACGATACAGGGCAAAGGGGGATTGGTACCTGCAGACCATACAGGGCAAAGGGGGATTGTGTTTGTGTTTCTTATTTATTATCAAATTGCCCCTTGGGGCTGGGGGACAGTATTGGTTTATACCAAACATCAGAAGGCTAAACTAGAAACAGCTTTAATCACAGCTGCTTGTTAAGCAATAACATTTATTCCGAATTTCCGATACCTGAACTGCATAAAAAACAACAAAAAAGCATATACAGGTGTATAGACACATTCACGGTTTGTGTGACAGAAAAGGTGTGTGCATGTCAGGGTCAGAAAGCTTTCTAGCCCATTCAATTGTGTGTGTGAACTGAAATGTCAAGAAAACGTCAAGAAAAATGCTTACTTGTACTACTGTACTGCATGTATGCACGCTGGGCTTGTCAACCAGATAGCCATACAGGTCAGGTTAATGAATCTCTGGCCACTTGCTTACGTCGTCTACCCATTCTGTTATCAGCTCAGAATCAGGCAGACAATCGTCATTAGCTAAAACGTATTTATTAAGGTACGGTTTGCGGCCCTTCTGTTTGAAGAATAGAAGTAGAATAGAGTCTTCAAGTCAAGTCGAGTTTATTTATAATGTAAATATAAAAAATAATCAAGATGCTAAGAACAGCTGGGACCATGCATTGACAACTACTTCAAGGCTGACAACTCTATAAAAGATCAATTCACAGTCATTACTGCTGGTACTTTGAGAAGATGGCTCAGCTAAGAAATTCTTTTGGCAGGTATAGACTTCAGAACTGCATCTGGGTCTTTCAGCATGTATGTTTTCAACACACTTTTATTTTCACCGCACCAATAAGTGTCTAGTTTTAGTCAAATTAGTGCACGTTGTCTGACAGTATCTTTTATCAAAATGCTATCTGCAATCACACAAATATTTCCTCAGCTTTTACATGGAATTCGAAATCTAACTCTGTGAATTACAGCAAAGGTGAACGCTGTCGTTGATCTCATCAGAAAAGATTGTTCCCTTTTCAGAGAAAATCAACACAACAGACTAAAAGAATACTTGAAAGAGTCTCCCTCATGTATCTCTAATCTTTCAAAGCGTCTGCTACAAGCAGCACACACAGCACGCCTGTCCAGAGCAATTAAACCATATGAAGATGAATGAAACACTGGAAATCACAACAGACAGGATGCAGTAAGACTGTGCTTGCGCTCCTTTCTCCTATTTAACAATCACATAGGTAATTTTTAAAAGGCCTATTCAAAGGGGCTCAAAACGTGTGCATTTGTGTGTGTGTGTGTGTGTGTGTGTGTGTTTGTCTGTTATACTATTGAGAGGAGATGAGGGGAGGAGAGTGTGTGTGTGTGTTTCTGTGTGTGTGTGTGTGTGTGTGTGTGTGGTTGTCTGTGTTTGTGTGTGTGTGTGTGTGTGTGCTGTTTGTTATACTATTGAAAAGCACATATTTGCCTTATCCTGGGTGAGTGATTTAAATTAAACTGTTCTGAAACACAAATACACACTTTCACGGAACTTTGTCGTTGTG
The DNA here is from genome assembly GCF_046254945.1 of Alosa pseudoharengus. NCBI lineage: Eukaryota > Metazoa > Chordata > Actinopteri > Clupeiformes > Clupeidae > Alosa > Alosa pseudoharengus. The sequence goes on from NW_027468848.1 coordinate 10,566,996, forward strand.
TCAATGTTTCACTGTGTTGATGTGTTTTTCATGGTCTTTGTGTGTGTGTGCACGCAGTGCATGTTTTACAATTCTCTGTGTGTGTGTGTGTGTGTGTGTGTGTGTGTGTGTGTGTGTGTGTGTGTGTTGCGTGGATCTGAGGATATAAGCGTGGCAGGAAAGGCAGGGTGCAGAGGCTGAAGAAGGATGAGAGGTGAGGAAAGCTACTGATTTTCGATACGTCCACCCCCCTACCCTTCCACACACACACACAAACACACACACACACACACACATACACATACAGATGCAGCTGGCTCGTGGCCACTGCTGACCTAAACCCAACCAATCAATTGACCGATGCTGTGCGCACACACACACACACACACAGACCCACACGCAAACACACAAAGACCAACACAAACACACAAAAATCCTGTGTAAATTTGAACAATGACAGAAACACATATATACTATACTCACTCACTCACACACACAGGAATATTCAATTGTATGAATTGGGAAACATTATGGGTAAAGCTGTGACCAGGGGTTGTTGTGTGTGTGTGTGTATGTGTGTGTGTGTGTGTGTGTGTGTGTGTTTGTGTGTGTGTGTGTGTTTGTGTGTGTGTATAGGGCTGTGCTTGAGCTTCCCAACACGTATTATAGTTTTTGTGTGCAAGCATGTATGTTTGCAGGGTTGGGTCAGATTACTTTGAAATGTAATCCATTACTGACTACAAATTACATGGCAATTTTTGTAATCAGTATCGTAATCAGTTGGATTACCAAAAACATGTAACGTAATCTGATTACTTTAGGATTACTTCAATAAATATGCCCATTAAGTAAAAGACACCACCACAGAATTGATAAAAGAATTCTCATTCTATTTTTCTCCACTCTTCTCCAAACATGCACAACTCAGCTAAACCTTTATAAGGGCACACCTGGACCTGGATTTTTGTGACCCAGGGACATGGTCTGAGATTGGCATAAAAAAGGGAAGCATTAAACACCATGTCCATTTCAATTGTGGGGGTGAGAAAATTATTATTTTGGGATGTTTTTCAACCAGGGGGACCTGGTGACTTTCTCAAAGTAAACAGTAACACTAAAACAAGAGGCTACATTAAGATTAGGAGGAAAAGGTGTGCCGAGAGACCTGCCCCAATAGTATGTAAGTTAGTAAGTAAGTATATCTTTTGATCCCGTGAGGGACATTTGGTCTCTGCATTTATCCCAATCCGTGAATTAGTGAAGTCGAACCAGCAAGCCCAAAGGCCGAAGCCCTAACCAGTAGGGCCATGGCTGCCCCAAAAGGCAGCATTTGAACATTAAACCACACAATGATCCAAAACATACAGCTAAACAAGGCAAGAAATGGTTAACAGAGAACAATATCAACATTTTAGAGCGGACCTCAATCCGTCAAAAAAGTGAGCACAAGGCCAAAGTGATGGCAAATAATCTTTCCTGCCTCAAACCCCAGATTGCTGCTACAATCATTGTGGAGACATGAAGAGGCTTGGTGGGTATTATATGAACCATTTTGAGAGCTGTGGTGGTAAAAAAAGATGTTTCCAGTGATTGTTTAAAAAGGGTATGAATAATTTTGAACAAGCAATTTTTCATAAAAATTTTAAAAAAGATAAAAACACTTTTTTTATTCCATGTTTTTACCACATTGTCTTGCAACCTTTTGCCATGTGCAAGTGTCATTTTAAGTAAGAACAAACATATTGGTCAAGAAAAAATCAATACTTGCCAGGGGTGTGAATAATTTTGTTTTTAACTATATCTTAAAAAAGTCTAAAAAGTGAACATCCGAATGAACTGCTTGTCAAATTAAAAGATAACTAGGCTATCATAAAAAAGTTGCATTGTTTGCATGATAAAATGTAATCAGGTAATCCCCAACAATGTAACTGTAATCTGATTACACAATTTTTTCATTGTAATCTGGGCTGATTATAGTTACTTGATTTTTGTAATCTGATTACGTAATCCAGATTACATGTAATCCGTTACTACCCAACCCTGTATGTTTGTGTGTGTCAACAGTGTGGGTTCACATATTGGGAACAGCTCATTCACATATTGTATCTACATTCATGTGAATTTAAAAAAGGACATTCTCCTTATCAAGGCAAGAGTTATGGGATGCGTTTCTAAAAAGGGTAGATGGCTAACTTTCGTCGAAATCTTTGGAGTTAGAACCGTTGTTCTTGGATTTGGTGTTTCTAGAAAAGGTAGTTCAAACACTCAATCGCAAACATGGGCAGAAAGTTTTGTGGTAGGAACTACAGGTTTAGAGTAGTCGTTGTTGCATCTTTATGGATATTTTGCGGTTGTGAACTTTTTAATTGCATTGGTATGACTAAATTGACCCTCTATATTCATACCTGTACACCCAACACCTGACTTTCACTTATTTTGAATTGACATTTATTCATATTTGAGAACAGGGGTGGAAAGACACAGCTGCATCCATAACATCCACTTATTCACGCCTGCTTGTGAGCAGAGCATGTAATTAAGAAAACATTGGGAGACGACAGAATCATTTACTTCCATTCATTATATGTTTGATGTGCATTCTCAGTCATTTCTATGTATGATGTAGATCTGTCAATGTTCTAGGAAATGTGCAGGACACATTTTTACCATCAACTTAAAGCCCTGATGTCATTTACACTGTAGTGTTTGAACTACGGAGCAACCACCAAACAAAAACACTTTCAAGTGTTAAGGTCATTGTTTGAGTGAAAGTTGTGTCGTACCATGGTGGTAAAGTAATGACGCAGCTAACTTTTCTAGAAACGCACCCCTGATCAGTTGTTGGATCAAAACGCAAGGTCGCCATTGCAACAAAACGCAGAAATACTTATGTAGAAATGCAGACCTCACAGACCTCAATATCTGTGAATAAATTGTTTATATCAACGTAGATCGTAGTGTTATTTACGGTGGCGCATTGCATTCACATCACAAAAAAAAAAATCAGGTTATCTCATAATTATGAGATAATTATCTCATAATTACGAGATAGTATCTCATAATTATGACATATTATCTCATAATTACGAGATAATTATCTCGTAATTACGAGATAACTATCTCATAATTACAAGATAATTATCTCATAATTACGAGATAATTATCTCGTAATTATGAGATAAGGATAGGATCCGTGCTGAGGATGTAAACAGCCTTTCAATAAAAGCAAGCACATATTTCCTACTTATTTCCTGCTTTGAATGACTTTAAGATTAACATGTCTTTAAGTGGCATGAAACATAAATCGCCAACAACCCCAAAGCAAAGAGTATAGAAGCTTCTAAAAGCTACTCTTTGCCCAAAGGCAATACAATGTTGCACGTTGACAGTCCTACCAGTAGGTGGAGGTACTACTACGCATAGGGCTACCTCCATCCACGTTGTCACACACACGCCTATTGTTTATTTTGTGCAGCTAGGCTACTTGTTCAAGTGGCATTGATGAGTTAAACAGCCACATTTTTCCTACACGTATTATATTGAGAGAAAATAGTCAGTTATAAACAAAGAACTCTTCTTATGTAACCCTTTCGTAAATGGACTGAAGTTGGCTCTAAATATCTACTTTTATTGATTATGCTAACCGTTAGCATCTCTATGGGATTTCTCATATACATTAGCCATAAGCTAACATTAGTTTCTATTCTGTAACTTGAAATGCTAGTCTACGTGATTGCTCTTAAACAAAACATCGAAGGAAATAACTGAGATGTACTCTGTTGGTCTGCTTAGTTTTACAGTGAATCCTAAGTAAAGGTTTGAAAGGAACTTCAGCTTCAGACTTTCTCTTGGGAAGCTGATAGGTCTATCTTCTCTAATGTTGCTAGCTAGACCATGTCATTGCCACACACAAGTGGGGGCAATAATTGGAAATGTGTCATAAATCATAATTATCTCGTTATTAGATAATTATCTCGTAATTATGAGATAATATGTCATAATTCTGAGATACTATCTCGTAATTATGAGATAATTATCTCATAATTATTAGATACTATCTCGTAATTATGAGATAACCTGATTTTTTTTTTTGTGATGTGAATGCAATGCGCCACCGTAGTTATTAATCTTATATCAAAATAAAAAAATCTAGCTGTTATTCTTTTCAGTATAAAGAGACTTACCTAGCACTTTCTCGTGAAATCATTTGACTTAATTTAAGAAGAGTTTGACTTCTTTTAAGAAGTCTTATCCTGAAAACAAGCAAATTTGTTTGCTAGTGTGTTTGTGCGATGTTTTACGTTCCCAGCCAGGTTTTCTTATACAAATTATCAAAATGTGCATTAAAAAGTTTGATGGAAACCCTAGTGTCTTCTCTGGCTCTCAACGAAGGCGGTCGCATTTTCTCTCCCTCCCCTCCCCTAATCTCCCCTTCGATTTGGTTTGATAAAATGGGGCGGGAGACGGAGGAGGATATAGGCCTACAATCAAAGTCAGGGCCAGCGGCGAAGAAAAAGAGATACACAGTAGGCCTACACAAAGCCGACAGGGTGAAAATGGGTAACTTTTCGGAGTGGGTAGCCTAACAACTTAATATTATGCATAGTATTGTTAATGTTTTATGGATTAGCCTTATATCTTAAAAGAGCTGGCGAAAGAGCATTATAAGAACTGTTTAGACTCAGCAACCTTAAAGTGACAATGAATGCACCATTTATAGTTAAACAGTATATCATTTGCCGCATTTGTTAATAAATTATTATTTAAAACCAGTAATAGGCCTAGTATAATTAAAGGCATTTAACATTAATCAAAATCGGTTGCAACCCAGTCTCACGTCTGAACGTGTCACTGTCACGTTAATTAATCTATTGGGACGTGTTGTGTAACACGTTTCCTTGTTAAAAAACGTGTTGAGCAGGACGTAATTATCGTGTTACTATCACGTTGTATTTCGCTTTCAACGAGCCAACAGAACCACGTCATCTGTCAAAAAAGCCTGACCTCACAAAATGGCGAGAATGTTATTTGATGCTTTTGACGTGCAGTTTCACACTCTTAAGCCTGCTTTGAGTTGTGGGTTAGAAGGAGCCACCTTCTAGCTAGCAGTTTTAGAAGGCTGAACCCCAGAATCCAGAAACAAGAACCGAGCAGGGACGGAGAAAAAAGAAGAATCCAAATGGGAAATGAGGTGAGCCTTGCTACTGCCGCTAGCATGATCATTTTGCTAGCAATTGAGCAAAACATTTTAAAGTTGATTTAACATGAAATAGTAGCCTATGCATGGGCAATACTGTGAATTCAGAGTAGGCTTGCACAATTTATAATTTAGCTAACGTGCATGATGTAATGTTACATTAATCTGTAAAACAGCTGTTGTCTGTGTAAATTAACATTGTAGCCTAATATTGTTAGTGTGGGCTACAGCTAACAGCTGGGAGGTAGCCTATCAGCCAGGCATGTATAATCGATAATCATGATGAACGTGAATAGATTTCGTTGCGAAAACGCGCATTGTTTTAGGCCACATATCAGGTATAAAACAATTGTATTCTGATACAGCAGTTCTCCAGATGTTAGATATTCACTTATATTATAATATAATATTGTATTTCTTTAACCTGATTAAGAGAGGGGTTTAATTCAATAGAGAATTGCAATGTGTGTAGCCCATAATATTAGATATTAGATTAGGCTAGATTTAGATTAGATTCAACTTTATTGTAATTTAAAAGAGTAGTACAGGTACAGAGCCAATGAAATGCAGTTGACATCCAACTAGAAGTGCAGTTAGATAAATAGGCAAGTTTTCCAGATGACATGTGTACAGTGACAGAAATAGCCTATACAGTGAATATGGAATGTGTGTCTAGACTATAACAAAACAAATTGATAATAATACATAATAATGATAATAATAGCAGTAATTACAGTAGGCCACTGGCATTGTTGTTGGTGACGTGTCTGTTTCCTATTGTTCCATGCCACTCTCCTACTGTCTCAATATCTTAGCAATATCTTAGTTCAATTCAATGTCTTATAATGGTAAAAGATGTGGACAAATACATGATATGATATACAAATAAATCGTTGTTCACGACATGTTATGGTTAAATTATCGGAATGAGTGCGATGGTGATGCAATCCTGCTTTTCAATTAGTTGAGATGGTGTTTGACATTAAATTATAAGCAGGTCAGTTTCACATAATAAGCTATTTGTTTCTTTGGGTCTGGGTAATTCATGTGACAAAAAATTCTGTTATAGGCTTCTACCGTTTTTCTGAAAAACAAAGCAGTACAACAACATTTCTATCTCCAAAATAATGCATTGTACGCATGTGTGTACTACGTAGTGCATGTAGCTTCTAATGTCCAAAGTAGCCTATACTGATTTCCCTGCATAAAAACTACAAATACTCCTCCAAAACTACAGTGTTGACACTTGAAGTTGTGGAGTTATATTTTAGTAGCCTATTCTATAATAGAATAAATACCCACATCAGTTTTACCCTTGTCTCACCTGTATACAACATATGTCTATGAATTGCAGTAGTGATCAAATGAAAAAGGAAAGAAAGGTGTCCTGATGTGTTGTTTAGGGATGGTCCTGCAATGTTTTCTCGACATATCTTTATGTCTTTTTTCTCCCCTCTACTTATGTTTTCACAGATCCTTGCTCCTGATATCCTGATGTATGGGTTGCACTTCATTATATGACTCCAACAGAACACTCACAGAAAGGAGAGTGGTGTCAAACTACAAGACAGCCAGAATGTAAGCAAGGCCTTGTTTGTCCTTGTTTGGCTACTCATTTGTCTACTTCCTGAAGAGGCTGAAGCATGATGGCCTTGACACCTCAGTCCTTGCTTCCATTAACAGCTGTGTTATGGAGTGCATCCTCACATCATGGTCTACTGCAGTGGTGGATACAAAGGACAATTGGCAGGTATTTTACGTCACTTTTGCATTACTTTTACTGTGATTTTGCTAGATATGGTTGTCGCTGTGCTAAATATAGGCCCATATTGTAGATGGAGAAACGCATTGTACAGCGGATACATCTTGGGCTATACTATTAAGGGACAGCTGAATTGACCACCTAAACCATATATTTTCTGAAAGCCTATAGCCTCTAGATGTCAATTAATATACATTAAGACATGCCCCACCTTCCTACTGATTTTGGTGCATCATAAGGCGTACATAGGCCCATATTGTAGATCGAGAAACGCCTTGTACAGCGGATACATCTTGGGCTATACTATTAAGGGACAGCTGAATTGACCACCTAAACCATATATTTTCTGAAAGCCTATAGCCTGTAGATGTCAATTAATATACATTAAGACATGCCCCACCTTCCTACTGACTTTGGTGCATCATAAGGCGTACATAGGCCCATATTGTAGATCGAGAAACGCATTGTACAGCGGATACATCTTGGGCTATACTATTAAGGGACAGCTGAATTGACCACCTAAACCATATATTTTCTGAAAGCCTATAGCCTCTAGATGTCAATTAATATACATTAAGACATGCCCCACCTTCCTACTGACTTTGGTGCATCATAAGGCGTACATAGGCCCATATTGTAGATGGAGAAACGCATTGTACAGCGGATACATCTTGGGCTATACTATTAAGGGACAGCTGAATTGACCACCTAAACCATATATTTTCTGAAAGCCTATAGCCTCTAGATGTCAATTAATATACATTAAGACATGCCCCACCTTCCTACTGACTTTGGTGCATCATAAGGCGTACAGAGGCCCATATTGTAGATCGAGAAACGCCTTGTACAGCGGATACATCTTGGGCTATACTATTAAGGGACAGCTGAATTGACCACCTAAACCATATATTTTCTGAAAGCCTATAGCCTCTAGATGTCAATTAATATACATTAAGGCATGCCCCACCTTCCTACTGACTTTGGTGCATCATAAGGCGTACAGAGGCCCATATTGTAGATCGAGAAACGCCTTGTACAGCGGATACATCTTGGGCTATACTATTAAGGGACAGCTGAATTGACCACCTAAACCACATATTTTCTGAAAGCCTATAGCCTCTAGATGTCAATTAATATACATTAAGACATGCCCCACCTTCCTACTGACTTTGGTTCATCATAAGGCGTACATAAGCCTATATTGTAGATCGAGAAACCGACTGTACAACTGATACATCTTGGGCTATACTATTAAGGGACAGCTGAATTGACCACCTAAACCACATATTTTCTGAAAGCCTATAGCCTCTAGATGTCAATTAATATACATTAAGACATGCCCCACCTTCCTACTGACTTTGGTTCATCATAAGGCGTACATAAGCCTATATTGTAGATCGAGAAACCGACTGTACAACTGATACATCTTGGGCTATACTATTAAGGGACAGCTGAATTGACCACCTAAACCATATATTTTCTGAAAGCCTATAGCCTCTAGATGTCAATTAATTTACATTAAGACATGCCCCACCTTCCTACTGACTTTGGTGCATCATAAGGCGTACATAGGCCCATAATGTAGTTCGAGAAACGCATTGTACAGCTTATACATCTAGGGCTATAATATTAAGGGACAGCTGATTTGACCACCTAAACCATATATTTTCTGAAAGCCTATAACCTCTAGATGTCAATTAATATACATTAAGACATGTCCCACCTTCCTACTGACTTTGACATATGATAAGGCGTACATAGGCCCATATTGTAGATCGAGAAACGCATTGTACAGCGGATACATCTCGGGCTATACTATTAAGGGACAGCTGAATTGACCACCTTAACCATATATTTTCTGAAAGCTTATAGCCTCTAGATGTCAATTAATATACATTAAGACATGCCCCACCTTCCTACTTACTTTGGTGCATCATAAGGCGTTTGCAGGAAGGTGGACCATGTGCTAATGTATGTTAACTCACATGTATAAGTGACAAGCTTTAAGAAAATATATGGTTTGCATGGCTGAAACTGCTTTGCCTTTATGTTGGAGCTCAAAACCATCATATCATCAAAAATCATATGCCCCATTAATTCACCAATATAGAAAATAGTGCCATGTATACATTTATGTCCTCCAAAGTTTGCAGGAAGGTGGGCCATGTGCTAGTGTATTAAGGGACAGCTGAATTGACCACCTAAACCACATATTTTGTGAAAACCCATAGCCTCTAGATGTCAATTAATATTAATTAAGACATTTCCCACCTTCCTACTTACATACATAGGCCCATATTGAGGATCGAGAAACAAATTGTTCAGTTGATACAATTTGGCGTACACTATTAAGGGACAGCTGATTCAACCACCTAAACCATACTAGGACTTGGTCCACCCTCCTTAAATACTTTGGCGCACTATATTAAAGGCATAGACCTGCATTTTATTAGTGGACTTTATAGTCATCAGTATGTTTGAACATGTCAAGAGAAACACTGAGATTGTAGTTTCTTTCTTTGTACACTTGTTTTATCTCTATTTCTAATTTCCAGGTTGTCAGCTGTTATCAGGCTCATCACCAAAGCAAAAAGACATGCCAGGAAGGAGCAAGGCACAGGCCAGGAAGGAGCAAGGCAAAGCCCGGGGATTATTATTATTATTATTATTATTATTATTATTACAGGTCTCTCTGCACCCGAACCAGCAGGTTCAGAGGAAGCTTCTTTTCTGTGGCTGTCACCCGACTGGACTGTAGCTCTGTATCCCGGTGACAACCAATCAACTAAGCCCCCAAATACCCTATTCCACCCATAGTGTTATTTATTTACAAATGCACATACTGTAATTACAATTATACATAACCATATTCTACTGCTCTTCATGCTATCCATCCTGAACACTTCTTACTACTCTTATAATGTTACTGTTTCTGCACTACAATGGTACTGTTACCACACTGCACATATCTGTCTATATGGTTCATACTGAATATCCATATTTATTCTGTTTTTCTCATATGTTCTGTTAATACACTGCCCATATTTATATCTAATTTATATTACTCTAAACCACCTTCTGTAAACCAACTGCATATTACTGTCTACACGACACTATACAGTATTTCTTGTCCTGCCTATGCACCATCTGTCTATACTTTGTATATCACATTGCACTTTTGCTTTGTACAGGGTTCCCACGGGTCATAGCATTTCTGGAATATCATGGAATTTTAGAAAGTCTATTCCAGACATGGAAAGTCAGGGAATTTTTATCATTTTGGGGGCAAAGTCATGGAATATCAGGGAATTTTGTCGTAGTAGTTTATGATGTACTAGCCAAAATGCATATTTCCACACAGTATGTATATCTGGTTATTAGCTTTACAGCTTGCTTGAGTAGCCCAACTGTGTTAATTCAATGCCTATTTATTCATCTCCCGCTCTAAAAAAGTAAAAGACTCTTGATGCGGCTGCTCTGAAATCATTGGTCGGTATATTGTAAGTCATGGAAATTCAGGTGTTTTGTCAGGGAAAAGTTATAGAATTTTACATTTGACTTACAGTTGGAACCCTGTTTGTACTTTTACTCTGCACAATGACAATAAAGGTGAATCTGATCAAATGTAAATTATTATTTAGTGCCTGTAGTGCTGCTTTGTATTAGCATACCTTTGCTGTTTGTTTTATGTGTATTGGACAACCCCCTGTTTAAAGCAATCACAAACTTACAGATTTTGATTGATCTTGATACACAGATGTGTGTTGTGCTGAAATAAACCCAATTTCACTTATCTTAGGTGCTGTGGGACTTTTGATGCACAAGAAATCTTAAGAAATGGCCGTTCAGAGAGCATTGTTTTGACAGATGTTGACCAACAAAGTTCTTAAATCATACACAAACCATTAAAACATCCATATTTTGATTGAATATGATGCACAGAGGTGTGTTGTGCTGAAATAAACCCAATTTCACCTATCTTAGGTGCGGTGTGAATTTTGATGCACAAGAAATCTTCAGAAATGGCCGTTCAGAGAGCATTTTTTGACAGATGTTGACCAACAAAAGTTCTTAAATCATACACAAACCATTAAAACATCCATATTTTGATTGAATATGATACACAGAGGTGTGCTGTGCTGAAATAAACCCAATTTCACTTATCTTAGGTGCTGTGGGACTTTTGATGCACAATAAATCTTAAGAAATGGCTGTTCAGAGAGCATTGTTTTGACCAACAAAAGTTCTTAAATCATACACAAACCATTAAAACATCCATATTTTGATTGAATATGATACACAGAGGTGTGCTGTGCTGAAATAAACCCAATTTCACTTATCTTAGGTGCTGTGGGACTTTTGATGCACAAGAAATCTTAAGAAATGGCTATTCAGAGAGCATTGTTTTGACCAACAAAAGTTCTTAAATCATACACAAACCATTAAAACATCCATATTTTGATTTAATATGATACACAGAGGTGTGTTGTGCTGAAATAAACCCAATTTCACTTATCTTAGGTGCTGTGGGACTTTTGATGCACAAGAAATCTTCAGAAATAACCGTTTAGAGAGCATATTTGACAGATATTGACCAACAAAAGTTCTTAAATCATAAACAAACCATCAAAACATCCATATTTTGATTGAATATGATACACAGAGGTGTGTTGTGCTGAAATAAACCCAATTTCACTGATCTTACCTGCCATGGCAAGTTTGATGCACCGGACATACTCAGAAACTACAATTGAGACACCCATATGGCCAGACAGGCCTAGGTAAGTGTCACACCCATTATTTCATGAAATGTCAACATGTGGCACATATTTTGATACAGGGAATGATAACAAACGTGTTTGTCAAATTTGAGACCTCTAGCTGCTTGTATGTTGTCAGGAGGCGGAGCCAAAGATTGGAAAATGTAGATTTCTAGGGGGCGCTATAGAGTCTATGAATGTGTGAGGTGTGATTTTACATATCTCATATATTTTATGTCATAGATAGATGTCACATGCCAAATTTAGTCTGTTTATGAGGTATGGAAGTTAGAAATGCTAACCCTAGGTTTAGATGGCCATAATTTGCATAGGTCAGACAGGCCTTGATAGGATTACACCAGTTAATTCAAGATAGTACCAACATGTGGCACATATTTTGATACAGGGAATGATAACAAACTTGTTTGTCAAATTTGAAACCTCCAGCTGCTTGTATGTTGTCAGGAGGCGGAGCCAAAGATTGGAAAATGTAGATTTCTAGGGGGCGCTATAGAGTCTATGAATGTGTGAGGTGTGATTTTACGTATCTCGTATATTTTATGTCATAGATAGATGTCACATGCCAAATTTAGTCTGTTTATGAGGTATGGAAGTTAGAAATGCTAACCCTAGGTTTAGATGGCCATAATTTGCATAGGTCAGACAGGCCTTGATAGGATTACACCAGTTAATTCAAGATAGTACCAACATATGGCACATATTTTGATACACGGGATGATAACAAACTAGTTTGTCAAATTTGGGACATCTAATGACTTGTGTATTGCCAGGAGGCGGAGCCAAATATAGGAAATATTGGATTTGGGGTGCTATAGAGTCTGTGAATATGTGAGATGTGATTTAACTACACACTCAAATATAGCTGCTTGTGTGTTGTCAGGAGGCGGAGCCAAAGATTGAAAAAAAGTTTGAATATGTGAGGGTTGAGTCCATTTCACTATATTTTGTGTCATCCAAGGATGTTACATGTCAAATTTAATCAGTCATATTCTAGTCAGATAAGCTTACACCAGTAATTTTCAACTAATAACATGTAGCACAAATTGATATAAAGGGCATAGAAATTGGCAACTGGTTTGCCGTATTTGAGACCAGTAGCTGAGTTTGTATTGCTGTAGCTTCCTGGATGTGTGAGGTCATTTCACTTTGAGGTTTCTGAATGTGTGAGGTAATTTCACTCCGATCCCATATTTACTAACCCTAGGTTAATAGGTCATAGGTCAGACAGGCCTTTGTAGGGTCAGTCACACCAATTACTTCACAACATTAGCACATATAATGCATGGGATTAAAACAGACTTATCTGAGGTTAATTTAAGCCTTGACCTTGCTGATGAAAACCAGAGTGCAGTCAATCAGTGGTCCAAATATATAGAACCAGTACAAGTGAAAGACAATTCAAGTAATTATTTACATGGAGAGTCCTTTACTATCAAAGATGCTTTAATGTACATTGATACATGAAGGGGATATTGAAGTACTCAAGTCCCAAAGAAGGATGACAATACAATAGTATTATAGTCAATTAACATAACTCAATAAAGAATATGGTTACAATTTCAATCATGATTTAAAGAAATTGACTTTCAAAAACTATTGTAATCAATTAGCGTTTTTAAAGTGATTATGAATTTTTATAGTCTAAGAGCAAAAATAGCAGTATTGCTTAAGCCTATGATGCACGTAAGTAGGAATGTTGGACATGTCTTAATTCATATTAATTGACATCTACAGACTATAGGCTTTAAGAAAATATATGGTTTAGATGGTAAATTCAGCTGTCCCTTAATAGTGTAGGCCAAAATGTATTAGCTGGACAAAATTCTTCTAAGTTACCCTAGCAACAACCTAGCAACCAACATAAGAACCATAGCAACAACCTAGCAACCATATTAATTACCCTACCAACAACCTCACAACTACCACCACAATGTCAACCGAGCAACCACCATTGCAACCAACATGATTAACCTTGCAACCAGCATAGCAACCACTTTATTTGGAATAGCAACCACCATATCTACCCTAGCAACACCCTAGCAACCTTCTTGGTTACCCTATCAACAACCTAGCAACCACCTGTACAATGCCAACCTAGCAACCACTTTGATAGTCAACCAACATGACTTGCCTTGCAACCATCTCAATTACCCTAGCAACCAGCATAGCAATCACTTAATTTAGTATAGCCACCACCATATCTACTCTAGCAACACCCTAGCAACCTTCTCAGTTACTCTATCACCAACCTAGCAACCAACATGATTACCCTATAAACCTGCATAGCAACCACCATATATCCCGTAGCAACACCATAACAACCTTCTCAGTTACCCTAGCAATAGCTTAGCAACCACTACCATAGCAACCCCTATGTTTCACAAAATACCTTTAGAAAGCATCCAGGGTTTCCCGCAGAAAATTGGTTAGTCAAAGTGGTATGGTGGGGTGGGGTGTTCTTGTTTGTGCGATACAATAAAGACTCCACCATACAAACTATACCACACTATACACATTTTTATAAATAAGAACAGTGAATTAATGTGTGCAACTTTAACAAACATTATACAAACTATACAACAATGAAGTGGAAAAGAATGCAAAAGAAAGAAAAACAACATTTTCAAAATGTGCAAACGTAATCACAGTCACTGCTTATGGCAGAGCTGACAGCATCGCTACAGTCATACTCCTTGGTTTAAAAAAACACAATTCAAGGGCCCTTTGATAATTGCACTCTTTAACAAGTGCGGACCATTTATGCTTTCATGCAGGCTATCAGACTGTTGCCCTGCAGCCTGTTCTGCAAGTCTATCTTGATCTATACATGGAGAGTGAATGAAGTTTAGATTATTTTAGACTTTTGTGTAAGATGTGTAAGATTTACACAAACGATGATAAATAAAGTGATGACACCACCCGCTGCAGACCATAGGATGTGAGAATGCGCTCCACAACACAGCTGTAAATGGAAGCAAGGACTGAGGTGTCAAGGCCAGCATGCTTCAGCCCCTTCAGGAAGTGGACAAACAAGGCCTTGTTTACATGCTCGCTGTCTTGTTGTTTGTAGAAGGACACTGCTTTAACAGCTCCTTTGTGTAGGTGTCCTGTTGGAGTCATATAATGAAATGGAATGCATACATCAGGATATCAGGAGCGAGGATCTGTGAAAACATAAGTAACAGAAAGAAATTTAAGATATGTTTAGAACATTTTGAGCTCCAACACAAAGGCAAAGCAGTTTCAGCCATGCAAACCATATATTTTCTTAAAGCCTGTCACTTGTACATGTGAGTTAACATAGACTAGCACATGGCCCACCTTCCTGCAAACTTTGGAGGACATAAATGTATACATGGCACTATTTTGTATATTGTCAAAGTCAGTAGAAAGGTGGGACATGTCTTAATGTATATTAATTGACATCTAGAGGCTATAGGCTTTCAGAAAATATATGGTTTAGGTGGTCAATTCAGCTGTCCCTTAATAGTATAGCCCAAGATGTATCAGTTGTACAGTCGGTTTCTCGATCTACAATATAGGCTTATGTACGCCTTATGATGCACCAAAGTCAGTAGGAAGGTGGGGCATGTCTTAATGTATATTAATTGACATCTAGAGGCTATAGGCTTTCAGAAAATATATGGTTTAGGTGGTCAATTTAGCTGTCCCTTAATAGTATAGCCCAAGATGTATCAGTTGTACAGTCGGTTTCTCGATCTACAATATAGGCTTATGTACGCCTTATGATGAACCAAAGTCAGTAGGAAGGTGGGGCATGTCTTAATGTATATTAATTGACATCTAGAGGCTATAGGCTTTCAGAAAATATGTGGTTTAGGTGGTCAATTCAGCTGTCCCTTAATAGTATAGCCCAAGATGTATCAGTTGTACAGTCGGTTTCTCGATCTACAATATAGGCTTATGTACGCCTTATGATGAACCAAAGTCAGTAGGAAGGTGGGGCATGTCTTAATGTATATTAATTGACATCTAGAGGCTATAGGCTTTCAGAAAATATGTGGTTTAGGTGGTCAATTCAGCTGTCCCTTAATAGTATAGCCCAAGATGTATCCGCTGTACAAGGCGTTTCTCGATCTACAATATGGGCCTCTGTACGCCTTATGATGCACCAAAGTCAGTAGGAAGGTGGGGCATGCCTTAATGTATATTAATTGACATCTAGAGGCTATAGGCTTTCAGAAAATATATGGTTTAGGTGGTCAATTCAGCTGTCCCTTAATAGTATAGCCCAAGATGTATCCGCTGTACAAGGCGTTTCTCGATCTACAATATGGGCCTCTGTACGCCTTATGATGCACCAAAGTCAGTAGGAAGGTGGGGCATGTCTTAATGTATATTAATTGACATCTAGAGGCTATAGGCTTTCAGAAAATATATGGTTTAGGTGGTCAATTCAGCTGTCCCTTAATAGTATAGCCCAAGATGTATCCGCTGTACAATGCGTTTCTCCATCTACAATATGGGCCTATGTACGCCTTATGATGCACCAAAGTCAGTAGGAAGGTGGGGCATGTCTTAATGTATATTAATTGACATCTAGAGGCTATAGGCTTTCAGAAAATATATGGTTTAGGTGGTCAATTCAGCTGTCCCTTAATAGTATAGCCCAAGATGTATCCGCTGTACAATGCGTTTCTCGATCTACAATATGGGCCTATGTACGCCTTATGATGCACCAAAGTCAGTAGGAAGGTGGGGCATGTCTTAATGTATATTAATTGACATCTACAGGCTATAGGCTTTCAGAAAATATATGGTTTAGGTGGTCAATTCAGCTGTCCCTTAATAGTATAGCCCAAGATGTATCCGCTGTACAAGGCGTTTCTCGATCTACAATATGGGCCTATGTACGCCTTATGATGCACCAAAATCAGTAGGAAGGTGGGGCATGTCTTAATGTATATTAATTGACATCTAGAGGCTATAGGCTTTCAGAAAATATATGGTTTAGGTGGTCAATTCAGCTGTCCCTTAATAGTATAGCCCAAGATGTATCCGCTGTACAATGCGTTTCTCCATCTACAATATGGGCCTATATTTAGCACAGCGACAACCATATCTAGCAAAATCACAGTAAAAGTAATGCAAAAGTGACGTAAAATACCTGCCAATTGTCCTTTGTATCCACCGCTGCAGTAGACCATGATGTGAGGATGCACTCCATAACACAGCTGTTAATGGAAGCAAGGACTGAGGTGTCAAGGCCATCATGCTTCAGCCTCTTCAGGAAGTAGACAAATGAGTAGCCAAACAAGGACAAACAAGGCCTTGCTTACATTCTGGCTGTCTTGTAGTTTGACACCACTCTCCTTTCTGTGAGTGTTCTGTTGGAGTCATATAATGAAGTGCAACCCATACATCAGGATATCAGGAGCAAGGATCTGTGAAAACATAAGTAGAGGGGAGAAAAAAGACATAAAGATATGTCGAGAAAACATTGCAGGACCATCCCTAAACAACACATCAGGACACCTTTCTTTCCTTTTTCATTTGATCACTACTGCAATTCATAGACATATGTTGTATACAGGTGAGACAAGGGTAAAACTGATGTGGGTATTTATTCTATTATAGAATAGGCTACTAAAATATAACTCCACAACTTCAAGTGTCAACACTGTAGTTTTGGAGGAGTATTTGTAGTTTTTATGCAGGGAAATCAGTATAGGCTACTTTGGACATTAGAAGCTACATGCACTACGTAGTACACACATGCGTACAATGCATTATTTTGGAGATAGAAATGTTGTTGTACTGCTTTGTTTTTCAGAAAAACGGTAGAAGCCTATAACAGAATTTTTTGTCACATGAATTACCCAGACCCAAAGAAACAAATAGCTTATTATGTGAAACTGACCTGCTTATAATTTAATGTCAAACACCATCTCAACTAATTGAAAAGCAGGATTGCATCACCATCGCACTCATTCCGATAATTTAACCATAACATGTCGTGAACAACGATTTATTTGTATATCATATCATGTATTTGTCCACATCTTTTACCATTATAAGACATTGAATTGAACTAAGATATTGCTAAGATATTGAGACAGTAGGAGAGTGGCATGGAACAATAGGAAACAGACACGTCACCAACAACAATGCCAGTGGCCTACTGTAATTACTGCTATTATTATCATTATTATGTATTATTATCAATTTGTTTTGTTATAGTCTAGACACACATTCCATATTCACTGTATAGGCTATTTCTGTCACTGTACACATGTCATCTGGAAAACTTGCCTATTTATCTAACTGCACTTCTAGTTGGATGTCAACTGCATTTCATTGGCTCTGTACCTGTACTACTCTTTTAAATTACAATAAAGTTGAATCTAATCTAAATCTAGCCTAATCTAATATCTAATATTATGGGCTACACACATTGCAATTCTCTATTGAATTAAACCCCTCTCTTAATCAGGTTAAAGAAATACAATATTATATTATAATATAAGTGAATATCTAACATCTGGAGAACTGCTGTATCAGAATACAATTGTTTTATACCTGATATGTGGCCTAAAACAATGCGCGTTTTCGCAACGAAATCTATTCACGTTCATCATGATTATCGATTATACATGCCTGGCTGATAGGCTACCTCCCAGCTGTTAGCTGTAGCCCACACTAACAATATTAGGCTACAATGTTAATTTACACAGACAACAGCTGTTTTACAGATTAATGTAACATTACATCATGCACGTTAGCTAAATTATAAATTGTGCAAGCCTACTCTGAATTCACAGTATTGCCCATGCATAGGCTACTATTTCATGTTAAATCAACTTTAAAATGTTTTGCTCAATTGCTAGCAAAATGATCATGCTAGCGGCAGTAGCAAGGCTCACCTCATTTCCCATTTGGATTCTTCTTTTTTCTCCGTCCCTGCTCGGTTCTTGTTTCTGGATTCTGGGGTTCAGCCTTCTAAAACTGCTAGCTAGAAGGTGGCTCCTTCTAACCCTAAACTCAAAGCAGGCTTAAGAGTGTGAAACTGCACGTCAAAAGCATCAAATAACATTCTCGCCATTTTGTGAGGTCAGGCTTTTTTGACAGATGACGTGGTTCTGTTGGCTCGTTGAAAGCGAAATACAACGTGATAGTAACACGATAATTACGTCCTGCTCAACACGTTTTTTAACAAGGAAACGTGTTACACAACACGTCCCAATAGATTAATTAACGTGACAGTGACACGTTCAGACGTGAGACTGGGTTGTCAAAATCATAACTTTTTTTTTTGAATGTCCCGGATTTTCACAAATCAAATGTGGCAACCCTAGTAGGCCACCTAGGTCCCCGCCTGGAGTTGGAGGAGTGCTGCGGTGGCACACCGTGGAAAGTGGTTGCCGAGGACGGCAATGGCTCTCGAGGTGGCTACGGTGCCTGCCGTACTGAGTGTTATCCATGCAATGTGTGTGAATGCTTAAAGTCAGCCTAGTCACAGATCTACTGTATCATCTGACCAGTGCAGTTGTTAGGGCAACAATGTTTACTCACACTGAAATGAACTTTAATGAAGAGAGGTGAGCACAAGAAACGTGTTGTCAAACGTCTCCGAAAATGATCGCTACTTTGGTTAACATTTTAGTAGATGGTGTCATAACAAGCTGCGGATGAGATGTTAAAGATAATCACAGGGGTAGTTATAAGAGCAACTGTTATCACAAAATATAATTATTCATGTTACAAGATGAATAATGACAATGTGCAAAGTCTACATGCTGTTCAGTTGGATTCCAAAAGCAATACCCCTCCCCTCCAATTGAGCCTATTGAAATTCCAATCCAATTGGGCAGCTTTATTCTGTGTAATATGAGTATTTTAGTTTATTACATGCAGACACAGAACATAAAACACAAACACACACACAATAGATAGTGTGTGTGTGTGTGTGTGTGTGTGTGTGTGTGTGTGTATGAAGAGAGAGAGAGATGATCTCAGCTGGGGTAAGGAGGCATGGTCAGCACTCTGAGTTTCAGTTTCATTACTTCACTGACACACACCAAGTTTCCCAGGGTCATAGGGCTTAGTCTACCTTTCTCTATCCCTCTCTATCTCTATGTAACGACCCTCTCTTTTGTAGGTGTCAGTTGTGGTGATAAAGTATGGCTCAACACACGAACTCTTCTCACTGTTTTTTATTTCTCTGCATTCACAAATAAAACAAAGAATCCACTGAGATTAGACGATTGACGACTGCATACCCAAATCTCCAGCAGACTAGTTCTGACTCGCTAGCATTGTTTATGCTATTCCTGAACATAGATAAAATAATGCATAGCTTGTTCAATTCAGTTTAAACAAACATAAAATCATGCAGAAGAAACAACATACAGAGTTGGCACACGTTTCACACGTTGTGATCGTATAGTTTTTTTCCCCCCCATTGAATTCACAACAAGCATGTCATTAACAGTATAAACAACGTACCTGCATTCACAAATAAAACAAAGAATCCACTGAGATTAGACGATTGACGACTGCATACCCAAATCTACAGTATAAACGTAAAAGGAAATCAAGAAATTGCAAGTGTTTTCTTCATAGAGCTAGCTAACATAACTGGCTGCCGCCAAAAAGACGTAGCCCACAATAGCTCGATTAGATACCATCTTAGACAACACTCTAGCATTACTTGCAGAAATTATCTATTAATACAACTTATGTATATACGTATTTGAACCAGTGTGGAAGACAAACATGTTATTTTATATTAAAACACAAAATTATTCACGGAGCATTCTCTATGCACAGCTTACCTCCAGCAGACTAGTTCTGACTGGAGTACGGGAAGCGCAAATGCTCAAAATATTGAAATGCAAAGTAGAAATGAAAATACAATTGCAGTCGCAATGTCTCAGGTTTTAAACTCATGTGAATGGGTACGACATATGAAAACATTTTAAACATATAAAAACCAGTGTATATAAAAATATAGATTACAATAACAATGTAGATCATAATTTTGAAAGAATTCACTTTATGTAAATGAGGTTATTTTCAACTCTGTTACACCCACCCCCACTGAATTCTGGACAAAATTACACACCTGCTTCAACACTATACCCAAAGCTCATCAAATGTCAAGGGACTACACACTAAAAGTCCGACCAAATAAAAGGTATCCTTTAAGGATGTAGTGGACAGAGAGACGTCAAACTCTCCAACCAACCACCGGATGCAGAATGCCTTACACATTCTACACTTGCCCAAAACTATCAATACATAAATCATCAGGTATAAGTGTTACCATACTAAAGCATAGCAAGGCACCAAAAAAACAAAGGTGCAGAAGACTTATGCCCTAAGAGCTTGAACAACAGAGCTGCAGACAGTCTGAACATTCTGTTGCAACCGTCTAGTGACATCTTGTCTAGCTATAGTGTAAAGGAGCCTGTTAACCGGTCGAACTACACGACCCAGACGAGTAGTGCGATGTGCCGCAGACTCAGGCAGTTCAGTGTGTGTAACAGTGTGTGCAGCATCACCTACAGAGTCAGAAGTAACTACTGACAGAACTGTGTGATGGTCACTAATAATTGAAGCGTCCTCCCTAGCAACAATGTCATCAGTGTGTGAAGCGTGAGAGTGTTCAGAGTGCGAGTCTGGGACCTTGTCAGTCAACACGTCATCAGTCAGGTCAGTAGAGGATTCCCTGGCACCTCCTTCAGGAGACTGCTGACTTGGGTTGCTCAGGTGACTGACCCGTTCTCTGGTTCTCTCCCCAGACACAGGCAGGATATCTGAGTAATTTTCAGGCCCAGAGACGCTCACAAGACTGTGCACATCATCTACTGCACATTGAGACTCATCTGACTGAACAGACACTTGGTTCTGAGTGTGCTTGGATGTAGCTTGACCCGAAGCCATGGAACGGACAGAGACAGAGGACGGGACAGAGGACATTGAGACGGCAGACCGAGAAGATTGAGTTAGATCTTGAACAGGAAGAAAATTCACCAACATGAGTAAATTACGATGAACAATCCGCTCACGCCCTGTGACAGTATCCTGTATCTTATATGTGTGCGTTTGGGGATTCATCTCAGTCACAGTGTAAACAATAGACTCCCATCGGTCAGCAACTTTTCTCTTTCCTCTCTCCTTCTTATTAGCCACAAGCACCCGGTCTCCAATTTCAATTGTCGGTCCCTTCGCTTTCCTGTTATACAGTCTTGCCTGTCTGTTCTGTTCCTTTGTCACATGCTCTTGAGCAATTAACATGGCTTCCTTAAGATCCTCAGACAGCTTCGCAACATATCTGCCAAAGTCGGTCACATTAGGGTCAGTCAAGATGTTTCCAAACAGGATATCTACTGGAAGACGGGGGACCCTTCCAAACATCAGGTAAAACGGTGCATATCCTGTCGTTTCATGGGAAGTGCAATTGTACATGAATGTGAGAGTTTGTAATCGTCTAGGCCAGTCCTGCTTTGATTCTGAGGGAAGAGCTCTGATCATATTGCCCAGCGTTCGATTAAAACGTTCAACACTGCCATTTCCCATCGGGTGGTACGGAGTAGTATGGGACTTTCGCACACCAGACATCTGCAGAAGTTCAGCAATCAGCTCGCTTTCAAAGCTTGGACCCTGGTCACTGTGAATCCTCTCAGGGAACCCATAGACGCAGAAATACTTCTCCCAGAGGACTTTCGCTACTTGTTTGGCTGATTGATCCCTGCAGGCAAAAGCCTGAGCCAGTCTGGTAAAATGGTCGGTCATTACTAAAACATCCACCGATTTGTTGTGCGAATCTTCAGCTGACCAGAAATCAATGCAAACAAGTTGCAGTGGTCGGGAGGTGACAATATTTTCAAGAGGAGCTCTTCCTGCAGGCTCAGTCATCTTGCTCACTATACAACGCTGACAATGACGAACGTAATCCCTTACATCTCTATCCATGCTCAACCAAAAGAATCTCTGTCTGGCAATGCTTAGGGTTCTTGACTGACCTTGATGACCCGCACTGTCATGCACTCCTTTCAAGACTTTAGCCTTCAGGCAGTCAGGAACAACAAACTGATGGCGTCTTGTCTTTGAAATCTGATCACGTGATACTCTGTATAAGATGTCATCACTCAGAACGAACTTTTCCCAGTGTTTCAGGAGCCTCAGGACCTGACTTGTCTCCTGTACTCTTTCTCGTCTGGATGCTCTCCGAGACCTCTCCACATAAAAATGAATACGGGACAAGGTCTTATCCCTAGACTGTGCCTCTCTTAGATCTTCAGCAGAGAAGACAGGCAGGCTGGACAAACTGTCAGGGATGAGCTGGGGTAGATGACCCACAAGAGCTGTCGCCTGAGTCCTTGCCCCAGAGTTCCATTCAGTGTGTGACTGGATAACAGCAGTGACTTCCTGTGTGGATAAAGACTGAGCTGACATGTGAAGGGACTGGGCATTTGTAGCAATCAGACGTGTTAGCTTCTCTGCCATTACAGGCTGGTTGGTGGATTCTCTGAAGGTCTGTTGAACA
Source organism: Alosa pseudoharengus (assembly GCF_046254945.1). Lineage (NCBI taxonomy): Eukaryota > Metazoa > Chordata > Actinopteri > Clupeiformes > Clupeidae > Alosa > Alosa pseudoharengus. The sequence continues at coordinate 10,590,227 of NW_027468848.1, forward strand.
GCCATGTCAGACACAACAGCGACCTCTCTGGCGAGTTCATGAAGTGGTTCACTGACCAGTCTGCGACCAACACTTTTGCAAAAAGGGACACGGCTGAGAGCGTCAGCAACAATGTTTCGTGGGCCTGGCACATATTTGATGTCAAAATTGTAGCCGGCTAATTTTGACACCCATCGCTGCTCACAACAGTCAAGTTTAGGTTTAGTCATAATATGTGTCAGTGGATTATTGTCAGTCCACACAGTAAAATCATGGCCTTTCAACCAGTGGCTAAACTTGTCACATACTGACCACTTTAGTGCAAGAAACTCTAAGCGATGGGCGGGATAGTTCTTCTGTGACCGAGTTAAGGACTTGCTAGCAAACGCAATTGGTCGAGCCACTGAGTCACCTTCTCGTATTTGAGATAAAACGGCTCCAAGGCCATCCAATGATGCGTCTGTAGACAGCAAAAACGGTTGACTAAAGTCTGGGTGGGCCAAAACAACGGAATTGATGAGGGCCTGTTTGAGTTCAGCAAATGCCCGGTCATGGTCAGCAGTCCAGTCGGTTGACTTTAGTTTGCGGCTCACTACAGCACACTTAGACTTTCGACCTTTCTTCTGTTTCTGACCAACTAGCACTGAGAACAGAGGCTTGGCAAGGGTTGAGTATCCTGGGATGAAGTGCTGATAGAAATTTAGCATGCCAAGAAAAGATCGCACACGTTTCTCCGAAGGCGTCACTCCGTCAGCTTCCATCAAGTCAGTCACAGTCATACTGCTTATGCTCTCAACTTTGCCGGGGTCAGTTGAAACTCCGTGCTCGTCAACGATGTGGCCAAGAAATTTGACAGACTTCCTCAAAAAGTAGCATTTCTTAGGTGCCAATTTCAAGTTGTGGGCACGGAGTCTGTTAAACACCATCTCAAGACGTGCGAGGGCAGAACTTTCATCAGGAGCAAAAATTAAAATATCATCCAAATAGCATAACAGACTTAGGTAGTTTTGATCACCAAAAATGGCAGTCATCATTCGCATAAAACTCCCTGGACTGTTACAGAGCCCCTGTGGTAGCCTGTTGTACTCGTAAAGCCCCATAGGTGTAGTAAACGCTGAATACTTCCTGTCGTCCTCATGTAAAGGCATATTATAAAACCCTGAAGTCAAGTCCATTGTGCTGAACAGCGAATTGCCACCAAGTGCTGCCAAGCAATCAGCCTGATGTGGCAGAGGGTGAGCGTCTTTCAAAGTCCTCTTGTTCAACCACCTGAAGTCAGTACACACACGCAAATCACCATTCTTCTTCCAGATAAGAACCAATGGTGAGGCATACTCACTTGTTGACTTTCGAATTATCTCTTTTTCTTCCATTTCACTTAAGAGTCTGAGCTTGAGTTGGGAGTCTGTAACAAAGACGTGGCATGAGAACATGGTGGACAATTTGACTGGGGGTCCATCCCATAAGAATCAGAGTGTGTACCAGTGTTAGAATCATTGTCGAGCACAGCTACAGGGTGACTTTTCAGCTGTGGGACACTGTAAGATGTTGCAGATGCACCCCATTCTCGTTGGTATTTATCTATCCTGAGCTGTATGTCTCTAGAAGTCCACTCACTGACAGGCTTGCATTTAAAAATGGAGGAAAGCTGCGGATCAGGACAGTGCTTTGCAAACATTTGTGCCACCTCTCCACTTATGTTCTGCATTCTCCTACCCTGACGGCGCAGTCCCTCATCAGCTGTGTCTGCAGCTTTATTTAGTCTGATCCAGTAGTCGACTGGATTTTCTTTTGGCTTGGGCAGTGTGGTGTAAAAGTCTTGCAACGGAAGTGATGATGAAGACTGACTGAAGTATCGCGTTAAAATGTCATATATGACATCTGGGTTCTGCTTCACATCAAGTGTGTCATCACCCCTCAGAGCTACTTTGACCACGTCCCTTGCCTTTCCTAAAAGCCTTCCCTGTACCTCATCTGCCTGTTCAGCTGCTGTATAAGACTGTTTCCTAAGGTGAGCTTTTGTCATGGCAATCCATTCCTGGACGGAGTATTTGTCAGAACTATTTCCCCTAAAAGTCACGGGTTCACGTTCAGTCTTGACATGAACTACTACTGGCGTTGTGTTCTGTTGTGTAGGGCCTTGAGTAAGAACAGTCACTGGTTTGTCAGTCGAAGGTGTGTCATGTGCATTAGTACAATCAGTAAGTCCAGAAGAGAAAAGCCTAGCTACAATGGAGTTACCTATTTGCTCTCCCAGTTGGCCTACCATGTCAGTCAGGTGTTGTATGGCAATGTTCTCACTCACTGGAGTAGAAGCCTGTGCATTCTCCCTCAAAAACAGCTCACTAGGAGACCAGCCCGGGCTCAAACCATGCCCTCTGCTCCCCACATTATGTTTTTGAAGACCACCCGCACCCTCACTACCATACCCACTAGACAAATGAAGACCCCTGCCCCTATTCATGGAGGACCCTTTTAACCCATTGATCTGACTGCTATTCCCCTCAGCCATGTTAACTTGAGTAACACAAAATTAGAAATAGAAATATTAATGAAAAAAAAAAAGAATTCACTAATGCAAATATTATCACACTACCTGGAAAATACTGAACACTAAACTGTAGTGTGATGTGAGGAACACATATATATAGCACACTTAATTGAAAGACAAATGACTAAATAGTGTGCAGTAGCGCAGCTACACTGCGATGAAAACTACAATGAATATAAAAATGCAGTGTTTGAGTACCCCCTAGCGGTCATACGAAATCACCAGAAAATTCACGATGCAGATTTCGGGAACACAGCACAGCGCAGCACCCTCAGCGATCTGCTTGTGAAGCTGATCCAGAAGATCCGGAAGAGGTCACGGCACCAGTGTAACGACCCTCTCTTTTGTAGGTGTCAGTTGTGGTGATAAAGTATGGCTCAACAGACGAACTCTTCTCACTGTTTTTATTTCTCTGCATTCACAAATAAAACAAAGAATCCACTGAGATTAGACGATTGACGACTGCATACCCAAATCTCCAGCAGACTAGTTCTGACTCGCTAGCATTGTTTATGCTATTCCTGAACATAGATAAAATAATGCATAGCTTGTTCAATTCAGTTTAAACAAACATAAAATCATGCAGAAGAAACAACATACAGAGTTGGCACACGTTTCACACGTTGTGATCGTGTAGTTTTTTTTCCCCCCATTGAATTCACAACAAGCATGTCATTAACAGTATAAACAACGTACCTGCATTCACAAATAAAACAAAGAATCCACTGAGATTAGACGATTGACGACTGCATACCCAAATCTACAGTATAAACGTAAAAGGAAATCAAGAAATTGCAAGTGTTTTCTTCATAGAGCTAGCTAACATAACTGGCTGCCGCCAAAAAGACGTAGCCCACAATAGCTCGATTAGATACCATCTTAGACAACACTCTAGCATTACTTGCAGAAATTATCTATTAATACAACTTATGTATATACGTATTTGAACCAGTGTGGAAGACAAACATGTTATTTTATATTAAAACACAAAATTATTCACGGAGCATTCTCTATGCACAGCTTACCTCCAGCAGACTAGTTCTGACTGGAGTACGGGAAGCGCAAATGCTCAAAATATTGAAATGCAAAGTAGAAATGAAAATACAATTGCAGTCGCAATGTCTCAGGTTTTAAACTCATGTGAATGGGTACGACATATTGTAGCGTCGGTGGATGTACATGTCTAACGTTGAATGAGTGTCTCCCAGAATGCAGTGCGAGTGAATGCTAAAATGTGTAATGTCGATTATAATAGTTGTAGTTACGTTTACCATGTTGTGTAGTTGTTAGCGTGTTAGTCTCTTTAGTTGTACCTCATGTGTTTATCCTCGTGTTGATGTGTGTGGTAAACCCTTATTGTGTGTAGCATGTGCGGCTGAGACTTCCCCTGTGTTGCCCTATGTAGTTGTCTGTGTCCATATGAGTCTTCCTGTTCCAATAAATGGCCGTCCTGGCCAAAGGTGAATCTTGTCTGAGGGTGAGATCGCTACATTGGTGTCAGAAGTGGGATGGGCCCCTCCCGGGGCGCGAAGATCTACGCCAGATCAAGACGGAGAAGAAGGCCGAAGACCAGACCAGGAAGATGGCGGCGGACCTCAGCAGATGATGTTCCAATGGTCCTTTTAAGGACTAGCCAGCTCGCTGAGCTCGCCACTTCGGAGGATGGGGGATCTTCCGGCCCGGCGCGGGACCTGTGCAGGCGACCAGCGGGACCAGCCCTGCACAGCCGACGAGAGCTGCCAGCGCTGGAGGAAGCGGCCCCGGCGGAGGAGTTCCCGGCTCGACGCCGATGTCGATGCTGCCGTCATCCGAGGATCTCATCCATAGAGAGCGCGAACTCTCTGACGACCTTGGAACACGACCACAGCGGCCGGGTTTACACCGCCAGCTACGGAAGAACTTCCAGAGCGTCAGCTGCCGGTCGAGAGTGTGAAGGAGTCATAGCTGCTAGTTCGGGAGCTTGCGGTGCTCCAGCTACTGACCAAGAGGGTAACGTCGACCTGTAGAGCCTTGGGAGCTATCGTTTTGTGGACTGTTGAGATTTGAAGTGCGCACGTTCCGGTTGACGCAAGTCTGCGCAATGTTTTTCATGTTTTGTGTGTGAGTTCCTGTGTGTCCCGAGCCTGCTGAGAGGGTCGGGGTCTCCATTTCCCGCCACAGTGGAGCATCGTGCTCGAGAGACAGCCGACAAAAGTTCTACAAGAGGGCAGCGCGAGGAGGGACCTCGACGTGGACTGCTGACCGCCTGGAGATCGGCACACTGTGGACAGGTGGCAACGGCCACGAGCTGTCACAGTAGCCAGAGGGGGCTACCGAACGTCCAGGGGTTCCAGCGTATCCGGGGGTTCGGCTTGCAGTGGGACTGTTTGCTGCTGTTTCAGGTAGCGCAGCTGCACGGCGGGAAACTGAGGGCCCAAGCGACACCACGACCCACGTCTGGCCGGTTCTGGTGCTGGGAGAACTGACGTGACAGAGGCAGCCGAGAGCCCTTACAGTCGGGAGGGGTTATCGTGCAGCCGGAGGCTTTCCGGTCACTTGGACTAAGCACTGGGATTGACACCGATGCAGTCGCGAGCGGTGAGCTGAGCTGTCATTGCCGGGGACGACAATGGCTCGGGAGGGGGTTATGTAGCGTCGGTGGATGTACATGTCTAACGTTGAATGAGTGTCTCCCAGAATGCAGTGCGAGTGAATGCTAAAATGTGTAATGTCGATTATAATAGTTGTAGTTACGTTTACCATGTTGTGTAGTTGTTAGCGTGTTAGTCTCTTTAGTTGTACCTCATGTGTTTATCCTCGTGTTGATGTGTGTGGTAAACCCTTATTGTGTGTAGCATGTGCGGCTGAGACTACCCCTGTGTTGCCCTATGTAGTTGTCTGTGTCCATATGAGTCTTCCTGTTCCAATAAATGGCCGTCCTGGCCAAAGGTGAATCTTGTCTGAGGGTGAGATCGCTACAATATGAAAACATTTTAAACATATAAAAACCAGTGTATATAAAAATATAGATTACAATAACAATGTAGATCATAATTTTGAAAGAATTCACTTTATGTAAATGAGGTTATTTTCAACTCTGTTACACCTATCCCTCTCTATCTCTATCCCTCACTTTCTCTATCCCTCTCTATCTCTCTCCTTTCCCCTCTAATCTGGTGTGTTTCATTTGTACAGTACTCAAGTCCTGTTTTCCAAGTTGTAAGTAGGATGTTACAATTCAAAGGCCTGATGAAGTAGTAATTTCAACTCATTGACTCATTTGAACCTCACATCCACTACAGTACATCCGCTACATCCATTAACAGTAAACAAGAGCTGTAAGAGAGAGATGTTTATTAGCAGCTCTGTGCTATATCTCATTAAAGTAGTTGTAGACACAGTAGCGTCCAACTTCTATCTGCCGTTATGTTGCCTTGACATTCAAATGCTTAGAATACTGTGTAATGCATCGTTAACTATTGCTATTTCACCAACAACAAACAGTTAATAACAAATAATTGCATCTTGTTCCTGTTTCCAGTTCCCACGTATGAGCCAAATTAAATGTGGCTTTTTTCTCCACCTCTGTCTTTCATAGCTCTTCTGTATCCTCTCTGTCCCCTCCCATTTTGTTCCTCTCTGTGTCCCTCTCTCTCCCAGTATCTGGTACTGCCTAAGCATCATTACGGATGCTGAGAATGTTTGTGTCTAGTGGATATTCATTTGTCTCTGTTCTCTCTCTCTCTGTGTGTGTGTGTGTGTGTGTGTACAGTGCACCCAGCTGCTATGTGCCACACTCTGTTAGCGTGGAAGATATCTCCCATGGGCCTTTGGCACAAAGCCTTTTGTCATCACTATGACATCTAGCTCCACGTGAGTGTTTATGTGTGAGACTTTATGTGTGTACATTTGTGTTTGTGTGTGTGTGTGTGTATAACTGTGTGTGTAACTGTATGTGTGTGTGTTCTGTCCAGGGCTGAGAATAAGCACACTCACTATGACCCCGCTTTTATTGGGATGTGTGTGGTGCTGGCTTGCAAGGTGAAACCCCAGCACATTTAAACTTACACTGGCTGTGTATTTGATAATTAAGTGCATTGTGTTTACAAGGGCCCCAATTACATCTAATGTAGATCAGCTGTCTCTATGTAGTTGTGTAAAGATTGCTGTGAAACTGACCTGTTTGCATTTAGATAACTCTTGTGTGTGCTTATCTCTTCATGTGATTAAAGAAACAAGATGTGGACTGATAGCTGCCTTCATCTCACCCTTATCCACACACACACACACACACACACACACACACACACACACACACACACACACACACACACACACACACACACACACACACACACACACACACACACACTGCCCCCTCATCCCCTCCCTTTCTTTTCTCCCTGTCACCTATCACTCTTCCTTTCTTCCTCTCATCTCTCGTTCATCCTCCTCCCCCTCTGAGAATGAGGACCTTGGTAACCTTGCCCCCCCAATACCCCCCTGGCCCTTGCTAAGAGCCAGACCCCCTCCTGAGTCTGGTGTAGTTGTTGTGGTGATCCATCCATAGTGGCTGTCATGGTGATCCTCAGCTTCAGCACCAGTGGTGATCTCCGCCACTGAGACCTCTCTCATTACCAACAGATTCCTCTCTCCCCCGACAACTGGATGTGCACATCAATGTCCTCCCCTTCTCCTCCTCACACCCAAAACCGTGCGTGTCGACTCAAACTTCTTGTCTCCGCTGCGCAAACTGCGTACATCAGCTCTTCTGTCGTCTTCTCCTCTCGACACCTGCAACTGCGCACCTCAGAGGTGCTGTCCTCACCCGTCCACACACACACACACCATGTACAGCACCTGCTCTGTACTGCCCCTCCCCCCTCTCTGGTCTCTCTCTCCCCCCTCTCCTTCTCCCTACTTTCTCTCCCTCCTTATCTTCCTCTCCTTTCTCTCCCTCCTTATCTCTCTATCATTTATCTCTTCCCTCTCTCTCTCTCTCTCTCCTCACTGCTATTTTCTCTCTCATCTCATTTATTTCTTCTATCTACTACTGTCTTATTTCCACCCCCCCTGTTTCTCTCCCTATCTGTCTTCTCCCTCTCCCTCCCTCTGTCTTCTCTCTCTCTCTCTCTCTCTCTCTCTCTCTCTCTCTCTCTCTCTCTCTCTCTCTCTCTCTCTCTCTCTCCCCCCCTGTCTTCTCTCTCTCTCTCCCTCTCCCTCCCTCTGTTTTCTCTCTCTCTCTCTCTCTCTCTCTCGCTCTTTCTGTCTGTTACTGTGCTTCTCTCCCTCTATACCACACAGGCATTTTTATCTTCACTGTCAGACTGCTGAAGGATTCCCTGCTTTAGTTGTGTCTGTTTCCCTTCTTTGTTCTCTCTCTCTTTCTCTCTCTCTCTCTCTATCTCTCTCTCTCTCTCTCTCTCTTTCTCTCTCTCTCTCTCTCTCCATGTCTCTGTCTGCTGGCAGTGAGCTGCAGGGTGGTGGTGGTGGGGGGGTCAGTGAGCCAGTCATCATGGAGAGGGGGGGACCTGGTGCTGCAGCGGTTCCTCAGTATGCCTTAATTGAGACATACTGTCAGAGTGACAAACACATTTGCATGGTGTGTGTGTGTGTGTGTGTGTTGTGGTGTTTTTACTGTCAGAGTGACAAACACATTTGCATGGGGTGTGTTGGTGTTTTCCTATGAAAAGGGCCCACGCACTGCTAATCAGCCCTCCATCACCGCGGCGACAACACCAGAGTGCCGCGCTGTGCCGCGCCACACTGAGCAGAGATGAGCGCAGCTGAGCGGAGCTGTCCCACAACACCCGTCTCCCCAAGCATGACAGATTTAACACTGGGGGGGGGGGACTTCTCTTTTAGTTCTGTTTCTCTGTCTGTCCCCCTCTCTTCTCCTTATCCTTTCAGTTCCCCATCTTTAGCTTTCTCTCTCTCTTTCTCTCTTTATTGCTTTCTTTTTTCTCTCTCTCTCACTCTCGCTCTGTCACTCTCTCTCTCTTTGTCAATCCCATCACTCTCACTATTCCTCTCACCTCCCTACTTATCTTCCTTTCTACAAGATTCTCTTACCTTCTCTCTCTCTCTCTCTCTCTCTCCCTCTCTCTCTCTCTCTCTTTTCCTTTATCATCTCCCCTCTCATCTCTCTCTCTCTCTCTCTCTCTGCTGCTGCTTGTCTGTGAGCTGAGTTGAGATGTCTGTCTGGTTGGAGCATCGCTGTTCTCACTCCCTCTCCTCTCTAATGTGCTGTTTGCGTCCTTCAGCATCAGTGGTCCCCCAGTGCCTACTCTCCTCCTCCTCCTCCTCCTCCTCCACCTCCTCCTCCTCCTCCTCCTCCACCTCCTCGTCCCCCACCTCCACCTCCTCCTCGTCCCCCCCTGGGCGGAGATCTGTCTCCAGTCTCCGTCTCTGACGTGGACCGCGGGAGGCTTCCCTCATTAACCAAGTCAATTAACTCCAGGACCAGCCTGGATGCCACTACACTGTCTCCTCTCAAAACTCACACACACACATAGAGTAAGCAGATAAACATACCGAAATGTGAATACTGCTCTTAAACACACACACACACACACACACACACACACACACACACACACACACACCACCAGCCCCACCACCACACCCACACCCAGCACTTTACTGTATATAAACAACACACACACACACACACACATAGAGTAAGCAGATAAACATACCGAAATGTGAATACTGCTCTTAAACACACACACACACACACACACACCACCAGCCCCACCACCACACCCACACCCAGCACTTTACTGTATATAAACAACACACACACACACACACACACACACACACACACACACACACACACTACATTGCTTGTAATAGTGTCTTAATCCAGTCTCCTGTGTGATTGCGGAGGCTGAGATCCTATACAGTATAGCCACTAATGGAACAAGGTCCAGCAGTCCTTCCGAACACACACACACCCACACACACACCACCATCACACCACCATCACCACCAAGTCTTTCTGAACAGGTGTGAAGTTATTCCTTATGATCAAATCACAGCTTACAGGCCTCTTAAGTCTCTCTTTTATTCACTCCCACACTTATTCCTCACTTTCTTTCATTCCCCACCTATTCCACTCTTTCTTTCACTCATCCACCCATTTCTCTCTTTCTTTCATTCATCCACCTATTTCTCTCTTTCCTTCTCGTTTCCACTGATTTCTGTCTTTTGTCTGGGGGCAGGGCAGAGGCTGAATGCCCTCTCTAAATGAAATGA
>NW_027468848.1:10602495-10834995 GCF_046254945.1 Alosa pseudoharengus
CAAAGAAAAAAAGAGAGAAAAAAAGAGTGAAAAAAAGAGTAAAGAGAGAGAAATACTAGAATAAGCAGCGACCTGGCTGTGACAAAGAGCAGCGACCTGGCTGTCGACCCACCAACAGCGATGCTGATCCCCATACTCTCTCTCTCTGTCTTTGACTCACACAGAACACTGTTAACACTGTGAACAGTGGTTTGTCCATATACCGTATATCGGGGGTCAGCCCTACAGTATGTTCTCACAGCCCTATGTTCTCACATTTCTAAGGTTTTTCTCAAAATTACACCCTGTGTTCCCACAGTTCCCATACTTCTAAGATTTTTCTCAAAATGAAACCCTATGTCCCCACATTTCTAGGACATTTTCAAAATTAGGGTTAGGGTTAGATTAGTAGCCTAGTAGCCTTGCAAAAGAACAAGTGAGCAGAACCAGCTTTATTAAAGTGTATTTTTTTGTGTCGTCATTTACAGGAAGCAGTACGCCGTCTTCACAACTCGGAGACAAATTGCAGGCGCTACTAACCGGAGCAAGGGTAAGATTTAAAGAATATGCTTTCATTCTGCGGTATAAGGAAATAGATACGTATAGATACCATAGGATAGATACCGATCATAACTGTACATTTTGTTTTCACAGACTAATCTCGCCTCATAATGAGGCGGTGGCCTCCTATTTGCTCGGAGCAATATCTGCAAGTACAGATTTACACGATGTTGAAAGACGACATTGTGTGTAAGTGACTTTTTTTTTTTACTGTTTCTCCTTCCTTGTTTAATGTTACTGTGACTTGCGTTTGATTTTTATTCATACCACTCTCATTTAATTGTTTTCCAGCCGCCTGTAAGACATATTACGAGACGGTACGCAGGAGTTTTAGGTATACCCAGCCAGAAAACTCATTGCGGGCGGAAGCTGCGAAGAGTTCAGCTCTGAGTCGAGCGAGAAGAAAGAGGGTAAGACTTTATTTGGTGCATTGATAGTGTTGTGTCCATACGCAGTGCATCATCGCACAGTACTGATTCATTGTTTTTTTTACAGCTGCTGGAATCGAGACAGAGTGTGCTAGCATATGACTAGGTGGAACTGTCTGACGAAGAAGATGGCGTTGTTGGTGGGGTCTCTGGATGGATCGCCGGTCGCCGTCATTTCGTAGGCTGGAGCTCTCTGAACTCTGTGCGAAGCTGCAGTCCCGGTAAGAGGCGACTCCGAAGTACAGAGCCACGCACAATAGGCGTCTGCACAACGGACCTGCCTTGGAAAGAACAGCGCCAGTTACCGACAACTCAGAGGAGGCAAACGGACAGTTCACTGAGTTGTAGTTTTTGGATCATCCTCCACCCATGTGTGGGCAGATCCTCGCTTTGTATATAGTTGTGTTTGTTTTAATAAAGCTCTTTCTTTGCATAAACATGTTCCTGGCAAATGTTAATTTCCTCTATAAATTCATTCATGTCCTTGATGGTAGCCTACATAGGATAACAATGACATGAATATACAGCTTAATATGAATAAATAAATTAATATATATTTATATATATATATACATTTATTATGAGGCAGGGTGACGAATAGTGACAGATCTGCCAACCAATCACGAGTGATTTTACTTGTTTGAAAGTTGTGGTTTCATCCAATACTGAGTAAGGAAATTCAAGCCTGGCCTGGCCAGGTGTGGTTTTGCTGCCAATCAGGAGTGATTTTACTTGTTTGTAAGTAGTGGTTTCATCCAATACTGAGTAAGGATATTCAAGCCAGACCTGGCCAGCCGCGGTTTCGCTGCATTCATATGCTAATTAGGGCCATTAGCACTCTGCAAGCTCTCCACATACGTCATTGTTCGGTTCCGACAATTTGTGGCACAGACAAACGGCGACAAGCGCGGGTTGCAAATTGTCGTCAACTACCGAAAATGAGGGAGATCTCCGGTCGTTTACGGGGACGAAAATCACACTTTTCATGCAGTGATTTTTTTCTAGCGGAAACTCTGATGGGAACATAGGGCTGTGGGAACATAGGGGTGTGGGAACATGGGGCTGTGGGAACATAGGGCTGTTGGAACATAGGGCTCTGGGAACATAGGGCTGTGGGAACATAGGGCTCCCGTATATCAGTATGCTTAGGGCCCATTTCTCCCCCCTTAAAACTTCCACTTGGTTTTGATTGCCCTCAACATTAAAGTCCCCTCGACAAAGGAAGTGGGGGTGAAGATCTTTCCCTATGAATTGGGACACCACTATATGCAAATTAGCATAGCAGACGTGCTCACCTACGTCACGCGCAGCGCCAACGTGTCTACCGGTAGTAGCCTACTACTATTTTCATTCAGGAACACGCCGGTTCCAGCGGTCATTGTTGTGTGGGCTGTGCTGGTTTATCTACGTCTGGTTAATCAACAAAGATATTCATGTTCATGTGAACGCCGGAACACACATCCTAAATATTGACAAAACTACCCAGATCAGATATATAACGTTATTTGATGGGCAGACTCTCTCAAAGCACTCAGCAGATATCAAGAACATTGTCAGATAGCTTTGTGAGATATTTTCTAACATTAGTGTTCAAAACTCAACAGTCCATTGGATGTGCGTCAAACTAACATATTCCAACATATTTCGACATTTTAATATCTTTATTTGCGAAAATATATGACAAATTTGGCCGGCTCGCTAAGCTCGCACGGTATCCTGGATAATTTCATCTCCCACTTCGTTTTAAGCCTGCATCGGTCCTGGCTATATTTTGAGGGTAGATTTTAAGGGGAAAATAGCACTTCCCCATGCTCCCTAAAGTAATGGGACACCCTACCCCTACACGTGCACGCGCAAAAACGAGGTTTAGGGCAAAAATCTAGTGTTGTGAACACCGACAGGTGTGTTCATGTCAGTAAGCAAACATGTTCTATGTAAACAGATGTTGAATAGTTTGTGTGTTTTTGTGTACATTTTGAGTGCATTCGTACATATCAATATGTATGTGTGTGTGTAAATGTGTACGTGTTTATGTGTGTATTTGTATGTATTCATGTGTGCATACTAAATGTTAGTGCTTGTGTGTGTGTGTGTGTGTTTGTGTGTGCTCACAACTTTCTTGTGGCTTTTGGGATTCTCCTGCTGCAGGTATAATTACATTACAGTGAATAATTATCTCCCCCTCAGGCTTCACAAAGACCTACTCAAACATCTCATCCCCTCTGGTAATATAGTGTGTGTGTGTGTGTTTAGCAGAAACCTCAGGCACAACAGAGATCTGCTGCTCAAACACCTCATCCCCTCTGTCTGTAGTGAGTGTGTGTGTGTGCAGCCATCCTTAGGCACAGAGATCTCCTATTTAAATACCTTATCCCCATTGTCAGCCCTGCTAATACAGAGTACTGTGTGTGTGTGTGTGTGTGTGTGTGTGTGTGTGTGTGTGTGTGTGTGTGTGTGTGTGTGTGTGTGTGTGTGAGTGTGAGTGTGTCTGGTAGCCACCTCAGGCTGCAGTGAGTTTTCTTCAACACAGCTCAACCTCTTACAGATGCTTCTGCTGCTACACTAAGAGAAGCTAAGCTAAACTCCAGCCCAAGGGGGTAAGCAAACGTTCAGAAAGTGTGGGAGGCTCTGAGGCTAATAAGTATTCACCTGCATTCCATTGACCCCCATTCATTTTGGCGTCACTTTAATAATGAACAACTTTTTTCAAGTTTTAAGCCTTCATATGAACCATTGCTATTTCCAGAGAATTACAACATTGTGTGACTGGCGTCATAACCTTGTATCTCACTTTACTTTTTCCGAGTTTTTCAATGCTAAAATTATGTTATGCATGTGACTTTCAGTCGCACACGAGAGAAGTAACCGAATTCTCTGGATAAGAAACTGAGAGAAGTAACTGTATTCTCTGGATAAGAAACTGGAAGGCAGTCTAAGGGAAAGTCCACAGCAAAGATATTTTTTCAGGAAAGCTGTTACGGCCTAACCTGACTCTCGCCAGATGAATTTCGTTCCGCCTAGCTCCACTCATCCATCTGGGATCAATCCATTGAAGTGTTGCTTCAGAAGGCTGGGCCTAATCAAAAAATGCTTGCATATGATTGGATAAGCCACTTGTCTGTCATCTATTGACGTGCCTCTTCAACCACTCACATCGAAGCCAACCCGTGACGCTGATAACAGTCTTACAGTCGCTTCTACGCTACGTCACATCTATGAAACTCCCGCCCTGTGTCCTGATTGGCTCTACCATACAATCTCGTGCTGAAATCACTCTCAACGGAAGAGGTCCCAGATGGATGTGAGTGAAGCTAGGCAGAGCTAAGCGGAACGAAGCGAGAGTCAGGTTAGTTACGGCCAGCTCGTGAACAGACCGCAACATAAAGAGAGACAACAACAGTTTCAAATTTAAACATTTATGAATATTTATCGCAACATTGACAAACTATAGTGTCTAGGGAAATGAGTGTTGAAGAATGCGTGTATGCGTGAATGTAAATGGTAGTATCAGCATTTAAGATGAGTAAGTGAAAGGCAAAGGGGAAAATAGAAATAAAGAGGAGAGAAAGAATAACATGCCAGCATAGAGGACTATCAAAATGCCTGCAAGAAAGGAGGAAAAAGTGCCTACTGAGAGAGATACAGAACCCCTTTTATAGCCCCACCCAATACAGGTGCATCTAATAATGTAATTAGCCTAACCAGGCCAAGGCCTGACCGTGCACTGACAGACCAGGACCTGAAGGGGGCACAGGGGGTCGTAACAAAGCATAGAGGGAAAAAAAACAATTAAGTGATGTTTTGTTGGCACGTCGGAACAAATCACCTACCTAAAAACTGCACTCAAACTCAGATGAGCACGGCTACTAGATTACTAACTGTGTTTCAGTCCATTGCTTAACGTCATGTGTTATCACTTAACTGACACTGAGGATGCGCAGTACAATAAGGCTTCTCCCGGAAAAGGGTTGAAATTGGCTTCACTTGTCTCTACTGAAGAGTAAAGCTTAGTCCATGACCTAATGGTTCTGTCCATTTCTTTTACTGTCTATGCTCCAGCCGTGCAAAACATCAGGCAATCAAATGGTTCCATATGGAATGATATTCCAAGAGGATATTCCAGGTTTGTTCTGTTTTTAGACAGACTGTGTGTAAAGCGAGAGGTAACGAAACAGGGGTTACCATGGATCAGACAAATTGCGCTGCAGTCATCCCCCCCCCCCCCCACTGCCAAGCAGCTGCCCACGGTGCCAATTTAGCGTCTGAGAAACCGCCGCAACATCCTCACACACAATTCCATACCACACTGACCCCTAACTATTAGACCCGAAGTCGCACTGCCCTGTCCCCGCCCCGTCCTGTGCATATATTCAAATGTATGACAGCACATCAGCAAATGAAGAGGAAACGAGAGCGTCCGAGTTTGGCTTCATTCAGGGATAAACAGATCCAGGCTTAATCAGAGACTCTGACACCACAGAGCAGACAGGCAAACACAGCCCCAAGAGATTTAGAAATGGAGACGTGGTGGATATACCACCAAACAATTACCTTTACCTTCGGCAGTGAAGCACTTAAAGGTGCAGTCAGCAATCGTACACAATGTCAAACCCCCCAAAAAAAATACACATTCAGCAAACTGTCTGGGGTCTCTGTAGCAGCCCAGGCACTGAAAACTGGAAACAAACAAAGTGGGTGCAACCTGTCCCCCAAACAAAAACAAAACCCTGTGAGGAGTGTCTCTTGAAATACTGAAGGGAGGGGTGAACTATCTCTCTGGCAGTGGCGGAGCTAGGGGGTGGCTTAGGGGGCTTAAGCCCCGAATCTTTTTTCAAAAGCCCCGAATCTTTTTTTAGTGTTTTAAATTCCCGGCAACTCTTATTTCCTATATAACCCTCGGTTTCTCTATAAATGTCACAAAATGCTCTATTACTGAGGAAATATATCCCTTATTTTCAAAGCCCAATATTGAAAAATAATTTGACTTGCTACACGATCTATGCCTCTGGGCTATCCGCTATGGTGATTTCAATGGTTAGATTGATTTGTTTAGATCCAGTGAAAATTCTGCCTTGACAACGCTACGTCATGGCTTCGGTGTTCCAAAAAGCCTCTGTCAGAAGTCTGTAACTTTTACAGTCTGTGATAAAACACTTTTTGTACATGTTGTTGAAACGTTATGGATATTAGAAAGTTTTTCAAAAGACCACCCTGCTCCGTTCAAGTGAACTGACGGATGGTGTTGTTTCAGGTTGGTGATTTCACGTTAAGAGCTTTCAGTCAGTTAGGCAGGCTAACGTTAGGCTACTTGGCTAGCTCCCTAAATGCTTAACGTTAACGTTAAATGTCCTCGTTCGTCGGCGGAAAAGGCAAATTCAGTACTCTCATAGGCTAGCTAAGCCTACTGCAGAATAAGAAATTCCAGCTCCCAAAACAAAGTGATCCTCGTCTTGTAATAAATTAGGCTACACTGTTTTGAAATGTCAGAAAAACCCATTAACAGTTATCTGTCCATGTCAACTTTTCAGTGTCATATGTTGCACAAAAGAATGTTAACTGTTAGCCTACCTTAAAACCTTGTTGATATCCTATCCACCACCACAGATCTTATAATCCAAGAGTCCACATAAATATAAAAGTCATGTTATGTTGTTTTGGCTGCCTAACTAATTATTAACTAAAAAAAAAAAAAACATTACAATGATATATTGAGAGGAAAGGGCCCTTTCCATAAGTGTGTTAATCAAGCACCATGCAGTCTGCATTCATAATCTAGGTGCTTGATTTTATGCACCTGTGTAAAGGGACCTGATGAAACCTATGAATAATCTTGCTAAATTACAAAATTAATATCATTTAGAAACGCCTATGTCAAGATGATAATGCATTCCTTCTAAAATACCCTTGTATCATGATGACTGGCCATACTGTAATTATATCATAATATTATGTATATTATAGTATAAGATATTCTATATATTTGTCACACAGATGAGATCAGGGAAGAGGAAGAAGGAGAATAGCAATAATAAACAATAATGTCATGTCAAACAATAGCCTAATGAAAATAAACAAATACTATAATATACAAACCATAAGAAACACTTAATTAACTCAGTACATGCTAAACAGATATGAACAAATATTGCCTCTTGAAAGACCCAAAACTATAATTTTACACAGTGTAGTGCCAGTCAGATACCTTGAAGTTAGTTTCACATTTTTTAAGTCTCAATGTGTCCATTAGTTTACACAAAATTCACTAGAAGTCATTATTTAAGGGGTTATTTAAAAAAACATTTTAAATGGGCTAAGCCCCGAATATTTACAATGTCTGGTTCCGCCCCTGCTCTCTGGTGTGTTTTGTTCTGTCCTTGGTTAAAATATAATGTATGTTGTTTTGGACAAAAGCATCTGCTAATAATTCTAAATATAAACATGAACAAAAAACATATGCGACATCCTGCACAATCGCTAACTGCTCCTTTAAGTATGCAGAGATGTAAACAAGGTGCATACCACCAAACAATTACAGATACCTTTGTCAGTGAAGCGTCTAAGGACGCAGAGTATGTAGACGTGATGGATACCATAGATATTAGAAAGCTAGATAGCGCATTGGGCTCCAGAACTTAGTATGTAAATAATATCTATGGTGGATACCACCAAACACTGAAATCACTGAATCACTGAAATCAATCTGGCGTAAAATCACCTGGACGTTTGTTGCATGTGTTTAAGTCTGAGCCTCTTCAAGTCAAATCCTATGCACTGCACCAGCGATAACCAGGATAAGGCGGGGATCACACTGACCAGCGGCAAACAGCAGGTTGGGGCAGCCGTGGCCTACTGGTTAGCGCTTCGGACTTGTAAGCGGAGGGTTGCTGGTTCGAACCCCAACCAGTAGGAATGGCTGAAGTTCCCTTGAGCAAGGCACCTAACCCCTCACTGCTCCCCGAGCGCCGCTGTAGCAAGGCAGCTCACTGCGCCGGGATTAGTGTGTGCTTCACCTCACTGTGTGCTGAGTGTGTTTCACTAATTCAAGGATTGGGATAAATGCAGAGACTGAATTTCCCTGACGGGATCAAAAGAGTATATATACTTACTTACTTATACTTATACTATACAGCACTTAGGTTTCCTATTGTTCTCTATGGTTCGGCAGTGGAACGGTGGCAGCGCTAACGTAATGCTAGTGTTGAAATACTGAGATGTCAGTTTAGGCAAACCGTTTGTGTTACTTAGGAACAAGGTAGAACTTATTATGGTCCGCATTGCGTTGCGTTACGCTTGTCGCTACCGCTTGCCGCTGGCCAGTGTGATCCCCACCTAAACGAAGCACCCATACTGTAGAGCTCAGTTTAGAATGCCTGTGATGGATCATGTTGGGTTAACAATGAGAAAGCTGTAAAGCCAAAGATCACATGTTTTTTTAGCTCCAGTCTTCACACTTTACATCTTACATATATATATATGTATGTATATACAGCTACTTTGACACTAAATGTAATCTTTTCTCATTACATTCTACTACTAGAACCCTCTCACTTTCACTGTGGTAAAACATGTACTTTCTTCTCTCTCTCTCTCTCTCTCTCTCTCTCTCTCTCTCTCTCTTTCGCTCTCTCTCGCTCTCTCTCTCTTTCACACACTTCTCTAGTGTCTAGAGAATATAATGGGCCTGGTCTATGAGCTATGGAAGATTGCTGGGATATCCACCACCAATCTCAAGTCAATGATCTGAATGTTTCCCTCCACGGCACTAGCCCATTCTTTAATGATTAGCTCTCACTGCGGCGCAGCCACATATGGATCTGTTTATTTCAAATGGTTCAAACATATTCAGGACATGCGGTTTATCGACCCGCGCACTCGATTCCTCCTCCATCCTTCCCACTCAGGGCTGGGGAGCAGCCGACTGGTGCCCTCTAGTGGCTGTAGAGGAGTACTGCAGCATTATCTTACACTGAAGATGAAGCAGGGTGAACAGGCGCCGCATGTGCTAAAACACACACGCACAAACACACACACACACACACACACACACACACACACACACACAGACTGGGCAGACACTTGAAGTCCAAGGCGGGGGACAGCGCTAAATAAGCAGTCTCCTTACTGATTTCACCACTGCTGCTCTTCAATCTGTCTCCGCTCAGGCTGAACACACACTCACGCACACTCACAACACACACACACACACACACACACAAACATTCACGCACACACATACCCCACATCCATACACACACACACACACAGACACTCACGCACACACATACAATACACTCATACACACACACACACACACACACACACACACACATACAAAGAGAGATAGACACTCATGCACACACACATACAACAAACCAATACTCACACAGACATTCATGCACACACACACAGAGACACCTTGAAACAAATAGATAATGTGATATGGTTGGTTTAAAGCCTTCAGCCTTCACTCAAGCCCAGGCAAGCAGGCCCGCCGCCTCAGTGCCAATGCAAGAGCAGCATTTCCACGACGCTGTCAGTGCTGACAGCGCCTTGGTAACGAAGCTCTAATCATGATGGGATGGCTCGGTGGGACACGTGGGGTACACTGGGAGAATGACAGCCCCTGCAAACTCTACACAGCCCACTGTCTCATGCCTACATCTCTCTTTTCTGCCTGCCTGTGGACACACACACACACACACACACACACACACACACACACACACACACACACACACACACACACACAAGCAATAATCCACACTCACACATAGATACAAGTGATCATGCACACAAAGAAAGACAGACATAAAATTCCCCTTCCACTTTCTCCCCCTCCCTCCCTCTCTCTCTCTCTCTCTCTCTCTCTCTCTCTCTCCTGTTCTCCCCCCTCCCTCTGTCTGTCTGTGTCTGTCGTTTCTTCTCTCTCTCTCTCTCTCTCTCTCTCTGTCTCTCTCTCTCTCCCTCCCATTGTTTTCCTGTGCGGCTCTTGGCAGTAGGATCATTTCCGTCTCTTAGTGGCAATTAAAAGAGTGAACTCTGTGCATTTGTCAACACATGATGCGCGGGCCGGCGTGACACACCGCTGATTTGTCGGCCGTTTCTGACACTGAGCAGGGAGCGGGAGGTGGCCAGGGCCCTCATTAGAGAGGAGCCGTCGCCATCACGCCTGACATGATACTCAGACGCCAGCCAGCAGCCCGCGCCTGACAGCCCTGTCACACCGCACAGCAGACAGCACACACACACACACAAACTAATACACACCACACACACACACACACACCACATACACACCAGACACATGCACGCACAGACACACACACACTAATGCACATACTCTCTCACACACACACTAATGCACATGCACTCACACACACATACATGAATTCTCTCTCACACACACACTAATGCACATGCTCTCTCTCTCTCACACACACACATAAACACTAATGCACACACATACACACACACAAAAAAACACACAGACACACTATGGCACACACAGACACACTAATGTACATGGTCTTACCCACACCAATGCATACACACAAATGCAATGCAATGCAATGACACACACACACACACACACACACACACACACACACACACTAATGCACACACAGAAACATGCACATATATAAAATCACACACATATACAGAGAGACAGAAACACACACAAATCCATCCTCGTAGGTAGCATACAGATATGCACATTTGAACATAGACATACTGTATCTGTACACACACACACACACACATACACAATCACAGTCAAACACATACACAGGTATTGTGGTGTCAAATCCAAATTAAATAATACAACATCAAAAGAAGTCCGCACACTGTGGATGTATACTGCAGATGATGGCTTTAATGCACTCCGGAGCATTGGTTAGTGAAGAAAGCAAGTAAGTGAAAGCAAAGTAAGATAACATCCTCTGGCTGTTGTCCAGCCTTTATACCCCTTCAAGTCATCCCAGACAAGACACTCTATGTTTACAGATAACTGACCAAGTAACATCACCTTTGCCCTCTCATCCTGTTATTCATACATTCTTTAGGTTTTGCCATTCTTTAGGTTTTGCTTACATTTTCTGGCACCAAACCTTATCCATTTTCTGCCAAGCCTGCTCTTTCACTTAGACCAGTCTTCCTTTCCCACACTGAACATACTACAGAATTCAGTTTCACAAAACAATGATATTACACAGAATAAAGATACTACATAAAATATATATAAACTAAAGGATATATTTCAATAAAGCCCACGACAGTATGCATACAGTACACAGACAAACACACACAGCCACCACACATCCAACCAGCCAGCAAACACACATGAGATACTCTCATGTTAGTGTGTGGGCAGGGCAGCTGACACATGGACACACACACGTACTCACACACGGACACACACACACACACAAATGCGCGCACACACACACACACTCACACACACACACAAAGAGAGCTGAAGGTAGGAGTGTTGTAATTCGAAGAAAGCAGCAGCCATATTGTAATGCCAGTGATACTAGGGTTTGGACTCTGGAATCTCTGTATAGTTAGTCTTATAAAACCCTTATCAGTCTTATAAAAAAACATTTATCAGTTCTGACTGCATGCATACTCGGGTCACACAGCACAATAACATAACAATACCACCATAACCCTCTATTAGACTCTGAAGATCTACATTTCCAAGTGACACACATGATTGATTCTGCTTATCTGGACATGAGTCTCTCAAATGTCAAAGTGTGTGTGGAATATACTGTACAAAATGTGTTTAAGTAATAAATATCCCCCACAATAGAAACCTACTGTATGTTACTGAGGTAAGGCAATGTCCTTGACACTTGTCATTTCCAAAGATCACACAGTGTAAAGTGATAAGCAATTAATAATTAAAGCACAAACATGTCTTTTACACTTGTCTTTCCAAAGCTCATACAGTATAAAGTGATAAGCGATTAATGATTAAAGCGTAAAGATATATTTTACGTTGTGAGGCCTGTCCTCCTGTCCTCCTAACCAACAGTAATTGAAACTATATTAATTAAATCAACATACATCTTAATACTGTAAATTAAACTCCAACCAAACAGGATAATGAAAATGTGCATAACTTTAAATCAGATTAATGTAAAACCACACTTTGTTGAAAGGTTTTTCAAGGGGCCGATTGAAAACTGAACTGTTAAAACTCAGCTTAGGCTTAGGGGGGCATTTAGTTGTGCCTTAAGCCTTAAAGAAAATAAAATTGCATGCGTGATCATTTGTCTAGCAGGAGGCTAACTGGCTAAACTCCTTACAATCTGCTCCTGGTTATGCAGTACATGCAATGTAACCGTCAGCAAATTCACCTCTAAAGTCTCTTTGTTATAAGTGGCCGAAACACTTAATGATGTTTGGGGCAAACAACTGATGATGTGCTGGTGGAACCACGTGATCACTGCCAAATCTCACCCCACCCAAGAGGATATCTCCAACGACGTTCGATTGATGTGCTGAATATTAGGGGTCATTCCAAGTCAATTCAACCAGGGCCCACGCACTTAGGTATCAAAAAATTACCAGATGTACCTATGTTACCCAGGAGACACACTGTAAAATTACTTTTATGTAAGATCAATACTTTCCAAGATACAGCCAGTTTTACAGGGGGAGGGTGGTGTCGATTTTGTTCGCCCCCTTTTTTTTGTCAAAGTTCACAAGCCCAAAGCACAAGAACTAAACCATTTAGGAGGCTCAAAATGTGCATGCTGGTACATTAATAGGAATACTATGTGGCAAAATTGTCACATTTGGTCTGGATGATCCTGCATGGTCATATAATAATAGCTGTCCCTCAAAGTTGATCAAAATTGTATTGGAGTTTTTGGCTGGGCTCTGTTTAGGCCTTCATAAGACATATTTGTACTCAACATAGGCTCTTGATTTATTTCCCTTACTGAGATAAGTAGAAACACAGAATGAACAGAAAAGAAATCCCTTCAGGGTCTGAACAGCAGACCTCACAAGTCTGAAAAATCATTTTGGTTCTCATTTTCAGAGCACCCAAACACCTTGTGGGAATATACAAAGATTTGTAAAATATTTTAATAAAAAAATATTTTTTTCTTTATTCTCCATGATCCCTTCTTTTTAAAAACACCAATGCTCTGAAAATGAGAACCAAAATTATTTTTCAGACTTGCGAGGTCTGCTGTTCATACCCTGAAAGAATTTATGTTCTGTTCATTGCTTTTTGTGAGAGTGTTTCTAACCCCTTTGTCTGTAACTTTCCAACAGTGATTCCTATTGAATCTTACCATCTTCCATACTGTGCATGTATGTGGGGGCAAGATAGCCATGGGTCTTTGTCCAAGCATGTTTGTCACATTTCCAGATTATTAGAACCTTTGGTAACACTTTATAATAACTACACACAATTCATCATTTGTTAAGCCTTTGTTACTTATTAGTCAATGGTTTGTTCATCATTAGTAATTTCTTGTTCATACATAATTTATCATTTAATCTTTTATGAACATTTTAATCATTGTTTTAACTGTAAATATAGGCATTTTCAACAAAGTACCTAGTTTTCATAGACATTCTCTGACTCACACTTTCTTGTTATTTAAATTTAGTGTATTCGCTTGTCTTTCCGATGTTGAAAAATGACTAGAGGATTTATCCTCTGTGAGACTTTTTTTCATACCATAGTGAAAAAGAAAATCATGAACTACTTCTGAAAGTTCACAGACACTGGTTAACTTAAATAAGTTGAAATTAGACAGGAACATGCTTTTAGGTTTTGTATATAAGATTTTTTAGGGGTGCCAATACTTGAGATTATTATACGGCTCTTCACAATGCTAGTAGAACGCTCCATTGACTTGAATGGGATTTCCCAAAGTTCTAGCGGTAAATAAATTCATGTAATTACCGCTGCAAACATATAATTACCGATGTCAATGGCAACGGGTTTTGTGCTTCTGATATTCACAAAGAATTTTAAGGCTAAAAGTAGCTCCTAAGTGGCGAATTTAGGAGCAACTCCTAAAAATAATGGGCGTGTCACTCCTAACTTTAGGACTCCTAATTTTTTTCGCTAAAAGTAATTCACGAAGCATTTTAGACCTAAAAGTAGCACCTAAATCTGGGACAGCTTAAAAGAAGTCGAGAGGACTCCTAACTCACTATGACCTATTCACAAACAGCTTTTTGTGGCATTTCACGTTGCAATGTTTTGAAATGAGTATCCTATGCGGCAACAGGAGCTTCCAATCACGAGGGAACAATTTTGCATTCATAAAAGGGACGCAATAACGCCACCAACAACAACCAAAACTATTCGTTGTTAACATGTAAATTAAATGTAACGTTTCATTGTGAATCAAATTAAAATGTTCTCCTTTTTTGCAAACGTAGGCATATGGTGACAGATTAATTTAATAATGTTGCAATGATACTGCATTCATCCGTAGGCCTATGTTTCATTAGGCTACTAGGCTATTTGTTTTGCCTTACTCTTTATTCATTTAGGCTAGGCCTTTATATTCAGTTATTCATCATCTTCCGTCCTTCGCACTACTTGTGTAGCGCACACATTCTCAGACCTGTCACCTGTCACTCATCATCGTAAGGGAGGTGTTTGGAGTCATTCCCGCGTTACAATCATCAGCCAATCAAGGTGGTCACTTTAGTGATAAGGTTTCGGCCCTGGCAATTTTCTCCTGGACTGGCCCACTACTGGACCGACGACCCCCACACACACAAGCCCACCGATACCAAAATCCCCCCCTGATTCCCCCCCATAAATAACAAACACACAGTATCATGCTGTAGCAACACTTCATAAACTGAATCCAAACATTTGTACCTATAGGTTATTATAATCACAATAACACAGGGGTCCGGGGGGGTCTCTCCAGGATTTTTAAAAAAAAATTCTGGTTAATCGCACTATTTTAAAGTGATTTGAGAGGGACAGGATTCAGGGATAGGCTACTAAAGACAGGCTCATCTTCTGTCTGTCTCACGTCATGTTACCCCATGCATTAAACCACATGTCACTGCTTGACTAAATGAAAAATATAGGCTACTGAACATGCATGGAGATCGTCATAGTTGACAGAAATTACGATTTGTGCCAACATGTTCTAGAAACACAACCACAGCCTTTACGCCTATTTGGTGCAAATCTTCTCCTTTACTTTGGCGATTCACATTAACTGTAGGCTATCACCACAAGTGTATACTAAACGTTTTTGCCCAAGTTTGTGTGCCGTCATCACATTTTGCAAAATTAGGCTACCTTCGTTACTAACCTACCAGTTGATACTTTTTACGTGCATCGACTCGCGATTGATTGTGCATCTAATGTAACACTCGGTGGAGAGACTTCCACTTTCCAAGTTTCACTTTCACTGTCGTTGTGAGCTAAAAGGCTACTATATGGGAAATACTTTGAAGTTCCTTTTGAGTCCAAACATGAATAGGTTTTCTTTAACCTGTGCTACACTTTTCCACCAAGTTGTGCGAAAATTGTAGGCTACCCGGAGTTTTTTTTATGTTGACAGACAAACCGCACTACAGTAGCCTACATGGTGCAGTAAATGGAAACTCTTCGTAGCGTGTGCAACTAACGTCTATAAAAACAATATATTTATGGAATAAAACTAGACACCTCTGATTGTTGTTTACGGTTAAACTGTGATGATGTGAACACCAGCCAGCGGAGGGCACATATAGCCTAGGCTACCATGCATGGACTCGTAGGCTATATTTCCCCACAAACCAAGCGGCTGCTTGGACAAATCCACTTGAGGGTTGGGGCAGGGGGCGCGATCGTAACACACACTGAACCTGTCATGAAGAGGCCAAAATGATTGACCTGTCACCCCCCAATCCAAATGGATGCAACTGCATTTATAGGCTAAGCCTAGGGCCACATTTACACATAGCCGGGTATTTAGAAAAACAAATATTTCCCCCCCTCCGTTTTCAATAATAACATCGTGCACACAACATAGTTTTCAAAAAACTTGTCATTTACATCAACCCGCATAAATACGCTGTCGAGCACCATAATAACCATGCCAAACCTATGGGTGGCAGTGGAGGGAAAGGAATAAAGCCATGCTGGCCAATCAAAATCCTCAGAATTGACACCAACGACTAACACGAGCAGTAAAAATGCTGACCTCCGTGCGATCCTTCGCCTCTGCTCCTCCATGTAGAGCAGTTGTTGCAAATGCAAACAGGCCAGAAGCGTTTGCACAAAAGTAAAAATTAGTAGCACCTTAACAGCATCCATGATAATCCTGAACAGTAGCCAAAGAAACTCACATGGCGCTCACATGATGTTAAGGATTTTCTGGCGCATAATGTGACGTTTAAGAAGCTAAAACGCCGTTTATCCCTGTTGACACGGCAGCACATAACCGGCGTTATCAGAAATCTCCACTTTGGCCGGAGGTTTTAGAAATAATCGTTTTTTGTGATAAAAACGGGGTTTTGGTGTAAACGAGAGGCCCGACCGCAGGGGAATATCTGCGTTTTGCCTTCGTGTAAACGGGGTCTAGGTCTACATGACGGGCCACAAATAGGCTAAATAAGTTTAAAAAAAAAAAAAATCCTGGAGGTCACCGGCCCACATGTGGACCGGCCCACCGGGCATTTGCCCGGTTGTACAGATTACCAGTCCGAGCCTGGTCAAGCTTGTGCATGAGTAATGACGTCATCCATAGCAACAAAGACTCACTCTTAGTTTAGGAGTTGTCCTTTTTCCAAGAGTAGGTCTGAAAGGCTTTGTGAATAACTTTTAAGAGAAAACTTCTAGCTAAAATCTTTTAATGCGATTTAGGAGTACTCCTAGTGGTAAGATAAAAGGCTTTGTGAATTCGGCCCCAGATCTATAAAGACACCCATCATGAGAAATACCAGAAAACACCTGAGAAACAGTCTAGCCCGGGGATCCTGCCCCTGATCTAACACTTTTTTTAAGACGCTTCTTACCTCTTTAGTCATTGGAAGGAGTTCGGATTCTCATGACCTTGTGTACCTGCTTGTGTACTACATGTCTGCATGTATTGTCTGAGTGTGGGGGGATGAGTGTGTGCTATGGTACTGTGTGTATTTGTGTGGGCGTAGTCTCTGTACGAGTTATTGCAAGCTTGAAAAGTGGACTCATGGACATTGTATGCCCGAGATTCTCGTACTACTTACATTACTCTTTGGACTATGAATGAAATTTGGCTATAACTGCTGACTTAACTCTGAAGCTTGTACCATTGGTGCATGCCTTGGACTTCTATACTGCCTCCTTTACCCCCTGGACATTATCCTGGTCACTTGGTCACTATCCCTGGCAGAAGATCATATGGCCCCACCTTTTGATCTGTTGCCCTTACCTGCCCTTATATGTACATTGCATAGCCTTTATGTACAGTGGTTTGGGTGTGGGTCTATGAGATTTGAACACTTGAACAATAACGATGATAGCCAGCCTTGTGTTGACTATGGAGAGATTAAACTGCACAAGCTACTCTCCTGACCAGGTGAAACACATTTTTAACAATAATAACGTCTCTCTTCTCCATTTGAACACTACCAGCTTGCAAAAACATCACAATGATTTTGTTTCCATTCTGACTATTAACGACTATGGATTTGATGTGGTGTGCTGTAGTGAAATCTGACTGAATGAGAGATCACACATATACTCTCTAAACATTGAGGGATACAGACTCATCAACAAAAAAAGACCAGATCAAATTGGAGGTGGTGTTTATTTATATGTGAGGTCCAAGCGCTAGAGTGTGTGAGGATTTGATCATCAATGATGGTCTCTCAGACTTTCTATTCACTGAGATCAAATTCAGTAATACCAAAAATTGTATAATTGGAGTTGTCTACTGTCCCCCTGATTCTCCTGAAGAACTCCTGTTTAATTTAAATAGCAACAAAAATGAATGCATTACAATATAGATATAGCAAAAAATGATATGGTAAAAAAATATTTCATTAATACCCTACACTCATATTCCTTCTATCCTACTATTAACACTTTTACCAGAGTCACACAATATACTAAGACCATCATCAATAACATTATCACCAATATACCTAATATGAGGTTAACATCTGGTGTAAACATTGCTGTTTATGACTGGTCGACACAACATACGCTCGTCAGAAGACCGCAGTGGGCGGTTGGGGATGTATGTCACAGGTGGGGGGGTGGGCTAGACCAACACCCGTTATTTCTAATCGTCAGAAGACCGCAGTGGGCGGTTGGTGATGTATGTCACAGGTGTGGGGGGGGGGGGGGGGGTGGGCTAGACCAACACCCGTTATTTCTAATCGCCAGACATGTATGCAAATAGGGTAGCAGTAGTACACGCCCCGCACGAGGTGGGGGGGGCACTATCCCCCATTTATGCAGTGATCGGGCTCCCTTTTTAACATTGAGGTCTATGGCAGAATCCAAGAATTTCCCAGAATTTGTCAAAGCCTTATTTTTCTGAGCAATGGATGCACATTTCGGACATGGTATCATGATCTCCAAACCCTCCTCCCCATTTCAGGAGAATGTCGTGACAGTATGACCCTCTAGTCGGGAGAAAATCAACATTAATGAAGGTGTACACCAAGTTTGTTTTGTACTCCGGCTTCTGTCTGGCGTGGAACCGAGGTGTTTAAACGTCAGTCATACTGTACGTCAGTGACACACCCCTGTGCAGGCGGGGACTGAACCAGAGCCCGTCTCTGACTGAACTCCACTTTGCCCTCATAGACATGAACTAGGACGACTCATCTTGCTACGCATTAATTAGCTTTGATCTCCTGGCTAGGGACGGGCCATCTTGGTGTTCCCCCAAGTGTCCCCCACAGAAGCTCAGTGTCAACCCATACTTAATTCCCCCCGCAGTGTTCTTTCCCCATTTAGTCACCCTGTGACATGTACATCTTGTTTATTGAATTAAAATAACAAGGAGCAGATCCAGTCAGTGTCCTATAGGCCATAGTGAGAGATTTAAATTTAATTCTGGCTACTATAGGGAGCCAATGGAGAGTAACTAGGAGACGAGTTACATGTGTCCTCTTTGGCTGATTGAAGACCAGGCCTAATAATTTATAAGAAATTAAATAACAAATAATCATATAGGCTACAGCTGTCGCCTACTTTGCCCCTTCCTGTTGGAGAGAGGTCACTATTGGTTTGATATTGTCGTAACGCCAAAACTAGAAAAAGACTGACTCCGACTGACTTAAAACTAGCCTGGCCTTGGCCTGTCTACGTACTTCCGGTCGATTTCTTTTCCCTACAGTACTCCGTCTGGAATAGGTTGATTCACGCTCATTTACTTCGGCAGATGGGCAGCCGACCAACCAGCGAACAGTGATGAGAGCGATTACATACCCAGGCATGGTGTTTCAATTACTACGTCCCCGCCCCTGAAGCAGATCGCTTGGAATACATCAACGTAGGGAGCGAAAATGACTTATACTTATGAAATCTTTGAGCAAGTGTAAATAATAGTTTAGCCCATCAGCTGCGCCGGAACGAGTTTGAAAGTGGGGGTGCAAAAAAAAGAAAAAGAAAAATCTGGTTTCGGGCTGGGTTCCCCGAGAGCATTTTGAAAATTCCAGAGGCCAACTATTCACGCACGTTTTCACGTGGGATATTACGATATAAGATAGTCTAATAATAATTTTAAAAAAGTCTAACAAAAATTGTCATTATGTTACAGTAGGTGCGTGGTTAGGTGCTGTGGTTTCATTCAAGCTGATTGGACTGCAAGTAGCGTCTTTTTACGCACAGAGACGGTAATTGTAAAGCAATTTACAAAAGATTCACTGAACAAAAATGCTGATGTGGTACATGAAAATTTAGCTAAAAATGTGGAGAATGCAATGCAATCAAGTATTTTGGACGATATATTGTCACAAGCTGGCAGAATAGGCAACAGGCCGATGTGCGTTTTATTTGGAGACTGTTTTGCGCGACAGAGACTGAGTTTGCTGCTGATATTCTGGGGATAGGCCTAGCCAATATACGACTTTAGCCTTTTAATATATTTGCTGCATTAGATCAGTCTTTCTAGAACAGGCAAGGGCTTTCTAGCCTCACGTCAGCAGCGCTGCATCACCCATATAGCCTACATTAAAACAACCAACGGATGGTGGGCGGGTGCGGTTTTGAAAATTGGTCAACAAACTTTGGTGCTGATGGATGATAAGTTTTGCTATGCAGTTATGGTTGAAATAATAGCCCATCAGCGCATCTCTAGTGTGTGTGCCTCTCTCTCGCTCAGAGGGGAGGGAGAGGCTGAGGGTCGATCCAGCATGGATTCTAAACTCTGTGGTGGATAGGATCTACAATTTTACAATATTACTACTGATTTTGGGTGGCGTGTTCCTTTAAGTCTAGATTTAAAACTGGCTACAGTTGGGGCCTTTTTGATGTCATCCGAAAGTTGGTTCCACAGCTGAGCCACATAGCAGCTAAAAGCTGCTTCACCATGTTTAGTTCTAACAGTAGGTTTTACTAGCAGGTTTTTCACCTGGGACCTGAGAGGACGAGAAGGTGTGTACTGCTGAAGCATGTCTGACAGGTATTTAGGTCCTGCTCCATTTACTGAGTTATAAACAAGCAATAGTGCTTTAAAGTCAATTCTGTGACTTACTGGAAGCCAGTGCAAGGACTTAGGAATTGGAGTAATGTGGTCAGTTCTTTTAGTTTTTGTTAGAATCCTAGCTGCTGCATTTTGTATCACCTGAAGCTGTTTAATAGTCTTTTTAGAAAGGCCTGTGAACAGTCCATTGCAGTAATCAACCCTGCTGGAGATAAATGCATGAATGAGTTTTTCTAAGTCATGTTTTGACATCAGCCCTCTGAGTTTGGTAATATTTTTGAGGTGGTAAAAAGCTGATTTAGACCCCGTTTACTCGAGCATGTGTATTTTTATAAACGAAGACATTTCCCTACGTTTGAGCCTTTCATTTAGACGCAAACGGAGAATTCGCCCCATAAAACGGTTATCCAAAAAAACTCCGGCCAAAGTGTTTTTTTTGGAAAACTCTGTTTATGCGTTTGGTTCTAAAGGGTTCTGATTGGTTAATGTGAGCTTGAGTTTATCGTTAGACTGCCACTGTGGTTTGGCGTGCTCATGACAGCATGTATGTACACAGATTCGTGTAAACACATTTTAAAAATAAACGGTCTTGTGTAAATTCAGTTTTATTTGCAAACGTAGATGGCCAGATATTCGTTTAGGAAAATACCCTGCTTCGTGTAAACATAGTCTTAGTTATCGCTTTCATGTGGCTGTTGAAATTTAGATCACTGTCAATTAATACACCAAGATTTTTAACAGTATCCTTTGCCTTCAACCCTTTTGTGTCAAGGAGAGTGGCAACCCTAAGTCTTTCCTCCTTTTTACCAAATATAATTACTCCAGTTTTTTCTTTGTTCAGCTGAAGAAAAATTTGAGACATCCAGGTGTTGATTTGTTTTATACACTGACACATAGATTCAAGTGTGTCATCTGCATAGCTATGATATGAAATCAAATTATTTTGGATGATTTGTCCAAGTGGGAGCATATAGAGGTTGAATAATAGTGGCCCCAAGATCGACCCCTGGGGAACACCACAGGTCAAGGACGTTGGTGTTGAGGTACAGTTTCCGATGGCAACAAAGAAGCTCCTTTCTTGTAGATATGATTTTAGCCAGCTGATAACTATGCCTGTAAATCCAACCCAGTGTTCTAGTCTGTGTAGTAAAATATTGTGATCAACAGTGTCAAAAGGTCCAGTAGCACTAGGACTGATGTTTTACCTGAATCTGTGTTGAGGCGTATATCATTGGAAACTTTAATGAGAGCTGTTTCAGTGCTGTGATTTGCCCGAAAACCAGACTGAAAGTAATCAAAATACCCATTTGATGTTAGGAAGGTGGTTAATTGTAGCCTGGAAACCAGACTCTCTGACTTCGCAGAGAGTCTGGCCTAGATCCATAGGCATTCGTTTATTTCCGGGTGGGAGGGCACAGTTTGAGGTTTAAAATCATTGGAGTTCCTTTCAACCAATCACTAACAACCGGCGTTTCGTCATACAGAGAAGTTTCTCTGCAGCACGCCCCTAACAAGCACGGGTGCATCTTATCAGCAAACAATCACACGTTTCATCTGCGTAACTCTCGCTAAAATGCATCATATAGTGTTTTGTGAATGTACCCAAGTCAAACTTTCATATAAATGCATAAGTACGTCCAAAGCGCCACTTTTAAGCTTGTATGCGTTGTCGTTTTCGGGTGAAATGACCTTTTGAATGGGATTCCTATAGGGCTACTACTTATTTGATACAATCGCGTAAAAATCGCTATTTTTCAAATGCTCGACACAACATGAAACTTTGATCGAAGTATCATCAGTGTCTCTACACATGAACTCGAGCATTGAGAACATTGTTGGTGTACACAGAGTTTACTAAAAGAGAGGTTTTGAACAACTCACTTGTTTTTTCTGCTCGCTGCCATTTTGCCATCTTGCAAGGAGTGAGTTGTCCAAAATCTTTCTTTTTAGTAAACTATGTGTACACGAACAATGTTCTTAATGCTCGAGTTCATATGTAGAGACACTGATGATGCTTCGATCAAAGTTTCAAGTTATGTCGAGCCTTCTTAGTGTTTGAAAAATAGCTATTTTGACGTGACCATGTAGCCTACTAAACTACAGTTTGACTCGGATACGTTCGTAGCCTATTTCAAGTGACAAAATCTATGACTAAAGTTTAGCTGACGATATAACATCCTACTCCACTGTGACTTCGTTCATGACACTCCTGTTAATAGGCTAAAGTATTACTTACATTTGCTCAAAGATTTCATAAGTATAAGTCATTTTCGCTCCCTACGTTGATGTATTCCAAGCGATCTGCTTCAGGGGCGGGGCCGTACTGTAGTAATTGAAACACCATGCCTGGGTACGTAATCGCTCTCAGGGACGCCCACTGTTCGCTGGTTGGTCGGCTGCCCAACTGCCGAAGTAAATGAGCGTGAATCAACCTATTCCAGACGGAGTACTGTAGGGAAAATAAATCGGCCGGAAGTACGTAGACAGGCCAAGGCCAGGCTAGGTTAATTGATTAATTTCAATAATTATTTTCAATAATTTTGCCAATAAAAGGTAGATTAGATATGGGTCTGTAATTGTTTAGCATGGAGGCATCCAGGTTATTCTTCTTGAGAAGTGGCTTTACAACAGCTGTTTTCAGTGACTTAGGAAAAGTGCCAGACAGCAGTGATACATTTACAATTTGAAGGACATCCGCCGCTATGAGGTGAAAAACAGTTTTGAAGAAATTGGTAGGCAGAGTGTCTAAGACACATGTGGAAGAGCTGAGATTCTGTACCGTTTTTCGTAGTCTATCAAGCTGAACTTTCGTAGTCTATCAAGTTGAATTTGTAATTGAGCAGATATGTTGAGTCTGATTTTGTCAATTTTACCTAAAAAAGATGAAAAACTCATTGCATTTATTAGTTGATAGAAGTTCAGGCGCTAATTGTGAGAGGTTAAGGGATTTGTTAAGTTATCAACAGTTGAAAATAGAATACGAGTGTTATTTGAACTTGATATGTTAGAAAAGAAAGACTGTCTTGATTTGCATATTTCAGAGTTATGTGCGGAGCATCTCTTTATGGATTTCATAGTGGATCTGAAGTTTGTATTTATGCCATTTTCTTTCATTCTTCCTACACTCTCTTTTTTGAAAGTTTCACTGCTGGATTTTGCCTCCATGGTGCTTTCTGTTTGTCCTTAACTTTCTTGAATTGTAAGGGAGCAATGTCATCCATAATGTTTGCTATTTTTGCATTAAAGTGATCAAATAAGTCTTCTACAGAGTCTGACAATTGACTTGACTTTAGTGAAAGTGTTTGCTCAAAGAGAGCAAACTCTCCTTTTTACCATCATAACTGTGTTTTGAGTGTGTGGGGACATAGACACATCAAAGAACACGCAGAAATGATCAGATAAGGCCAGGTCTTTAGCAGCTGTAGAGACATCGAGACCCTTTGTGATAACAAGGTCGAGGGTATGGCCGAGAGAGTGTGTTGGCCCCTGTACATGCTGTGTTAGGGAAAAAGTATCGATTAGTGCAATGAATTCCTTGGCATAATTGTTTTCAGGATTATCCACATGCAAGTTTAGATCCCCTGATATAATCCCTTGTGTTATCCTCAAATCTTACCGACACTCTTTATCCTTGGGGTCAATTTGACCCCAGCTAAATAAACCCTCAGAAAATGATTATAATTCATATTGTTACCCAGTTTTTTTGTGACAGGTACTTAACAAGAGTGAAATAGCCACCACCAAAAGCCCTACAAAACAATCCCACCCCCCCTCCCCATACCCCTTTATGAACCTTGGAACCCTGGCTGGCAATATTGCCCATCCAGTGTCAGCAGCCCAAATGCTTGCTGTTGCTTCCCCTTTTGACTTATACAGTCCTGCCAAAATGACTTATATGTAATAAGTACTTGTGTATGTAATAATGATAATAACAATATGTTCTCATACTATTCAAATAATAATATCCATAATGTGTCAAATATTCATGTATCCTATGTTTCATACAGCTGGGGTCAAACTGACCCCAAGGAACATCAATGTACAAAATATTTGTATAGGACATTGAAAACATATTATTTCAAATTTCAACTCTGTTGTACCCTTCAATTGAGGAAAAGTCATGAAACATGAAGCAAAAAAAAAAAAGTGAACCATATATTTTATGATGTTAAACGTTGCTTGGGGTCAAATTGACCCCAAGGATAACAGGAGGGATAATAAGACAGTCAAACTCTATGTAAATGACTGATAGCAGTTCACCTAGCTCTTCAAGATGGTAGCACTCAAAAAACTGAAATTTGGGGGAGCTGATTCGATGAGAGTAGCAGCACTGTTTGCTTGATCTATGTGTCAGTTAAAAGTAAAAAATCAAGGTTGTGTTTGCAAATTAGATCATTAATTAAGAATGATTTGTTTGAAAGAGATCTGATATTTAGGAGTGCTAGTTTTGCTGTAAGTGTTGGGGAAATATGATCCATGGGGGAAATCTGAGGTTGATGTGGTACGGG
Organism: Alosa pseudoharengus; assembly: GCF_046254945.1. Taxonomy (NCBI): domain Eukaryota; kingdom Metazoa; phylum Chordata; class Actinopteri; order Clupeiformes; family Clupeidae; genus Alosa; species Alosa pseudoharengus. The sequence goes on from NW_027468848.1 coordinate 10,627,603, forward strand.
TAGGAGATTGGACTGGTTTACCCTATAAGCTTGATGCATTTGTGTTCTATTTCTTGTCAATACAGGAATAGAGAATGTCATGGGCTTAACTGGGTCCCGGCATGTTCTCAAAACTACTGTCAGTACCATTTATATTGCAGGGACCCATCCTTCTAAACGGGGAGGGGGAGGGGTTGGAGGTAAATAAATAATAATTATTTATGTAAGCACCTGTAAAATTGACATTTCAGTATGCTTAATAACCTTGTAATTTTCCTTTTTGTTTCTGTATGAATTTACTTCATGTACCAGAATGTTTTGTAATTCACTTGCTTCTGTGATTTACAACATTCTATACATGTGCACCAATCAAATGTCTTTGTTTGTTTTGCTTTTATTTGAATTGTTTAAGCAGCCAATGATTATTCGTTATTTGTTTATGTCGCGAAATCGCGGAGAATGTGAAGGTTCCATCTCCTCAGAGAGGAGAAGGCTCATCAGTCTGTGCCTACACTCACTGTACAGAGAGAGGGTGCTGTCGGTGTTAGCTGGCTTTGGGGAGACCATTGAACGGTTGTTCATAGGCCCTCAACTCGACGCCTTAATGATCTCCTGTGGCGGAGAGGGACTCGCTAGTTTCCTCCGGTGCTGAGCCCACCGGCGGACCGACCTTTGGAGAGGGACTCGCTAGTTTCCTCCGGTGCTGAGCTGACCTTTGGAGAAGGACGCGGCCGTTTTGCCTCCACTGCTGAACCCAGCGGAGCCACCCGGCGAGTCTGGTACTGAGGCCACCGGCAGATCGACCGCCCTGCTGGCACTAGCTACATTGGCTAGCTCGAGGCATCTGCTTGCCTCCCGTCTGCCTCTCGTCCCCGTCGGGACAATGGCCATCGGCTCGTTGGCTGGGTGGAGTGAAACCGGTCGTGAGTACGCTTAATCTGACACACACACACTCGGTTGTCGCCGCAAGCGACCGACGAGTCGGACGGGCATTGCAGGGTTGCTGTCCTGCCTGTAGCTCAGAGATGCCACCGTGCACCACCGAGCTCCAACGGCAAGCGCTTGGGTTGGGTTATTATTCTATGATTACTATTATTTTGTTGTGATAATTATTATACTTGTTGTATATTGTTCATATTGTATAGTTTATTCACACTGGTAACTTTTAGCTCTGTAAGCTAACAGGCTAGCCGACATTAGCTACTGTTAACATTCGGTTAACTTTCTCCTGCAGCCAGTCAGGGTGAACATTAGGTTCACCCTCTTCATTTCTGATTGAAGCTCTTTATGAAATAATATTTTATTGTTATATTTCATTATACTTCTGGGTGTATTGCCAATTCATTTGTATGCATCCACCACTAGATTACTGAACTGTTTCCACATTAATTATTTAAATTCTGTAGGAATACACTATACAGCTAAGGAAATTCAAAGTTTCTACATCCATCATGAAGGCCTTCTACACTTCAGTGGTTGAGCGTGTTCTAACTGGTAGCATCATCACCTGGTATGGGAACTCCACAGTTAGTTAGTAGTACTCTGCAGAAAGTAGTGTGCTCAGCTGAACGTACTATAAGAACTCAACTCCCTGCTCTACAAGATATCTATTCCAGAAGAGTACTCATAAGAGCCCAAAAGATTCTGAAGGACTACTCTTCTCATCCTAACAATGGATTATTCCTACCGCTGAAATCAAGAAGACGCCTATGTAGTCACAAAGCCAGAACTGAGAGACTTAGGAGAAGTTTTTATCCCCAGGCCATCCAAACTCTGAACTCACACTATACACTGACTTTGCACACATTCACTCCTCAGCACTCTCAAACATTTCCCAACTCTGAACTCACACTATACTGACTGCACTCATTCACTCCTCAGCACTCATGACCCCCCCCCCCCTCCCACACACACACCTACATGACTTTTAGCACTTTTACATCCCTCTCCATATGCTACAGACCTTTTATTTATTTTCTTATTTCATCACACGTCAAAACACACACACACACACATATCTGACTTTCTCCAACTTTTGCACATCTCCATAGAACTTTTATTTATTATTTTTGATTTCTCCTCCATCTATCTACCCATGTCCTTGATTGCCTAGCCTTTCTGCCCCTATCACCCCCCACCCCACCCTCATCCCCAACACACACACAAAAAACACACACACTTACATCACTGTCATCACCTCACATACATACAGCACACTGCTTGCTACAGTAAGCCTCCTCTACATACTTGCTGCACACTGCCCCCCCCCCCTTCCCTACATACACAGCACATTGTCTTCAGGATCTTCTCCAACACACATCACTCACATACATCATACATACAGTACTCTGCTTGCAATAGTAAGTCCCTTCACCATACTTGCAGTACACTGCCTCCCCCCTACATACACAGCACATTATTTCATCAGGAAGCTTCTCCAACATACTTAAAGCACACTGCCCCCCCCCCCCCAATACACAGCACATTGTCTCATGAGGAAGCTTCTCCAACACACATATTGCACATTGCCCTCTTCCCACATACACAGCACACTATCCCATCTCCCCTGTCATCCCCCCAACACACACACCAAGACCCCTGGCAGTTGGGTTAGCCCCTTGAGCCGTGGATCTGCCCAAGGTTTCTTCCTTGGTAAGGGAGTTTTTCCTTGCCCCTGTTGCTCTTGGGTGCTCCTTGTTGGTGCCCCCCCCCTCCCAATCCCAATCCTCCCCCACCTTTCTTATGCACCCTCAGTGTGTTTGAAATGTCCAGTCGATTGCGCAATTTGGTCTTAGTTGCAGTCATTGCCAAAAACCTGGCCTCGCATAGATACGTGGTGGGAAATGGTAGCAACGTTTTCAGCACTTTTACGGCTATCTCGGGATATTCTGCTTTGGTTTTCATCCAAAAACCCGCCAGAGAGGTTTCCTCATAGCCTACACACTCTTAAGACCACCGTCATTTGCAATTTCGATCAACTGCTCTTCCTCCTGCGCTGACAAGTTAGGACTATTCAGGATATTGACAAATGGGTTGCGGACCCAACCACTCATTGGTTTGCCGTGGATCTTTGGAGGATGGGAAGTAATGCTCAAACTCATTTGAAAGCGCAACAAGGTGATCGCGCACCAGCTGCGAGAGAAAGGGCCCTGCCTCAGTCTCTCCCAAAACCCCCACTACTGTTTGGAACATATCAAATACACCCCGATCCACTTGTCGTACCCACAAATCAAGCTTGGCTTTAAATGCAGCGACTTTATCTGCCAGTTTAAAGACAGTCGTCATTCTCCCCTGCAGTGACAGGTTGAGGTCATTAAGCAACCCGAATATGTCACACAGGTAAGCGAGTTTTGACACCCAGCCCTCATCACTAAAATATGCAGCTAACGGTGACTTTTTTTCTGTAAGAAATCTCTGCAGCGGCTCTCGCAACTCAAACACTCTGGCCAGTGACCTGCAACCAACCAACTTGGATAGTACCACGGTGACCCATTCACCCTCTCTAACTAGATTTTTGTCCTTCTTGCTCGCGTGTCTTACGCTCAAAGAACTCAAGAGGTTTGTCTTTAAGTGTAGGATGCTTGGACTCTAGATGTCGAATTAGCTTTGATGGTTTCATTGCTTCGTTTGACAACTTATCGGCAAATACCACACATAAAGGACTTGGTGCATGCGAGTCACCGGTCTCTGCGAAACCATATTTTAAATATGACTCGTCATATTTTGCATTGAATGACCACTTCTTTTTCTTTGAGGTATCTGGCTCACCATCGTCAGTGGGTATTATTGCGAATGTGACATTATTGCAAATTAAATTGAGTTTATTTAGTTTGCATGCATTTAAAAAAAAAAAACTCTTGTCGTAGGCTACGGCCCGGTTAGGAATGTCCAGGCCGCGGCCCGGTGGTTGGGGACCGCTGGGCTATAGGCCTGAATAATACATGAATTGACACTTTTGCAATCATTTAACCCACCATGGGCAATGCTAAAGTCACTGTTACAAACAGTGCAGCGCAGGACTAGGCCTATCTTTATTTTTCACTTCGAAATGGGTCTTACATTTTCCTTTTCTTGAGGCACTGACTCTGCCATGACGCTCCTGTTCCTATACACTGAACTGATTACACTGAACTGAAGTTCGGGAGAAAAGCTATAAAAGCCCGCCTACACTGAAAACTGATTGGTTGATTTAGCGAAACAGGCCAATCAGGATGCTCTCTGTCTTGGATGCGCTCAGGCACACACGCACCACCCCTCTCTCTCTCCTGTCGTGTGCTCGCTACACTCAGATGCACACGCGGTCTCGCATGCGCGCTCTTGATCGCTCACTATAGATTCCGGGAGATTTTATCCAATTTGTGGGCGTCAGGGAGCGCTATCAATATGCGGGAGACTCCCGGAACTTCCGGGAGACTTGGGATGTCTGGGATCCAATGGGCATGTTGTTGGGCGACTTCGCTGAAGCAATTAGGTGACTGCTTCCTCATCAAGAGGAGAGAAAGAGTCCAACGATGCTTTCATGCTAACACAAGGCAAAGCCCTCCTTATAGGTGCATCAAACTGAGCACTTATTTTAGCAACTTTTTCAGTGAAAAATGTTGCAAAGTCATCATTTCCATCTCTGGATTTATGCCATTTCCTCTCAGCAGCTCTAAGTTCCTTTCATACTGAGACTATACTGTTCGTCAGCCATGGATGACAAGGTTTAGAATGAGTGGGTCTTGAGGAAAGGACATGCTGCATTCAGACAAGATGCCAGTGTAGAGCAGAGAGTCTCTGTAGCCTCATTAACCTCCAGTGCCAAGAATGGGAGTCGGCAAAGCAGATGTTACTAATGTTGCAAAATGGTCGCTTGAGAGGCTTCTGAGGTTACGTCGGAACGAACTTGTCGGAGAAGGAGCTGCTGGGTTATCCAGGAGACGCACAGAGAATCTAGTGAAGTAATGATCCGATACATGTAATGGATTAACCAAAACATTATCTGTATTACAGTTACGTAGCAGAATTACTTTACTAGCCTTGTGAGTAGGAGGACTGTGGACACGTGTGATATTAAATGAGGAGAGTAAGGACAGGAAGTCAACTGAAGACGAGTTATCCAAATGAATATTAAAATTGACAAAGATTACTGTAATAATGGGCATGCATCCATTGGAATAGCAGACAGCAGAATGTCCAACTCATTCACAAAGTCCCCAAGTTGTCCTGGAGGGCGATAAATAACCACCAAGAAGGCTATAATTTGTATGGCTCAGTTATCATGATGGCATGCTATTCAAACGAGTTGTGGTTCTGAGCAGACAGCAACTGTGTGAACCTCCAGTCATCAGAGACAAGAAAGCCTGTCCCGCCTCCCCTACCAGATGAACGACTGGTATGCGAAAAAGCATAATTGGTCGACAACGCTGCAGGTGTGGCAGTATTCTCTGGCCTAATCGTCTCTGTAAGCGCAATCAATTGCTTTATTCACTGCAGATTGGCAATTCCACACATCAAGTGACTTTAATGTGCCCGCAAAGCATTCCGGGAAGGCAGCGCTGCATTTGAAAAAATGTTGCGCGTCAAAAAGCTGGCCGATGCCCATCTTTATGCAAATGAATCCGTTGAACGCAGCGCTGCCTGTGAAACTTTGGTTCTGCTTACAAGACAAATTAATGTTTTAACGATCTCTTCCAAGACCACCTAGTAGTCCATAAAACAAACGAAACTAGGATTTGGAGGAATATATTGACTGTTGGTGTTTCTGGTGAGGATTTGAGATTGTATTGAGTAGTTTAAATAAAACAAGATTTCGAAATGGCTTGCAGTTTGTATAGGCTATTAATGTGTTGCATAGCTGTCAACATTGAGCTTTGAAAATAAGGGAGATTTCCCGGGTTTCTCACGCAGAATACGGGAAAATGTCAACATTCGTCCCCCAACGTTGGAAGGGTTGCAGTATTAGTCCGTTTCATAATTGCAAGCTCGTGCATTGGTCAGCTAAACAATACAACAACGTAGCCTACTTTATTTACGCCTAACAACAGCCTATATTAATTTGGTCAACTTTATACAGCCCTAGCAAAGCTAAAGTTCTGTAGCCTAATCGATGGCCCTGTGCGCTGTCATTCTCTCTCCTGCGCAAACAAAATGTGTGCGTTCCAAGTAGCCTATAGTGCGTAATTCTTCTTCATAAAGTTGAACAAATGCATTTGGTTATTTTAGAGATTTTAGAGAGAAAATATAAATAGCCTGTCATGCAGTTTATGGGCTTTAGTGCAGAGTTGGGAAGTTATGGTAGGCCAACTTGGAGTGAATATACAAACAGGGGAATTCTTTCTCTACTCGTAGCTGAGTGGTAGGCCGATACACACAGCGTTCGGCCGTAGCCTACACTATGCAGGTCCCACTGAATCGTGCTCTCGTGCATCTTAAATAGTCTCACTGTCGCCTTCAAGCAAGCAAAACGATGCTTTGAAAACATCTGTTTAGTTGGAAGGGCAAGGGTGTAGCAACAGGACAACAGTACAGAGACTGACAAGTCCGATGGTAGAGCTAATGTTATGAGATTGTTAAAATACGGGATATTTACGGGAAAATATTAAAACGGGAAGACAGCGGGAAAAAAGTAAAAATACGTGAGAAACCCGGAAAAAACGGGAGGGTTGACAGCTATGATGTGTTGTATACTGTTAAGTACATGCCTAAAATTGTAGTCCATTTGTGGAAAAACACTTAAGACACGTTAAAACGAACTGAATATAAGCTGCTAACTGACATTTTAAACGAAACGCCCACACACGACTGAACGAGGGGAGGCAGCGCGACCCCATGCATATGTCGTGTCGTGCTAGTGGATCAGCGCCGTAAGTCTTCACACGAGGACGGCTGCACACAACCGCTGACGCTCCAGCACAATTGCCACTTTAAATGCTAGTCCTAATTGATCCAGTGAAAAACCACTGCCTTGAAAAACTCATGACACCAAGGCTAGTCTAAGCGAAATTAAACAGATGGCTGTATTGAAAACAATACAGCAAGTACGGACGTAGCTCAAGACAACCACGAGTTGAGTTTAGTAAAGCTAACGTCACGAGTCTACTTAGTCCAGCTACACTTAAAAATACTACCCCCTCGAAAAACTCACGACACCAAGGTAAGCTCAATTATTAAATGCTAGTGTTGATGAGTGTACATATTGTGAATGAGTGTACTATAGATAGATAGATAGATAGATAGATAGGGTCCTTGCAAATGCTTAGGGCTTTCTTGCTAAAGCGGGTTCTGGGAATTTCCTCCAGTGATGGGAGCTGTGCTCCGAGGATTTTCTGTGCTGTAGTAGTGATGGTGCGTTGTTGCACCTTAGGAAGTACATTCTCTGGTGCCCCTTCTTTGCCATGGCTTTGGTGTTGGTAGACCATGTCAGGTCACAGCTGAGTTGTACTCCCAGGTACTTAAAGGTCTGAACCACCTCCACCACCTCACCATTGATGCTGATGGGACGGTGACCATCTTTTCTATGCCTCATGAAGTCCAGTGTAATTTCTTTCATTTTCCTAGAGTTGAGAACCAGACTGTTATTTTGACTCTATTCCACAAGGTTTTCCACCTCTCGCCTGTAGGGCCACATTGTTGTTGCTTATACGTCCAATCACGATTATGTCATCTGCAAACTTGATTATGATGTTGGAGTCATCAGTGGGTATACAGTCGTGCGTGAAGAGGGAGAAGAGGAGTGGGCTCAGAACACAACGCAGGGGGGCCCTGTCTCTCCCTGTCTCACCCACCCCCACAGATTCTGGGATAGACACAGACATACATACTGTATAGTACATTCCCAGATAAATTTGCTGTTACTCCCTCCTCCTTATCCATGTGGCAGCCACTCCTCCTGATGATAAAACAGGAAACCAAAAGTGATCTTTCACACTGCTGTCTCCTCTCCTGCTGTGTGTGGTCAGGACAAGACATGGCGGACGTTTCACTCAAAAGACAGGAGTCCTTCATTTGTCCAGTTTGTCTGGATCTGCTAAAGGATCCAGTCGCCATTCAATGTGGACACACATATTGTTTGGGCTGCATTGAAGGCTGTTGGAACCAGGAGGATGGTAAAGGCATCTACAGCTGCCCCCAGTGCAGACAAACATTTAAGCCAAGACCTGTTGTTAGTAAAAACACTCTGATTGCTGAGATGGTGGAAGACTTTGGGAAGACTAGACTCCAGGATGCTGGTCCTGCTCAGTGTTCTGCTGGACCCGAAAATGTGGACTGTGACGTCTGCACTGGGAGAAAACTCAAAGCTGTGAAGTCCTGTCTGGATTGTCTGATGTCTTACTGTGAAAGTCACTTTAAAGATCACAATTATGTAAACCCAGGAAGAAGCCACTCAGTGATTGATGCCACAGGCCAGCTACAGGAGAGGATATGCCCTCATCATAAGAAGCTGTTTGAAATATTTTGTCGGACTGATCAGAGCTGTATCTGTTGCCTGTGCATGATGGATGAACATAAAGACCATGACACAATCACAGCTGCAGCAGAAAGGACTGACAAACAGGTGAGTACTGGAGCTGCATTTGTGTCTTCATTTGTTTTGAAACGTCTGATACAATGGTATAATGTGTTTGAGTAATTACAAGAACATTATGTCTTCAATTTTGACAGATTGTCCTTCTCAGTAGAGAAGACATGAAACAGCAAATCATAGCAGGGGCAAAGTTCAACATGTATAAATTCTGTCAAACATTGATGGCAACATCAGTGGAGTACCATTCCACACAAAAGGTTCAATGTTTTTTCAGGCTCTGAGCCAGCTTGACTTGTGTTTAATGCATGATGTCAGGGCTCCTACTGAAAACAAATGAATAGAACATAGCACTGTTCTCAGATGCTTTCTGTTACAGGAACTGTTCGAAAGCACTTCCTGTTAATCAGATGCATTATGTATTTTTGTCTTGTAATGATTCTATATTGTGTTTTTTTTTATTATTCCATTTTATGTACTTTACTTTTTAAATTATGCTTAATATTGCCCCATTTATGTTTTTTTTTTTATTTACTATGATTTTCTTTTGTTCATGCAAAGCACATTGGATTACCCATGTGTATTAAATATTCAATATAAATGAACTTGCCTTAAATATGTCTGCCTTTTTATCAACAGAAGCAGTTGGGCCAAACCCAGAGGAGATTCCAGCAGAGAATCCAGGAGAGAGAGAATGAGCTGCAGGAGCTGAGGAAGGCTGTGGAGACTCTCAAGGTGAGTAGCCTACTGACCACAGACAAAACAACAGCTGATTGATTAAGGTTTCAGCTCTCTAATATAATTATGACCGCCGCTAGCGAAGCGGTCATATAGGGATTGTCAAAGTTTTTTTATTCTTTTTTTTTTTTTTTTCCCCCCCCCGTCATCTACTTCCTGAAATTTTGGTCCCCAAAATTGATACCTGGGACACCGAAACACTGGGGCACATGAAATTTGGTGGGTATGTAGCCTAGACTTTTACGGAAAATTTTTGTTTGGTCCCCGGGGGCCACTCCCCCCCCCCCGCGCTGGGCCCCCCGAAACCCAAAAAAATCAGTTTTTTCTAAATAACTACCTGAACCATGGCACCGAGGATGAATACATTTTTATGGTATGTTGGTCTCAAGGGCCCACATCAACCTAGCCCATAATCACTCATTTGTGATTTGCATCCCCCGGTAAAAAATTAAAATGCAATATCATTCTGCTTTAATCGCCCCTCTCTTCAGTTAAGATGTTCAGAACTGCACCAAATTTTATGTGTGATTAACCTGACATTCTCTGGGGGTATGCCAAGTTTTGTAGATTTTCATCCATGGGGGGGTCTAAAAAAATTAAGTTATGTGTACATTTAGTGACTGTACACTCATTGGCCTGTAGATGGTGGTGCACACAAACACATGCACACACACATACAGGCACACACATACTATCGGTATCGGCAATTAGAACGGCTGATAACATAAAATTACAAATTCAGTAGGATTAAAGGAAAAACAAATATTCATCATCATTTGGCAGCATTTCCAGTATTGGCGTTACGTAGTCGTTTGTCCACCAGATGGCGCATCGTTGCAGTGAGACGTAATTTTGTTGGAAGTTAATCTAAAGTGGGTTGGAAAGACAAGGACAACACTGTAGTTTACCGCAGAGAACGTCTAATAAGGGTAGGATGATTTCCACATTAAATGTAATTCCCATTTCTTCTTGAAGCCGAAATAAATCTGAGAATGTTTATCGGACATGCTTGGTTTTTACTGCAGGTAGGCTACGTTAATCTTGTAAATTATAGCCTAGGAGGTAGGTAAAATAATGTTACCGTTAGCATTGGTTGAGTGATGGAGGCCAATTTGATTATGTATTTGTAGAAAACCATAAATGCCGTTATAGGCTACCAACCAAATTGATAACAGCACTACTTCAACTCTTTCAACTGTCATCCCATTCTTTTATGATCATAACCTAGGCTACTAGCAGGAGCTAAGTGAGTTAGCCACAACACATTCGCTAACGTGATGGTTTTCTAATGGAGAATATATATATGCTACCTGAAAGATAACCTGTCTATGATGCATCCTAAACACCAGGCTGGGACATTTCTGCTCAAAGTCTCAAAAAGCATCTGAGTCAACGTTCATTCCCAAACACCCACTAGGCTACTTCAATCCTCTATTTTCAAAGGTGATTCAAGTAAGGAAGAGGGGGTCATCCCTATGTTCCCCGGGTCCTATGTTCCCCGGGTCCTATGTTCCCCGCTACCGGGGAACATAGGACCCTTTTTTGAAAAAAGGGTCCTATGTTCCCCGCTGCTTCCAAGTAGACTGCAGCCGCACGGCAAGGCGCGGGTTGTTGTTGCTCCGTGCCCACACTTTGTTTGTGATGAGGGAAGGAGAGGGGGCGCTGCGAACTGAGGTTCTTTGCACAGAGTGCGGAGCCCAGTGTGATAGAGTCACGTTTAATTGATTTAATTGTAACAGTAGCTGCTTGAAATAGCTGCTTGACTTATATGCGGTTTAATGCGCATCGATAATTTCAGAAGATGAAAAGAAGGTTCAACAGATGCTAAGAGAGACGAGTTTAAGTTAATAATGCTAGGCTATGTTAGCATAAACTTAACTTAGGCTACCTATAAAGCATGCTTATGACATCAATAAATAAGGAAAATATATACACACACTCACATATATCCGTTTTATTTAACCAGAAACACACAATCCCTTCAGTCAACACAGTTACAACAGACGTGCGGACCGGTGACAGCTTTTGGTGGAAAACACTTCGTTTGTGATGAGGGAAGGAGGGGGCGTCGCGAACTGAAGTTCTTTGCACAGAGGCGCAGTGCGGAGCCCAGTGCAATATAGTCACGTTAAATTGATTTAATTGAGACACTTAAGTCTTGTATGTAACAGTAGCTGGTGTCAGTGGCAATCAGCCTAATGACACAGCCCCACCTGTTTTCCTATGATATTAGGATTGGCTCACTGTCTTGCTGCAACGGCCTGCTGTGTTTAAATCTAGCCGAGTCTGCATGGCTTCAGTCCCAAGCTTGTCATTGTCTTTGCACTTGGCATCTCATTGTTGATTCTTACTGTACAAGAGGTGAAGTGATCTAAAATAGACTTTGGTTGAGCTGTCGGAAGAATGGGATTAATTTTAATGGAACAAAGAGATATCAAACTATACTGGGCTGTAGACCCAAAGGGACATTTTTGGATTATTGACGAGTCAGACCAAAGGGGCTTCGAAGCAACGCGCAGTCCCCCCCTGCAGCGTGCCAGCGAACGGAAAAATGAACAAAACAAACCAATTAAATATCAACTTAAAAAGGCATGTAGTTGTAGCGCGTTTCTTCTGTGAGAGGTGCAGCACGTGTGTGTTGCTGTCCTCAATTTAGTGCTGAAGCGGACAATGCGAAGTTACCTAGAATGTTAACTTTGAACTCGTTATATTCAGTAAAGAAGCACTACACAAGTAAAACCATTGTAGGCCTATGTTATAAAAAATGTTCTTCATCTATTCTTTTACTCCGCTATACTCAACGTGGAAGTTAGGAAAATCGCCCTTCTGGCTTGTGTCAATATTGCACCGTGCACGTATGTGTAGGTCTACCTGGTGTGATACGGCAAGCAACATTGACAGAAAAATACACTTTGCTACCGTTTGTGCACGAAATGTGCACTCGCAAGCATATCCCATGCAATTTCCGTGGTCAGATACAAGGCGGGGAACATAAGACCCTTTTCTACAAAAAGGGTCCTATGTTCCCCGGTCCCATACAAATAGCGGGGAACATAGGACGTGAGAGGGGAGTCGATGTGCTTTGATTCCAGCTTGGTAGTTGTAGTCTATGCGATCAAAAAGCATATGTGTGTGAAGTATCCAAACACTTTCTTCATTATGGCTGCTTTAGCCACAGACCTTCAGCTACTGTACAGTGGGTTCCATTTAGAAGTGTCCACTTCATTCACGGTTTCCGTGATTCACGCAGCTGCGTGAAATGTATTACTACTGATATGCAAAACTATTAACTTTTCGCCAAGTAGTGGCAGCTTAAGTCCGCTTGATACTGTTGGTTCCCAAAGGAGATTTTATTTGGGTCGCCAGCATAGCCTAGTGACAATATATGTTGTGTAATAGGCCTAGCATAGGGCCTACCTTATATAGCTTATAGTTTAACCCTTAGAACCCGATTGACGCAAAGTGCGTCAAAAAACACACCCTTTCTTCTCTGTTACATTGCTCCGGAACGGTTCATCGCAGCGAGATGAAACCTTTATTGCACGACAGAGCAGAAGTGGGGCTTTCCAACGAGACTACACACGTGTCTGTACGATCAAGTATGAAAATTAAAAAAAATCATGAAATTAAATCAAATTGCATCATATTTACAGTCTATACTTCTCTGCATTCACCTGCACACTCATTACTCTAGTTTGAATTACTCGCGAACCCGTGATCGCATCGATATGGCAAGCATATCAGATGAAAGAGGGGACACAGGGCTATCCACTGGTACCATGTTTATCGATCCTTCTGGCTTATAAAACCAGACGAAGTGACTGCAAAATAATAACGTCATGTACACAAACCAAGCTGCACACTCATTACTCTCGTTTGAATTACTCGCGGACCCGTGATCGCATAGATATGCCACGCATGTCAGATGAAAGAGGAGACTCAGAGCTATCATTTGATACCAAGTACATCCTTCTGGGTTATAAAACAGACGAAGTGACAGCAAAATAATAACTTCATATAGCTGGACTTACCCCACGTTTTTGTCTGTTCTTGTGGCAAAGCATGTTTATAATCCAATGCTATCATGTGTTTCTCTATGGCAAAGCATGTTCATATTCCGGTTTTGAGATCCTAGCAAATTCCTGCATGGCATCCAATTCAAGGCTCACATTGCATCCCAATTTGTTCAACAAATAAACACCTTTTTTGCCTTTACTTTGTTCATGGCAATGCAGTAAAGAGTTGAGAATTATTATGACTGCATACACACAGGCATGCAGGCTAACACGCAACCTCGGGTCAAGTCAGGTCAGATCAGTTCGTGTCACAGATATGGAGCGCAGAAAGGTCATTTTTCATCACTAAATAAAAAATGGCATTTATTTCCGTAAATCACACAGCAAATATTTCTGTAAATTGCTCCAACATGGCAATTATATTGCCCGATTCAGGACAGTCTGCCCTACACACACATGAAATGCATGTAGAGCTGTGAGCTTGCTGTGGTGAGATACATGTCTAAATATATGAATTTTTATAATACACTTTTTATATTTTAATTCTTTAAAAATCAAAATAAAATCAATGCTAGTATTAATACATGAAATGATGGCAGATCTGAATAGCCTAAACTCTCCTGAAAAAAACAATATATAATATATGTGTGTGGCACTTACAATGACCAGAATAAATCCTTATGAATAAAGGTAGTGAAAATGCCCTAAAAACAGCTTAGGGTTCTAAGGGTTAACGGTCACGGTTTTGTCATAACTCCCTCAATGCATTTTTGCATTTAGAATAGCTCTGAAACCGGGGGGGGGCGAAAATCGCAGAGGGGGCGCCAGTGCGTGGATATCTCAATCGCAAAATGAAACAATATTTCTATCGGGCGCCTACCATGGACTAGGCTGGGTGAACCCAGCCTGATCTGCCAGCGATTTCTTTTTCGATTTCTTAAAAGATTGAGCTTGGTCTGGCGAAAGCCATGGACCTCACAGTTGCAAAATGCAAGGGAACATGAATCAGCCTATATTTGCACAAACAATAACAGACAGCAGCTCTTCAACTTGGCCCGTTAAAATGTGTATCTAGAGACGCATTTCATGAAGGCCATTTTGGACATTTTTGCACCACTGGGTAAAGGGTCCTGAAGTGAATAGCGGGATCGTGCAGGAGTCAACTGCGCAGGCAGGAGTCGTGCAGGATTCCGCCATACACCCCATTTATTCTTAAACTATGGAAGACGGGAGGCGTGAGGGAAGGTGGTGGGTTGCGAGCGGAGTAACGCTGATGCTGCAACTTCGGCAGGTAGACTGTGAATAAATAGCCTGACTGATTGAAGAAGGAGGCGTGGCAAATTCCGTCATGTTCCTCCCGAACTTCTGTTTGTAAATGCAATTTCACTAGTTCACATTCCATAATTTGCAAAAGATATAATAGCGTAATAGAAAAGCATGTTTGGCGTGAATTGAAGTGAATAGCGGGATCGTGCAGGAGTCCGCCATACACCCCAAAAACCCTATAGCCAGGACCACGCGAAACAAATTCAACAGGAGAGCGCAAGGTGCGCTTTCTCAGATCAGAGATATTTGATCTGATATTAGAGTGATAGGCGTCGTAGGACCACGGCCGAGAGTTTTGAGAGCTTGATCGGACAGACCATTATTTGCCGTGTTGGTGGCTGCACCAAAAAAAAAATGAGTAGAGTAACTTTCCAACTTGCATTAGAGCAGCGTTGAGCTGTGTTTGAAACCAGAAGCGAGTAACGGAGTGTCCGTAGTCTGTAGCAAATAGGAGATCTCTCCCTGCGATGGAAAAATTAAATTAGCAAATTAGGCCTATAGGGCTGCACAGGAGAGTCGATGTTGAACATGACAGCCCAAAAACACGCGGTTGTGAAAAACACGCGGTTGTGGTCTAATGCACCCCAATAAGGACATTGATTCCATAGCCCAACCCGGGCTGCACATTTTGCGGAAAAAGCCCGCTGTTATGTATAGAAATGAGTACCTCCGAAAGATGCTGCTAGCCACGCGATATTTGAGAGATAGTCATTCAATTTGTGGCGCCTTTGAGGGAACACTGATAACCTCTGTAAATCGCATGAAGGCTACCGCGAACTCAGGGAAGGATAAGACACGAGTTGCGGGGCCTGTAGACAGAAGCAGGAAGAGCGGGTGGAGTGGGTGGAAAAAAGGAGGTATGTAGATTGAGCTCCATTTTAGCTGCGTTGACTCGCGTCTTGCGAGCGGAGTAACCCTGATGCTGCAACTTCGGCAGGTAGGCTGCGAATAAATAGCCTGACTGATTGAAGAAGGAGGCATGGCAAATGATGTCATGCTCCTCCCGAACTTCTGTTTGTAAACGCCATTAAGGTTTCAGATAATACCTGTCTTTGCCAAAATGCCAGGAAAACCAGAACTGTTTATTATTTTTTTAAGATCAATATCAATATAACTAGCAAGACAAGTAGTTAACCCTCACAAACAGCTATATACTTAGCCAGGGACGGACTGGGGTAAAACAATCGGCCCTGGCATATGCCCAAGCGGTCCTCAAATTGGTCAGGCACACCTAATACAAAATCCTTATGCATACCTCTTATATATGCACATTTTCAACTGTCATGACAAGTGTCGTGGAGCACTGAAAGTGAACAAATGTGTCTCATTTGCTATCATTCTGACTGATCAGAGGTAGCCATGGAGCACATGATCTCAATATTCAAATAGGCTATACAAGCAATTATGAAAAAAAGAGTTTCTGCTTGAATTCAAAGTATTTCAAATTATTCAATAGGCTACACTATAAACTACATAGATAGATAGATAGATACATAGATAGATAGATGACAGGGCAGAGACTTAGTCTGTAATTCAGTGTGCATTGTAAGGTGCTTTAGCTGGGGGGTGCAGCTGAGGATGATCACTTCCTTGTTGTGCACTTCCATGCAAGGGTGCCATGGTCGTGGACCCCTCAACAGACACAAGCAAGATGCAATATACAGTTGAAAGGGTGGGGATAGTGCAATATCAGTATAGACTGAGGTTTAAGATTAAAAGTAAATATAGTGCAAGGCAGTTCAGTGCAATGATTATGTATTAATAATACTATGGTAACTGTAAGGTTGAAGTACACATGAGGTAGATGAGCAGAACAGTGTTGATTGACTTGTTCAGTGTGAGGGCGACTAGTGGACAGTACGTACACAAACATGGAGAAGGTGAAGAGGCTAGGGATTGACCAATTAGCGGCCTGGCCGATTATTAGGGCCGATATTTAGCATTTTTATAATAATTGGTATCGGTCATTTTTTCCACCGATAAGCCGATATTGAAATGGATAAAGAATGAAACGCGCTACTTTGTCTGTAAAGCGTCTCTCACTCCCTGCATTTGCTACTCTGTGGTCAAGAGCATTGTCCCGCCCACTACACCGTCTGATTTGTTAGTTAGCACGAATGCAGCCAATCAGGATCGAAGACTGAACACAGACAAAGTTTAGGATTCTCACTGAAACAGACTGTAGACTGAGCTTCAGCTGTACGGAGCTATTTTTCAAAGGTAAGGAAGGTAGCCTACATTGCTGAAGTTGCAATGAATCACAATCATCTACACTGAAGTTACAAAAACACCACTTTGTAAGCTATTGTCTCTTTGATCCGGATCAATAAGTAAAGCACCCACTTCCTTCATTTAGCGAATTCCCGATTGATGCACGTTACTGATGCTGTTTACTAGTTAGCCTACAAACTCGGGTGCTGCGTGTCGGGAGTTCTCTGCCTCCGCCTCGTTCGTTAATTGTGAATAACGGGACACCACGGCGGACATAGTACACACAAGTCCTAAATTGTGCGATAGCGAACGTCAAAAAGTCTAATTGCTCCTTTTTGAAACGGACTGTCAGAAAAGACAACATGCACCCAGGGCCAGCCGTAATTTAATCCGACCTGAACTAAATCGCGTCCTGAGCTTTAGGCTCTCAAAAGTGTAGCTTGTAGCCTACACATGGACACAAATTGCATACTTAAATAGCCTAAGAACTATTTTAAAACTGTTTTGTTAAACTATTCAACCGTAACACTTGCCATCACGCATGCACCTCTTCCTCTCCCTCTCTCGTGCACTCACACACATGATGGCAAAGCATCCTCTTTGTGACAGGTCCCTTACCAAGCACATAGCCCATTGTGTAGGCCTAGTCTATGAAAATAATTGCTATCACTTAGCTCTTGGATTAACATGATACACAGGATTTACACTTGCAAGTGATGCAAGTTGATAGACAATTGTGTATCAAAAGAGGAAAGAAAAGTTTGCATAATTAAATGCTTTTGAATTAATTTTTTGCAGCATATCGCCTACCTACCCCCCTTTTTGACAACTGACATATCGGTTTTACATCAGCGATACCCGGGACACCGAACCACCGGGACACATGAAATTTGGTGGGTATGTAGCCCCACTAGACTTTTACAGAAAATTTTTGTTTCGTCCCCGGGGTCCACTCCCCCCCCGTGCTGGGCCCCCCGAACCGCAAAAATAGCAGTTTTTCCTAAATAACTACCTGAACCGTGGCACCGAGGATGAAGAATCTTTTATGGTATGTTGGTCTCAAGGGCCCACATCAATCTGGCCCATAATCACTCATTTGTGATTTGCACCCCCCCGGTAAAAAATGAAAATGCAATATTATTCTGCTTTAATTGCCCCTATCTTCAGTTAAGATGTTCAGAACTGCACCAAATTTTATTTGTATGATTGACCTGGCATTCTCTGGGGGTATGCCAAGTTTCGTAGAATTTCATCCATGGGGGGGTCTTAAAAAAAATAGATTATGTGTACATTTAGTGACTATACACTCATTGGCCTGTAGATGGCGGTGCACACATATACACATGCACACACACACAGGCACCCACATACTATCGGTATTAGAACGGCCGATACATAATTACAAATTCAGTAGGATTAAAAGAAAGCCAAAATATATATTCATCATCATCATGGCTGCATTTCCAGTATTGGCGATAAGTAGTCGTTTGTCCACTAGATGGCGCATCGTTGCAGTGAGACGTAATTTTGTTGGAAGTTAAACGTGGGTTGTAATAACAATGGACGCTTCCTACAAGGACTATAGTTAACCGCAGAGAACGTCTAATAAGGATAGGATGATGTTCACATGAAATGTAATTCCCATTTCTTCTTGAAGCCGAAATAAATCTGAGGATGTTTATCGGACATGCTTGGTTTTTACTGCAGGTACGTTAATCTTATAATATCAATAAGGACCTAGGTAATGTTACCGTTAGCGTTGGTTGAGTGATGGAGGCCAATTTGATTGATTGCATTTGTAGAAAACTATAAATGCGGTTATACCAAGCAAATTGATAGCAGCACTGTAATTGTATCTTTCGACTGTCATTTGTTGCATGTGCTACAAAAATCATTCTGTGCAATGGAAGATTTACCAACGTTACACCGGTCTGATTCAGTTTTGCCTATACATGCGTGAGACTGAGACGCCTGTTTATTTTGTGTATAAGTGCGTGCAGGGTGTGAGAGGGGAATCGATGTGCTTTGATTCCAGCTTGGTAGTTGTAGTCTGTGAAATTAAAAAGCATGTGTGTGTGAAGTATCCAAACAATGACACCTTCATTTCATTATGGCTGCTTTAGCAACACACCTTAAGCTACTGTGTAGTGGGTCCCATTTAGAAGTGGCTACTTCATTCGCGCTTTCCTTGACTCATGGAGCTGCGTGAATTTTATTACAACTTTTCGCCACGATATGGCAGTTTAAGTCCGCTTGATACTGTAAGGCGTAAGCCATTGGTTTCCAAAGGAGATTTTATTTGTGTCGCCAGCATAGCCTATTGACAATTTATGTTGTAAATAGGCCTACCTTATAGGCTTACCTGTAGCTTAGGGAAGCTAACAGCTTTCTATTAGGATCTAGTTTGTTAGTTACAGTTTTGTCATAACTCCCTGATGCATTTTTGCATTTAGAACAGCCAGAGCGTGAACAATATCGGGTGCCTATGGACTAGGCTTGGTGAACCCAGCCTGATCTGCCCGCTATTTATTTTTTGATTTCTTAAAAGATTGAGGTTGGTGAAAGCCAGACTAGCCATGGACCTCAGTTACACAATGCAAGGGAACATGAATCAGCCTATAGTTGCACAAACAATAACGGACAACAGCTCTTCAACTTTGGCCCGTTAAAATGTGTATGAACAGTCTAGCGACGCATTTCATCAAGGCCCATTTGGACATGTCAGTTATTTCCACTAGATGTAAAACAGCATTTCGTTTCAGACTACTGTTACTTAATTTGTGCATTAACAATAACGTTTCAGACTACTGTTACTTAATTTGTGCATTGACAATAAAGTATTACATGAACTAAAGATGACTAAAATCTTATGTAGAAGAAGAAACATTCACAAAAAGTCCATCCATCCAAAAATGACCTTTGTTTTTGATAGCTGTTGAAAACGGCATGGAACTGACAGAGATGTTTTTGTTTATAAATAAATAAATAAATAAATAAATAAATAACATTATGCTGATACCTTTTGCTTTTCCCAAATACAATGTAGCCTACAGGTGTAAGTGACCTTTCATCAATTCAGTTGCAATGGATGAACTGTGATGAACTGCCCTACTTGTGATTGTTTAGAGATGTTAAAGGTTTTATAACAATGCTACATCTTCTTTGGCTATTCTACAATCTATTCACCTTTTCAGCACCAGTAGGCTACTCTCTGTGCAGCCGCACACACACACTCAGGCATGCCAAACAAGCATACACAAAAGTTTCAAGAGTGGGGGATGGAGTAAAATATGGAGACAAATTGAAGTGTGATTTATTTTCGTGGAACGGATGTACAGGACTGAACGGCGGTCATATTTTGTACCGCTATGCGGTACATCTAGTTTATATCGGTATCGGCCCTGAAAAAACCATATCGGTCGATCCCTAGAAGAGGCAGACAGAATATGCAGATAAGTATATCTCTCCTCTACCCTTACTGTAAGTGAAGCATTGAACAGTTCAATGGCCCTGGGGACAAATTACTTCCTCAGTCTGTCAGTTGTGCATGACAGTGAGCGAAATCTCCAGCTGATCAAGCTCTTCTGCTTTATAATAGTGCTGTGGAGTGGATGACATTCATTGTCCAAGATGCAGATCAGTTTGTTCAGGGTTCTTTTGTCTGATATTGAAGTGATGCACTCCAGGTCAGCTCCCACAACAGAGCCAGCTTTCCTTACTAGCCTGTCTAGTCGCCCAGCATCCTCCTTCTTTGTGCTGCCTCCCCAGCATAGAAATCATCGTTTTCCTTGCTTGAAGGCGAACTTAGAGTGATGTTAACCTATTTAAGTTTAACGGCGTGATTGGTGAGAGCATGATTCATTGGCGCTTGCATGTTCGGCCTTCTACGTGCGCACCTGAGGCTACTCAGCTACTAGAGAAAGAATTTCCCCTGTTTGTATGTTCACTCCAAGTTGGCCTATAACTTACCAACTCTGCACTGTAGACCCTAATTGGCTATTTATATTTTTCTGTGAAATAAGCAAATGTATTTGTTCAACTTTATGAAGCAGAATTACGCACTAGGGCTACTTGGAACATAACACATTTGACAAAGGACGGCTGTATGTTATAGTGACAAAATATTAACTTTCAGTGTTTTACGATGTCTTTGTCATGGGGAAGTTTTTTTCCCCATGCATTTATTCTAGACTACTATCAGTGACTGCCGTGAGAGAAGCGGGTTCTGTGTTTCGTTCATGTCAGTGACTGACGCGAGAAAAGCGGGGTCTGTGTTGTGTTGCGTTAATTTATTTCCAATTGGGCCCAAGCAGCTTTCAGCCATAAGACTACTTTGAGAACATTTCCTAATTCACCCGACACTAATATTCAAAATGTTGAAAACTATTTCGGCATAGCCTATAAGCAGTTTAATTAAATGTAATATTAGTTGTAAACAAACAGGCTACTTGGTGAGGCTTGGCCTCAAAGATGCACCCGTGCCTTAGATGGCAAGAAAAATCTTCACGATAAAGGCCTATTAAATGACCGATTCACGTTGACTGGGGGGCAGGGGGGGGCATCAGACATTTGTGCCCAGTTAATCCGGCCCTGCCCCCAACAAATCATAACTTCCCACCAGCTGTGACAGCTTAAAAGAAGTCAGGGACTCCTAACTCACAGACCTATTCACAAACCGGTTTTGTGGCATTTCGCCTGTTTTGAAATCCTATGTGGCTACAGGAGCTTCCAATCGTGAGGAAGCAATTTTGCATTGTAGGCATAACTAACATGCAATAACGCCACCAACAACAACCAAAACTAGGCTACTAATTGTCAACATGTAAATTAAATGTAACATTACGTCATCCATAGCAACTAAGACTCACTCACTCTTAGACTGTTAGTCAAAAGATTCTAGAGCGCTCAGCTCCAGAATCTTTTCAGGAGTTGTCATTTTCCCTTACTAAGTGTAGGTCTGAAAGGCTTTGTGAATAACTAATAAGAGAAACTCCTATAGCTAAAATCTTTTATTGCTATTTAGAAGTAGCCTGCATTCGAGGCAGGCCTTCTGTTGAAGAATTTTATATAAAGCCTGCGCTAACAGTAATCCTCCTGCCCCCGATACCACAGCTGTGGATAGTGTGGAATGTTCAAGTAATAACACAATCCAATGTGTGTCTCAATTGTCCCCCGCTGACCACCTCACACATTTCTCTAGATTTTGCAACCTTACATGACACAATGCCATAAAATGCCAGTTTTTAGGACACAGAATATTGTTTGTAATGATACCAGTTAGGCCTACGTTCAACAGTAACCTAAGTGTAATGAGTTATTCATTGTCGAAGGTGCATGAATTTAGCGGTGTCACGTCTGCCTGTCACAGACGTGGGGAGCTGAAGCTTGGGATACAGTTACAGTAACAGTATTTTATTTTACTTCTTATGGAATATTTTTTTTTTCACTTTTATAAAGGCTTTGTTTGAATGCTGTTGGAACAAATAGTAGTTGATTATAAAGGCAACTTTCTGTTGCAATATTCTGTGTGTTCTGTACTACAGGTAACTTGTTAAGCCAGTGGTTCTCAAACTTTTTCTTTCATTCCCCACTTTGATCAAGGAGGCATTGACTGATGATAGTGGAGATTTTGGAGATAGTGGAGTTTTCGATGTCCCAAACGGAGAGACATACTTTATTGTTTTAACAATCTCTATGCTACTCACCAAAATGTATGGGAACATGATGAAGTATTCAACTGTCGTGTGTTAAATTATTGTGATTACGAGCCAGTGGTTTTCAAACATTATGCGTGACTCGGACATCTATGCAACAGACATATATCGTCCTCGCATTCGCAAAATGAGGACATACAGACTGCTCAGATAACAGGTGTACCTCCAGTTATGCACGGTTTTAGTCAAGTCATTTAAATGTGCTGGTGAAACAGTTGTGTACTCTATTGTTATTTATCCCTATTCACCCACGCCGTCAATTCTGTGGCGTAGTGCGTTAAGGCCGGCTGATGACAGCCGCGGTTACGCAGCAGTTATCAGTCCCCTGTCCAAGAGTTCGAATCTGGGTTAAGCCCATATTTTGAGAAATGCTGAATAGACCACAACCAATTTCAATTCTTCAACACGGTCACCGTTAGACTAGAGGGGAGAAAGAATGGGAAAAGATCTGGGCACAGTTCTTCCAGAGCTTCGTGCCAAGTAATAAGCGTTGAGTCGATATGTTTGTGTGAATGAAACGAAGCGTATAGGCCATAGTGTGACATGCGTAAACCAATGGTAGAGATGATGCCACAGGGTTTTATTTAAGAGAGCCGTTTGTATGTAGGCAATTTATTTTCACAATACGTAGGCCTACTAAAATAAATAGTATTTTATTTGTATTGGTTGTTTAGAGTAAAAAAAATCGGTCGGTCTTAATGCAAGTTTACAACCGGCAAGTCGGTCGGACTAAAAGGGGAAAAAAATAAATATTTGGTCGGTTCTAAATTGACAGGGTCGGTCGGGTTACGGCAAACGAAAATATTTTTAAGGATGGCCTGGCAGTGTTTTTTGCGCATCTGCAGAAGTCAGCCAAAATATGAATGTAATTCTGCGGCATAAAGCAGATGTATTTGTTTATTGTACAGAAAAATAAAAATGACATGTCAAGCAGTCAATTGACTACATTGCAGTCAAGAAGTAGGGCAAATTAATTTACGAAACCAAAACGTGGGTCATAGTTGTCTAAGCCTCTATTGCGTAGCCTGTTAAAAACGTTGCCAGATAGTATTAAATCGGCAACAACATTGTTTTCTGCAGAAGCCTACCCAAGGCTACAGAACAGTTATTTCTCTACTGGCTCAATTATCACACCACTGTTTTGATTTGCGTAGATAGATAGATAGATAGATAGATAGATACTTTATTGATCCTCAAGGGGAAATTCAAGGGTCTCAGTAGCATACAGACATAACACACAACATGCACTTACAACAGAAATGGTAAACATTAGTATAAGTATAAACATATAACTAAACTCCACTGTACAATAAAGACAGTAGAAGATAAGATAAGAAGCTAACAAAACTAAATATTAAATACACTATATAAGTTAAATTAAGAAAGTCCAATGTGCTTGAGGGTGATCAAGCTTAAAGATGAACTGAACTGGAATTTGAAGTAAAGGTGATATAACAGATGTATTTTATTTCTTCTCATTGGTACAATGATTAAAATGGCTGAATTTATTAAAAGGGATACAATTGTACGTTGAAAGTGGTGTTGTTGTTACACGGGCGCCGCCATGTTGGATTTCAACAATCGGCTACGTCACTGGCATGGTAAGCTACTCTGCACTAGCACTAGCAGCCATAGACCACTCCAGAATATATCCCGCCTCCTAACTTCCGTATCCATCCAACTTCCGGGCGTGGATTGTCTATGGGAAATAACATGGCGTTTTGAAAGATCGTACCTGTCAAACTCTGTAGGTGACAAAGTAGAAAAAGCTGCTGGGCAGATTGGCCTACACACTTCTGCCATCTAGTTTCCACTGGATTTTTTGATTTTCGGTGCCGTTTGAGTAGTATAGTCTATAGTATACTACTTAAACGGCACCGACAATCAAAAAATCCAGTGGAAACTATATCGCAGAAGTGTGTAGGCCAATCTGCCCACCGGCTTTTTCAACTTCGCTACCTACAGATGTTTTACCGGTATGATATTTCAAAACGCCATGTTATTCCCCATAGACAATCCACGCCCGGAAGTTGGATGGATACGGAAGTTACGGAGGCG
The DNA here is from genome assembly GCF_046254945.1 of Alosa pseudoharengus. Classification (NCBI taxonomy): domain Eukaryota; kingdom Metazoa; phylum Chordata; class Actinopteri; order Clupeiformes; family Clupeidae; genus Alosa; species Alosa pseudoharengus. The sequence continues at coordinate 10,652,148 of NW_027468848.1, forward strand.
GGACTTATTCTGGAGAGGTCTATAGCAGATAATGAGTCTGAGGCTAGCTGACATGGCTGAGGAAACTAACATTAGGCCTAGCTGAGTTACATATTGGCCATAAGCCATTTATCATAGGCTAGCCTACATCACAAAATCTCATACAAAATGAAACCAAACTAGTGAAACAAAGGCGAACACTTTAACAGGGGAAATTAATTTGGCATGAATCATACTGAACGCTATTTTGTCAATGAGCAGAAACACACACGACATTCAAACTATTGATAAGATGTGCACTATGGAAACTGGTCTGTAACTTTGGACGAATAAATGCCATTGACTTGCCATATCCTGACTTAAAAAACCCTTTTCTTGCTTACTTTATCGCAAACTCGGTGGAGCAGCTTGTAGTCTTTTTCAATTCATAGAAGGGCGAGCCCACAGTCTATGTGCCATGGAGCCTAAGTTTCAACTTCGGCTTCGTTCACCCAATGCAGTCACTGGTCGCAGTTACAAAGTCTGGGAAGGTTCGTTCAATCGTTTAAAGTTTTAAGTGCAGTAGCCTATCTGTCCCCTTTGGAATAAATATCTCGAAGTAGCCTCAGATGAGGTCCAGTGTTAGATAGGCTACCATACGATCCAACGTAGGAAAGGGCTAGCAGCTAACACCTTGGAAACACTCTTATGTCAAACTCCACAAGCTAGCACTCCGACCATAGAGAGTATAAACCATGACTCCGACGATATCACAGATCGATAATAATGCTTTTACTAGCTGGTAACTAAACCACAGCGGGTCTGTAAACAGAATCCAATGTCCCTTTCTACTCACCCTGAAGTCAGTTGTTCACCGTCTCAGGGCAGATTGTTGATGCGAGGGAGTTTAACTCGCAGTGCTGCTATCCAAGAGACTCGTGCAATATGAACATCCACAAGGTAAAAATCTGCAAACTCTCCACTAACGTTAGCCTAAAATAAACGGCAAACTCGTGTATCCTCCGTGTATCTGGGGTCAACTTGGGGTAACAAAGTTTTTAACAGTTTCAAGGGAGGGAGAGAGAGAGCCCGTGTGAGTTGCTGTTACGAGTGCCAGTAGTCCATACTGCGTTAGCCTACATTGACGTGACAATGCGTGTTATATAGCTTATTTGTATATGCACCGTAGCCTTCGCATAGGCCTAATGTAGTGGTGGTGAGTGAGTACGCAGTTGTGTGGAGGATGTACAGTAGGCTATGTGTGTGAGGGATGGAGGGAGACAGAGAGACAGCGTGCGTGTTGCTGTCTCAAGCGCCCCTCGTCCAGTTTTCTACATGACCTAGGATAGGTCTACAGTAGCCTATATGTTGTGCCGCACAAAATGTATCTATGTTGTACATTGCACAAAATGTATACCCCCCGAAATAAACACATACATAAATAAACATATTTTTTCCCGTCACTTTGGCTTCCTTGAACATTTTCCTTACGTTCGCCACTGCTGCAACAGATAGATTCCAGTGTCCATGCTCCGGCAGCGCCCACACAGTCATTTTCACCCAAATGATCCTACTGAAGGTTGAGCTGGAGCCTGAAACCCATCTAGTGGTAGTCAAGACACTACAGGCCTGTCCCTCACAGGCTCAAATTTGTAACCCATGCCATTAAAATTACAAATTTTCGTGTATACATAATATGCTGCAGCTGTTGCCTATAGAACTTCTCAGGTCCTACCATGCCAGTGACGTCATTGAAACTGGTAGCGTTCTAATACTAACAAACACAATTTTGGTGTTGCTTAAAAAAGGCTACGTATTGATTTTTTTAATTATTTTTTTTAGTGTCATTTATTTTTAATTGTCATAATCAACACATTATCAATGTTGATTCTTTCAGTTCAGTTCATCTTTAAGACGCTTGTACTGACAGGGCCAGGACTGGTGAGGTGCTAAAGGGAGTGAGTGTCATGGTGAAGGTGCAAACAGTAGTCCAACCATAGTCCTTAGTTGTGTGTGCCTGGCAAGGTGCTCAAGAGAGTGGGTGTCATGGTGAAGGTGCAAAAAGTAGTCCAACATTAGTCCAGCAGTGCAACAGTAAGGTCTAGAGACCAGCATAAATAATATATACAAATAGGAGAGTAAAGTGTAATGTAGACAAGGTAAAATAAAAAACTATTTCAGTGCAAGAACAGGTTGAGGTAACAGTGTAGCAGTAAAACAGTAGTGAAAACATTAGGCTGTGTACAATAGTAAAACAGTAGTAAAACAGTAGTAAGCAGTAGTGGGCAGTCAGTACTCAAACAAAAAAAACATGGACATGGAGCGGGTGGAGAGGCAGACAGACTAAGCAGAGAAGTCTATCTCTCCTCTTCCCTTTAGTGAGGCATTGAACAGTTCAATGGCCCTAGGAACAAATTACTTCCTCAGCCTTTCAGTTGTGCATGGCAGTGAGCGAAGTCTCCAGCTGATCAAGCTCTTTTGGTTTTTGATAGTGCTGTAGAGTGGATGACATTCATTGTCCAAAATGTTGATCAGTTTGTTTAGGGTCCTTTTGTCAGATATTGAAGTGATGCACTCCAGTTCAGCTCCCACTACAGAGCCAGCCTTCCTTACCAGCCTGTCAAGTCGCCCAGCATCCTTCTTCTTTGTGCTTCCTCCCCAGCATACCACTGCATAGAAGAGGACGCTGGCAAAGACTGGTAAAACATCCTGAAGAGCTTACTGCAGACATTGAAGGACCGCAGCCTCCTCAGGAAGTACAGCCTGCTCTGCCCTTTCTTGTAGAGTGCTTCAGTATTGGCTGACCAGTCCAGTTTATTGTCCAGGTGTAAGCCCAGATACTTGTAGGTGTTTACCACCTCCACATTGACCCCATCAATGGAGACTGGTAGCAGAGCGGGCTTTTACCTACGGAAATCCACCACCATCTCCTTGGTCTTTGAAGTGTTGAGTTGAAGGTGATTCAGCTTGCACCATTGCACAAAGACCTCCACCAGGCTCCTGTACTCCTCCTCTTGCTCATCCCTGATACACCCCACAAATGCAGTATCATCAGAGAACTTCTGCATGTGGCATGAGTGTTGTAGCAGAAGTCAGATGTGAACAGGACTGGCGAGAGCACAGTTCCCTGTGGAGCTCCGGTGCTGCTGATCACAATGTCAGAGAGACAGTTCTTCAGTCTCACGTACTGTGGCTGCTCGGTCAGGTAATCTGTCATCCAGGATACTAGGTGAGCGTCCACACCCATCTGCAAGAGCACTCTCAGTCTGAGGGGTTGGATGGTGTTAAAAGCACTTGAGAAATCAGAACATGATTCTCACAGCACTGTTCCTCTTGTCTAGGTGAGAATGTGTCCTGTGTAGGAGATAAGTGATGGCATTGTCCACGCCCACTTTCTTCTGGTATGCAAACTGTAGCGGGTCTAGTGCATGGCATACCTGGGATCTGAGTATGCACAAGACCAGTCGCTCCATTGTCTTCGTCATGTGTGATGTTAGCGCGACAGGCCTGTAGTCATTAAGCTGACTTGGGTGTGGCTTCTTAGGGACTGGGGTGAGACATGATGTCTTCCACAGTGTTGTGACTCGTCCGAGATGAAGACTTAGGTTCAGGGGCGTGCAGAGACCTTTGAAGGGGCAGGGGTTCAAATTTAAAAAAGGGCACATGGAACAAAGTTTTCAGAAAACGTGTTTAAAGAAAATTTTATTTAAAACTTAATTTTGATTACAACCCAATAGAGAATACATAGGCTACATGCAAATTATATCAAAATAAAACATCTTCCATCACACTGTAACCACAAAAGAAAAATATAACATTTGCAAAAAGTGCAGCATTAATTATGTAATGAGGATTATTCCAACCTGTGGTGTTTGGCTTTTTGACCCAGCTGGTCAGAGATCCACTGCCTTTTGCCTCCCGCAGCTCCTTCGCCCTCTGCTTTCGCTTCCTGTCTTTAGTGGGCAGCACTGCAGAATATAATCATGTTTTATAGAACATAATGCATACGAAAGCTAGAAAATATACACACAATTTGGTGTAAACTGGAACTTAGTTTTACATTCCCTAGCCTATAAAGCTTTAATCATCTGAACCTGAGCTGGACATTTTTTTTTTTTTGCATTTAAATTCTAGCATTATGCTATTTCAATGATTGTGGGACAGGCTATTATATGGTTTAGCAATTTGCAAAGTAGTCTAATGTACTGTTTGTACTATCTAATGTACATTTTATAAATTTTCATATTTATTCATATTTTATACATTTTCATATTTATTCATTATGTATCAAGAAGAATGGGTGTAAATAGCAGACAGAGCTGTAACACATTTTTCTCATTTCTATCCTTGGTTCTGAAAATTCAATAGGAGTGCATGACTGTAGGCCTACTGTAGCCAGGGCACAGACAGATAGGTCTTTTCAGTTTTCATTAGGCTATTGTCTACACAGAGATCATAGGCTATAAGGCTACATTATTGATTAAATTCAAAGGTAATTTTAATAGAAATCTAGACGCACCCTAGCGGCAGCAAATATGTTATTGCCTAGTCTGGCTTGTCAGGCTATAATTTTAATGTTTATCACAGTAAACTACCACCATTAGCAAGCTGGTGTCTTGCAGATTCACGTGCTGTGCGTGTGGCCACTGAGTGAAATGATGCGTAATGTAGCCTAGCCTATAAACAGAGAACGACGTGTGGAGTTGGGTTAAACAACTACAGTAGCCTATGTCGTCGGCTTATGACGATTTAGAAAAGGTTTGCCTACTCTGTTTTATGAACTAGGTCTACTAACCTAAGCTACTATAACATAGTAACCTAAACAGAATATGTTATGAACGTTCAGCCTTAGATTTTCGAAGCTGCCAGGTTATTGAAATGGATGGACCATGACATAAAACGGGTTTGATAGCCTACTTCATTAAACATGAAACAACTTTAAACATTTTATTCTCTATCTCTAAGCTGAATACTATTGCATGTTCAGACAGGCTAACTGCCAAGTGACCTTACCGTGCTCCCTAACGTCTCCTGCAGCACCTTCTGAGAGTTCACTGAATGTATGACGTCACGGATTGGTGGCCGCAACACAGAAAATTGTTATTTGTAAATTTCTAATTTCACAAACTATTAATGAGACATTTTAGCGAATATTCACGTTGGAACTAGCGGAAGTATTACAAATTTTAAAAAGTAAAAAACGGGTCTTGTCAAAAGGGCACTTGGACATCAAAGGGGCAAAAGGGCAGGTGCTAGAGCCCCTGTAGCCCCCCTTCTCTGCACATGCCTGTACTTTACATATAGCCAGGGCTAAGTGCATTTTAGTAGCCTAGTATAATAAGCTACACCAGCTTGTCTTTAAGAGGGGAAATTGTATAGCCTATAACATTAGCTGAAACACATATTTGGCCATATGGTGTTTATCATTGGCTACATCACGAAACCAAATAGTGTAACAAAGGCGAACACTTTAACAGGGGAAATTAATTGGGCATGAATCATTGTGCTGAACGGTATTTGTCAATGAGCAGAAACACACACGACATTCAAACTGTTGATAAGATGTGCACTATGGAAACTGGTCTGTAGGCTAACATTGGACAAATAAATGACACTGACTCGCCATATCCTGACTCTGAAAAAACATTGTCTTGCTTTGCCGCAAACTCAGCAATGAAATCATAGGCCAGTTTGCAGGTAGCATAACGTCTTTTTCAATTCATAGAAGGGAGAGCCCAGTCTCTCCTGTGACATTGAGGTGCGCAAATAATTTTTAATAGCCTGTTCAACTTCGAAAAGCTTCACCCGATGCCAGTCACTGATCGCAATTTCAAATTTCGGGAAGCTTCGTTCAATCTTTTTAAGTTTTAAGTGCAGTAGGGCCCTATCTGCCCCCTTTGGAATTATATCTCGAGCCTATTATAAGGTCCAGTGCGTTATGTCCTGGGATTCGGACGTGCTCAAAAAGAAAAGAAAACACTTTTTTTATATAGATGCTCCAGCTGTTTAAAAAAAAAAATCATGCTACATTCAAACGCAAAAGGTGCTTTGATATCTTTTTTTCGTTTTTAACGTCGGCAAGCAGGCATGCTGCGGTTGCAATGAATGAGGATAATTGGTTTTATCTGCGGATTTATTTTTTGCATTATTTTGAATATGACTCGTTCCAGTCTCAACAGCACGTCTACTTTTTCCACACACATCTAAGTTCTAACACACATCCCCTCTCGCTTTCTCTCTTTCCATCCCTGCGCACGGGGCTTTCTTAAAGGAGCTGCACCATTTTACAACAATTGCATCTACATTTTCATATTAGAATGTTTGTTTAAGTGTAAGCTTAGACTACCGTGATCAATTTAAGTTCCCGTGCCCCCGCTGAAAGTCTCATGCACTTATCGTTACACTATCACATCTATAAGTAACCGTGACAAATAGGGTATAAGATATATAAACTCACGCTATTGTATTATCATATATGTTTAGTAATGGCTCACTGCATCATGGAAGCAGTTAAGTCAAGTCGCATCAAAAATAGTAGTGGCAGAACTCCCAAGTGACACCTTGTGGTTGTTTGTGTCAACTGCAGTTTGTGCCATTTCTGCTGAGAAAATGGGGTGCGTGATTCATGAAGGAACCCGTCCAAACTTAACTGGGACCCACTGTACAAACAATAAAATATACACTCTAAAAACTGCTGGGTTAGAAATAACCCAAAAATAACCCAGCGGCAGAGTCAGATAAGGACAGACCCAACATTGGGTTATCTTAACCCAACGGCAGAGTCAGATAAGGACCTACCCAACATTGGGTTATCTTAACCCAGCCCTTAACCAACCCAGCACTGGGTTCCATTAACCCAGCATGTTGGGTTATGTTTTCTGCCCAGCATCTGGTTAATAATGACTATATTGCTGGGTTAAAGCTACCAATACGTGGGTTAAATATTACAACCCAAATTATGTGTTAACATTATTCATTCACAATCACCAATTATTATTGGTGCTTTTTTTTTTAATCATTATTACCAATGTTACACTGCTTAAGAAATAAAGAAAAGATTCAAATTTCAATCATTCTTTTATTGATATTTTAATTTACATGAAATTTTCCCCCATTCAGTTCTCAAAAGTAAAGTCATTATAAAATGGTAAAACTAGATTCTCCAAGATATGGCCTCTAACTTAAACAGCCAAGAAGTAGCATCAAGTCAAAAAACAGAGGAAAAACAGTACATTACAAATGGGTACTTCGCCTTTGCTCGTGTGAGATACTCAGCAATGTTCGTTCCAGTCTGTGGAGGTAAAAACCAGTGATGCCAGTAACGCGTTACTTAGTAACGCGTTAGTCTATTTTTACCACTTTTTTCAGTAACGAGTAATCTAACGCGCTACTATTTACAAACCAGTAATCAGATTAAAGTTACTTATCTAAGTTACTGTGCGTTACTATTTTTGTCATGTTCCTTAATAAAAAGATATATTCTTTGCTTTCTTCTTGTCTTGGGTATTAATGTCATGTAGGCTATGCTCACGTTTTCAGCATGAGGACAATTCACGTGCAGCGACACAAACGTAAACAACAATGGAGGGAGAGAGAGAGATGCACATTTCATCAGTCATTACTTTGAGTTTGTGTCAGTTAAACATGACAACATTAAGGTACATTGTACATTCTGTGCTGGCGACAAAGTGCTGTCTAGCTAGACATCCCAAGTCTCCCGAAGTTTTGGGAGTCTCCCACATATTGATAGCGGCTTCCTGACGCCCGCAAATTACATAAAATCTCCCGGAACCTAGAGCGAACAAGAGCACGCAAGCCAGACCGGACTTCAAATCAAAGATTCTAGAATCTTTGCTTCAAATCGCGTGTGCATAGCTTAATGCGCACACAACGGAGAGGGAGAGAGAGAGGAGTGGTGCGTTTGTGCCTGAAGCGCATCCAAGACAGAGAGCATCCTGGTCTATTTTGCTATATCAACCAATCCGTTTTCAGTGTAAGTGCTTATATCTCTTTTCTCCCAAACATAATTAATCAGTTCAGTCAGTGTATCTAGGAACAGAAGCGTCATGGCAGCGTCAGTGCCCCTCAAAAAGGAAGATTTAAGACCCATTTCACATCAGACTACACAAAAGTGTACCCAATTGTCTCAAAAGATTAAAACATAATGATAATCTTGCACACTGCACTGTTTGTAACAGCAACTTTAGCATTGCTCACGGCAGGTTAAATGATTGCAAAAGACTTGTTGAGGTGAGTTTAACAAGTGTAATTTCATTTGCATATTACTCAGGCCTATAGGCTACAAGATGGCTAGTTGCCAAGGCTACATGAAAAAAAAATCTACATATTTTACTATAACAATTTCTATCAATAGGCCTTCCTTATTTGGTGTACTTAGACATTATTGAACAAACATCTGAATTTCAGTAGGTTAGGTTGGGATGTCTGCTGTTAAAATGCATTTCCAGTATATTGAGTATTGGCAAAACCGGTTATCATTTTTATGTTGAGGCGTTGGGGGTGTTGTCGGCAGCTGCTGAAAGTAACTAATAAAGTAACTTGTAATCTAACTTAGTTACTAATAAAATCAAGTAATCAGTAAAGTAACTAAGTTACTTTTTAAAGGAGTAATCAGTAATCAGTAATCAGATTACTTTTTCAAGGTAACTGTGGCAACACTGGTAAAAACACACACACACACAAAATGATTAAGTAAAAGTACATAAGTACATAGTACATAAAAGCATTATAATCTCCTAGTGCAAACTACACTGTACAGCACCATCCATATTCATTGGCACCCCTGATAAAAGTGAGTAAAAAGCATAGTGTAAAAACTTGATTAATAGGCCAAGCTTTTATTTGCTTAAATTCCAGAACTCTACCACATATTTAAACGTTATGACCAAAGGTAGGGAGTCACCACTTTCTTTTGCCTCTGATACTGATACTAGTAAATATGGCTGGACGATTTGGGATAGCTCTTTTTACTCAATTTTACCAGGAGTGCCAATAGTTGGTGCTTGTTCTATTTGTAACAATTGTCTTAACTCACAGGCTCATCAACGGTGGTAGGCCTGATTCTCCTCCGAACTTTATACACTTGGTGGGATCAGCATGGGCAGCAGCTGCAAAGCCACATCTCCTCATTTCTCTGCAACATAAATATTTAAAACAAACTTAAATACTCTAAAATGGATTAACATACCTGCTAACTAGTCACCATGCTGCGCAAATTTGTTCAAAACTGCTGCATTAAAGTTAACTCTGCTAAGGTCTCATCACAACATAGTAGCCTACATTGAGGAGACCAAACTAAGTTAAGTTATGCAATCAAGCAGTATCTCAAAGCTAACGTTAGAATACTGTTCGTATGTCAAGTTTAGCATGCTTACTTACATCTGCTTGTCAATTTCGTTACTCATGTAGGGCTCATTTTATTGACTCTGAATGTTTGCAAAATCCCAATGTAAATGAAAAAGTGTTTTCCAAGACTCAAAAGTGCTTGTCCCAATGAGAAGTAGGCTACGAACCGTTATTTGAACTAACTACGTTATGAATTGCATACACACATCAACAACGTTTTAACGGTGTTAATGTTAATTGCAGGGATTCCCTCACGAACGTCGTCTTAAAGAGACAGGCACTCAATTAGACCTACTAAACTGAACTGAATGCTACATCTGACTAAGAATGCATTACTTTGCACTTGTATAGTCTTTTATTTTGGAATCTTAAGAGCAATAAACATATATTCCAATGTTAAGGAATTCATGTTTTTTTCATTCAGATATGTAAATCAACATGTATAAGTTGCTATTAGTCAATTAATGGGGAGATAATCGATAATCGAATCGAAATCGAATCGGACTGAAAAAATGAATCGTTAGATTAATCGATGCATCGAAAAAATAATCGCTAGATTAATTGTTTAAAAAATAATCGTTTATCCCAGCCCTAGTTGGAATGTGATCATTGCAGCCTCAGTAGACACGAGAGGAGCAGAAAGACACCGACATAACATGAGGGATAGCTGTATTTGTTAAGTTGTGCATTTACGTTCAGTTGTGAAGACCAATACCCTATTTTGAATGACAAAACAGCTTTGGCATGTGTAACAGCTTAGAATGGTGGCTTACAATACATCCAGCAACATATTTGGGGGCATCCCAAAGTGCTTGGAGGAGAATGCACTGAAGTTCTTGAATTGTCAAGGACCAGTTGGGGCAGTTTCATGTCTCTGTTGCTGAGATAGTTTCGATCGTCAAAAGGTCAGAATTGCCAAGAATCTTGTAGGGGCTGTTTGGGGCATATCTCTGTTCCTGAGATAGTTTTGATCATCAAAAGGTCAGAATTGCTAAGAATCTTGTAGGGGCTAAAGAGTAGAGATTGTCTGTGCTGTGGGGGGTGAGACAAGGTACTCATGTTTTGCATGATATCTCAGCACCCAAAGTTGTTATAAATCCATAGTAGCACATATATTATCATCTAATATTGTGATAGACCTTTGTATGAATGTGTGTTCTATAGATATAACCTATTGAACTTCCATTTGCTATTTATGGCCTGTAGGCCTCATTGACCTGAGCTAATGCAAGTCAGAAAGGGGAAGATTCTATTAGGGAAAGGTTCCAGTGGGGGCTGGCATAGAAGCAAAGAGGGGGAGTGAGGGTGTTTTAATGTACAGAAGCACACATACAGTCCATCTAATCAATAAGTATGTGTCTGGATTCAATTTTATACACTGACCATTTTCTCACCTATTCATTTCTAATGGCCGGTCATATTTGAGACAGGGAATACACATGGGTGTTAAATAAAACACTCAAATTGTCATGAAAATGATCAAAAATTCTTTTGTGTGTTCAGATGCCCTGTATTAAGTCATGGCACCTTATGGTAGTCAGAATAAGGTAACAATATTTATGAGAGAAAATAATTGTCAATCGGTCACATTTGACCGCAAACACAACAGGAGAGGTTTTATAACTGCAGTCTTGAGTGCTGCTGGGAAAATGCCTGAGCTGAGAATGGTTCCCAATTTGCATAAGCTCAAATGCCAAACACCTGAAAACACTTTTAAAGAAGTTTGTAGGCAGAGCGTCAAGACAGCAGGTACTGTAGATGAACGAAGTTGCAGTACAGTTTTTTCAAGGGTTTGGCCATCATAGCAGTAAATTCAGATAAGGAGGCTACATTTTGTCTAGGCTTGTGGTGAACTCTAATATTTTCAATTTTGTGATGAAAAAAAAAGAACCAAAAGTCATTAAACATTTTTGTTGACTTGAAATCTTGAGGTAGCTCTGTTGGGGAATTTGTTAACTTATCAACAATGGCAAAAAGAGCACGGGAGTTATTAATGTGTTAATAATGTTACAATTAATGAACAATGCCTGGCCCTATACATAACTCAGAGTTATATATGTGGAGTCTCTTTTTGAAGATGAGTTAATCTGAAGCTTAGTGTTTCATTTACGTTCAGCTTTACTACATTCTCTCTTCTGATTTTCTACTATTCCTCCATGGTGTTTTAGGTTTACTGAAGTCTTTCTAACCTTGGCAGGTGCTATTATACTAAATAGAGTCAAGGACCCTGAGAATATTAGAGCTAAATTGAGTAAGATGGTCTTCCTGCACACATGATGTCATACATAGCTAAGGCTTCCATAAAAAGAGTGCTGCTATTCTCATTCATTTATTTGTGGTAATTTGATGGTTTTACTGTAAAATTCACTATGATAGTTCATAGTAACACTGTCAACTTATGGATCTTTTACAGTTGAACCATGAAGTATTTATTAACAGTTCTACCATGACCGCTTTTAATGTGTTCATGATAAGTGATAATGGATGACACTGTGTTCTTTAATCAAAAGTTTGTTTTTCTGTCATGTTGTTAAACTTTAGTCGATACAAGTAGCCTAACATGTGAGTAAGTAAACATAGCCTATTTGATGACCACATCAAACATGGCATAGGCTTAAAAGTAGCCTAGAGGTAGCACAGGAATGTGAAGGATATAAACAGAGGGAATTCATGTTTTATTTCATACAGTCTGGTATTATCCCAGAAATGTGATTTACTTTTGAAGTTGAAAATGTTTAGTTGAACTGTAAACTTTATAGTAAACCTCATAATTATGAAAACCTCAGTCTGACTATAAACAAATTGCAGTCAATCATCATCATTACTTATTAACTGTAAACTTTAAAGTCCGCATCAGACGTCCGTCCATGAAGTTCATAGTAATGGGAGAGTTCATAGTCAAGTTATGATATATTCATGGTCGAACTGTAACGCCAATGGTAGAACTATAACAAATTTAAGTTGAACTGTAAATTTCATTGTTTTACTGTCAAATTTTACAGTTCATTTTTTCCTGGGTTTAATTGGAATGTGGTCATTGCAGCCTCAGTAGACACGAGAGGAGCAGAAAGACACCAACATAACATGACAAAAAAATATCAAATAATAATGGATTGAAAAGAGGTACTAATAAACCAGACATGCTAGAATAGAGACCAGAAAATGGATATCCACAGTCCCTTTCTATCAATACTAGTGATTGTTATAGATAAGGATTAGAATGATTAGATTAGTACACTATGCTGTACATTTATGCGGTAAGGGAACTGATTAAATATGCACAATACCTGCAGTGCTTCCCTGTCCATTAAACAGCGCAACATTAGTCACGTTTTATCCTTATCGCACCATAGGTTTCATTCCTTTGCACCACGTTTACGTTACAGACATGCCTGAAAAAAATTACCACGACACACATGGGGAAGTTCTTCCTCAGCATCAAGTGAACCTAATGTTACCTCACCTCCATCCATATTTCCTATCGATACACTTAATTTCCTAGTTGGCCTATCACTTACTAATGTGTTAACAGGAGAGCACGCATTAACGTTAACTTATGCCTGTTAACAAATTTTGTCTCTGAGCAAACTCATGTTGGTAGCATATCTTATAAATATAACGGCAAACCATATTGGCAAAACTGGCCACGTTAATTTGAGCCCAAATTATCTCACACATGACTTCCCTGCCTCAATCCTATAACAAGGCTAACGTTACTTGCGGTCAGTTATGTACGTTAGTTTCTATGTTTGCGGCGCACCATTATAATGAACTATTAAACATGGGAAATGAAGCTAACTTTAGCTAATCTATCCAGAAAGACACTCATGCAGAGAATAGTGTTCACTACCTTTCAGTGCTTCTTCAATATTTGATTTGATTCGATTTCCGCTAATAAATTATTTTCATTAATGTTAGCAGCTACCTAATGTTACAGTAACGTTGGATGAGGTTTAACTATGGCTAACTAGCTTTTGCTAGGCAAACAGTTGAGCAACGTTAATTAACTTAGCCTAACTTTATACCTAAAGTTAACCTATGACTATTCAGCAATTGACATCATTTTACATTCACATCTTTTTAGCATCATTCCCATGCTAACAGCTAAGTTTAGCATCATTCCCATGCTAACAGCTAAGTTAACATTACAAATGATGACCTTCAACAATAACATTAACAACAACGTTAGTAACATCACAATATGATTAGACTATGTTAATTATAAGCCTATGTTAATTATGTTGACATGGATGTGATAGACATACAGAATTTACTTACTTGAAACAGGGAAGGAGAGGGAAAAAATGTTGACATGTCTGTCCCTCGGTGTCAGTCATTCAAAAGATGGTGGAATCAGAGATTTCTTTGGAGATTTTTATGGAGACCTAACGGTCGAGCCTCGATTTCGTGTAACCCAATTATTTCTAACCCAACGCTGGGTTAAATATACCCAAAACATCATCCAGATGCCTTGACCCAGCATTTGGGTCACTGAAACAACCCAGCAGTTTTTAGAGTGTAGGCCTAAATGAACATTTTAACAATAGTTATATTTGTGTGTGCACAACTTTTTTTTCCATGGTAAGGATGACCTTTGCATGGAATTGCCCACTACCCCTAGTGACCAAAAAGTTAAATGGACCCCAACACATAGCGCTCTTGACTTCAAATATGGCCACCAAAATATGCCCTTTTTTCTACATTTATGATGCCATGCTAGCCTGGGAAAAACCCAGACGTGCTTCCGGCAAATTCGAGATTTGCTCTGAAAGTCTGTCTGGCCAAGAACCCATTCTAGCCCATTTCCAATTTTCCTACATCTAGGCACCAATCAGAACCCTTGAGGCGGGCTTTACACGATGACGATAGAGCACCCTGTTGAAGAAGCCGGGTTTAAAAAAATAAAATAAAAAAAAACTTGTTTGAAGCTGTTATCACGTAGACAGGGAGTTAGAAGTTTTGCAACTTCTTCCTTATGTTGGGATATCCAACATTTTACAAACATGTAAGGGATACCTATGTGATATCTGCAACAGTGGTAGGCTACTGAAAACGGTTTGATATTCTGTTCATTTATAGGCCTACAGTAAGCTGGACACGTAGCCGACAGAAAACACATACTTTTGAATTGGTGTGCTATATGCGAGCATAACTCGATTGCTCAAAAAATGAAATAGGCCTAGGCTAGCCTAAACATTGCAACATCGAGTTTTTATGGAAAGACAACTTACAGACCACTATAAGCTACACTTCAGTGTTTGCTTTAAAACAATTCCGGCATAATTGCTTTGAACGTTTCAGTCTCTCATTACATTACACTACATTTGGCTGACGCATTTTTAACCAAAGCGACTAACAACATGGTAAACAGTTTAAGTTTTAAAGCAAAGTCTCTTGTCCCCCATGCTTGGTTTTGTTCAGAGCTGAAAATGCAATTGTGTTTGACAGAGGGCAGATGTAAATTGCTAGTGACAAAATATTAGCTTTCAGTGTGGCACAATGTCTTAGCCTACGTTTAATTAAAAAGTGGTTAATTCTTCCTGCTTCTCCCTACAACCAGACAGTGTTGCAAATTGTGTGTTTCCCTCACTCTGTCTCTTCCGTTGCTCTGATTGGTTTTTGGCCTCTCCTGTTGTGTCCCAGGCATTTCGATCGGCGTCCGTTTGGGAACGCCCTTTGGAAATGGGCTGTGAATTAATCTTCCCCAGACCCACTCTCAGTTATGCACAAATAGGCTGACACCAGACATAATTTCACTGCATTTCTTACTTCCAGTAACTATATGCATGTGACAATAAACTTCCTTGTATCCTTGTTTCAACCAGGCTAATGCTATGCTGCTTTTAAAACATAATATGATGTGTCTGTAGCCATCTTTCAGCATTATGAAATACATAATGTGACAATCATGCATAATTAAAATGGCAGACATGTTGGATTTTAAGGAAGTAGCCATAAATTCTGACACTGAGTCAAAAACTGTGGTGCATTTAGGCTATGTGTGAAGTTTTGACTTTGTGACTAAACCCTGCACTTTCCTGGGCTCAATCCTTCTATTTTGCCCCCTAGAGGCTGGCATGCTAGCAAGGAGGCTAAAACCCATGGATGATAGCATCTGTCAAGTCTCTTAAAGAAACATGCTACCATTTGGGAAATTGGCTATTTTGTCTTCTGTACATACACCCAGTCAGTTAGTACAACACTAGCCTCGTGAGACCATCCTGATCTCGCGAGCTTCAGGTTTTCACTCGCAGATCAGTCTGGCAACTTTCCAATAGAGAAAATTTGGAGCAGTTCACCAAACGAACGGCCAATCAGCGTTGGTTTTGAGGCGGGTGTGTGACGCAACGAACAACATGATGGCATCCACAAATGAGATGAGCATAGCTATCGCGCAAGTTTTATTCAAATTAAAAAGTATTCCTGTGTAAGCTGTGAAGCTATGAGTCTCAGCCATGCAGCTGGGAGGAATGAACGACACAGACATCCTCCACGGCTGATTACAGTTCATAATGGAGGAATATACTTTCTTCAGAAGTGTAGGGCCTACCGTGAAAACTTGATGGGAATTGTCGTTGATTAGGTTCATGTCACATACAAATGGTAAGTTAAAAAATTTTAACGTTAGTTGCGTTACCTAACTTAATTGTATGTTAAACGAAAGCATTAGAAGAACACTTTGTTCATCTAATAAATATGAGTTTCATATGAGTTTAAAAACACCTTATGAGTTTAGCTCCCTCCTGACACATTAGGACTCATGCTAGTCAGTGAACCAGCACTCTGGAGTTTTATGACACTGGCTAGTGCGTTCAGCGCCCAGTCCTTGGGTGCTTCGTGGTGGAAACACCAAAAGCTCAAGGCAGGTAAAGTTGAGTATCGTCCGCATAGCAGTGATAATCAAATTCATGGGAGCGAATGGTCTCACCCAAGGAAGTGGTTTAAATAAAGAAAAGTAGGGGCCCTAATACTGATCCCTGAGGCACACCTGTGGTGACACTGTGTGAAAAGTGTGATTTTTGTCCCCGTAAACGCCCGGAGATCTCCCTCATTTTCGGCAGTTGCCGACAATTTGCAACCCACGAATGTCGCGTTGTCTGTGCCACAAATTGTCGGAACCGTACTATGACGTATGAGAGCTTGCAGAGTGCTAATGGCTTTAATTAGCATATGAATGCAGCGAAACCGCACCTGGCCAGGCCTGGCTTGAATATCCTTACTCAGTATTGGATGAAACCACTACTTTCAAAACAAGAAAAATCACTTGTGATTGGCAGCAAAACCACACCTGGCCTAGCCTGGCAATTTGCCATCCCCTTGGTACGCTTCGCTTCTACAAGGGTCTGGGATCTCGGCTATTGACGAACGTTTGCAAACTGGATGCGTGGACTCTGTAGAAGTTTGAAACGATTGGATCTGATTTCACCCAATCGCTAACGTTTGGCCGTGACGTATATTATTCGCCAGCTCGATCGTGAAGTAAGCTACACTACAACACTCAGAAATTTCCCACAACAATCATTCCCCACCAAAGCGAACAAGATGGATGTAAATGACCATGCCAGCTTTGCGATACAAATGTAAGAGTTAGTGGAAGAATAGCAAATAACTATTCAACAGTAAGGTTGAAGATAACATAATGTAACGCCGATGGGTCATTCCACGTCAGTTCAACCAGGGCCCACGCACTTAGGTCTCAAAAAATTCTGAAAAAATTACCAGGTGTACCTATGTTACCCAGGAGACACACTGTAAAATTACTCTTATGTAAGATCAATACTTTCCAAGATACAGCCAGTTTTACAGGGGGAGGGGGGTGTTGATTTTGTTCGGCCTCTATTTTTTGTCAAAGTTCACAAGCCCACAGCGCAAGAACTAAACCATGTAGGAGGCTCAAATTTTGCATGCTGGTACATACATAGGAATAGTATGTAGCAAAATCGTCACGTTTAGTCTGGATAATCCTGCATGGTCATAGCTGTCCCTCAAAGTTGATACAAATTTTATTGGAGTTTTTGGCTGGGCTCTGTTTAAGCCTTCAGAAGACATATTTGTACTCAACATAGGCTCTTGATTTATTTTCCTTACTGAGATAAGTAGAAACACTCTCACAAAAAGCAATGAACAGAAAACAAATCCCTTCAGGGTCTGAACAGCAGACCTCACAAGTCTGAAAAATCATTTTGGTTATAATTTTCAGAGAACCCAAACACCTTGTGGGAATATACAAAGATTTTTTAAATATGTTTTTTTATTCTCCATGATCCCTTCTTTTTGAAAACACCAATTTGACTTGTCTTATGCAAATCTTTCTTTTTTTATTTTCCACCCTGAACATGGGCAAAATGCCCCATTGACATCAATATGTTTTATATAGAGTCACCACACTGCCACCTGTGGTTGTATAGAGTAACCTGTGGTAATTTTTTCAGAATCTTTTGAGACCTAAGTGCGTGGGCCCTGGTTGAATTGACGTGGAATGACCCCGATGAGAAGTTAGGAGACGGGGAGGCTGATATATCGTTCCAAAACTCCGGTAGTTTATTTCCTATAGATGTACCGGCTAGTGCACGGGCAACAGGAGGTGTCCACTACAAAACAAAAAAATGATTGCTGATAAATCACGGTCTCACTCGTCATTCACACTCATCGGCCAACAACACGCAACACAACTCAGTCGCACGTAATCCACTTCTACTCTGACTAAACTTAGACGTCTTAGAACCCCCTATTCTATTCCCTCCCCTTAGCAATTGCTAACCTATCCATACACCTAAATATTCCCTCCCGGACACCTCCCCCCAATCAAAACACATCAGAACTCATTAGGCTTGTTCGTCTTGTCTGAGTCTGACTTTCGTCTGGCTTTCTACGTAAACGTGATCTTCAGAGGCTAGCCGGGAGGAGCTACAACAGAGGGCAGCTCATCCCGGACAGAAAGGCTACAGTCTGCCTGACGTGACTCGCGGGAGACATCGCGGAATCTTGTTTGCAATAAACACAGCAGAACTTTCATTCTTACTCATTAAAATGAGCATGATGACTGACGAAATAAATTCTTATGATGTAGTTTAAATAAACCATTGTTGTCATACAGTTAACAGGCCTGCATTGTAGCACATAAATTCAATATCAAGTGTTTCCCCTATATGTGTGTCTATCTATTTAGCCAACAGCAGAAAATAACAGAATATCCAAACGTTTTCAGAAGGCTAGCCTACCATTGTTGCAGAAATCACGTATAAGAAGGTATCCCTTCGATTTCTGTTTATTTTCGCATATTCCAACATAAGGAAGCAGCATGAGCCTCTAGTCATATAATCGTCATGAGGACATTCCTCCCAAATGGCCCTATCACGTCTTTGAACTGACGTCATGAGGGCGTGTTTCAGCTCGTGCAGCTCGTGGAAGGCCATAGATATATACACTAGATGTCGCCTTCTGCTTCTCAGCATGCGTCAACACCGCCGCCATCTTTGTACAGGGATCTGAAGCGCTAAACTAGTTCTCCTGTATTGTCAGTGTTACCTAGGCCTATTTAGCGACGTTTGGCCACCCCCAGCGATAGAAAACCTTTTTAGCGATTAGCGACAAATTTGGGAACTTCTCACAATGATGGCAGATCGGCTTCTTTGTTGTTGAAACGTAAAACAATCACCTTTCTTATGGCTTTGTCATTTATGAATTCAGCTACATCTCGTTTGCCCATGGCACTGACCCATGATTATAAAAGTAACGACTGGCGTAGCCTATGTAGTAGCAGAGGTAAATGTTCTACAGATCTACAGCAACTTCTGGTGAGATTACAACTTACATGAGTAAACGAGACGAGGGGTATGTGGCCTCAACCAGAGCCTGTCTATGAAGAGCCTGTTTACTTTCATTGTATCGAACCTGGTTGCAGTTTACTCATTGTTCCTCTAGAGGCCGCCGCTAGCTAGTGCAGAATGAATGGGAGTCTATGGGGCTAGACGGGTAAAATGTATCTTTATTATCGTCTTAAGCTTAGTTTTCTCTAGACTCAACCATAAATACATGCCTGTCAGTTGGAACAACCCAAAAAACTAGATAATTGCTTGAGATTTTGACGATTTATGGTGATTTTATTTTCGCTAGATCATTGCCCAGATTGACGCTAATGTATTATAGAGGAGTGGATCACTGAATCAAGATGGCGTCTCGATTGACGCATTCGTTCCAATGAACAGCAGTAGTCAAGGCGACATCTAGTGTATATATCTATGGTGGAAGGCAACTGCAAGATCTGTCTGCAGGCTAAGACTCCCGCGATATTTTAAGGCCATGCGACATGGTGTCACCAGAGAATGTCTAATAAGGGGAGAACTGCCACTCTCGTGACTACCGGAAAACTTCCGGTTTCTGAACTGGTTGCAGTTCCTTCTGTGGTTCCACATGAGGGCGCTCGTCCACGAGTGCAGAATGCATGGAGGTCTATGGAGCTGTACCCCTCAAAATCCACTTTTCTCTGGATATAATTTTCTTCCAAGTAATTTGAATATTGTTTTCGAAAGGGGAGGCAAAGAAAATACACTTGGTTGAGTATTATATTTTTTAAAGTCACTTAATTGTTCTAAAAAGCCTTTCAAACGTGTCAATGACGTCATTCATTAGCACAATGCTAGCGTGTTATGGGCAACAACGACCCAACCTGTAAGAAATCAAAAGGACATAAGTACTCGTTCATTCAACTTTTGACCTATAACCCATGTTGAAGTTATACAAACTACAATCAAATCTGAGATTTGTCAACGACAATCAGGTGAAAGAAGCAAATTTAGCCGTCTAGCTCCATTGACTCCCATTCATTCTGCACTCATGGCGATCGCCCCCAGTGGAAATCTAGTGGAACTGCAACCAAAATTCGGTACAATGGGACTTAATACGGAGTGGCAAGGCTCTCCGTAGACGGGCTCTGGTGTCACGGTGGTAAGTCCCTCCCCGGCTGAGAGAAGTCGGACAGAATTTCTAACCAGTATGCATTGCGTCCATCCCAGTATGCATTGTGTTCAACCCAGCATGCATCACATCAAGTCAGATCTGCACAGATCTGCCGCAAGCAAGGGGGCAGGCGAATTCCCGGAAGTAGAAGAATCGACGTAGGCTGGAGGGACCACCTCTCTGCTAACTCCCATAGAAGTCTATTCATTGTAGGATTTTTTTGAAATATCATAACTTAATATAACATATATCCTGTGCCGATATTGTAGCTTCTGTGTAATCTACATAAACACTACAAAGGCAAAACAGACTCCATTACCTCATCCGTAACGTTGGTTACCCGTAAGAAGAATGGTTAGCTTGTTCTGTTGGAGGGAAGCTAGCTTTGACGTAATCTCTCTTTCGCGCCGTAGGGAGATAACCGTATGGTTTGGATAAGAAGCTCAGTCCACCTTACTGTCTGACGGTAGCTTCTAACTCATAAGCAAAACCTAGCATACACGACCGTATGTTAAGGTAAAGCATTACACAGAGGCAACCTTATAATAATAAAAAAGTAAACCTAATTTTTTTAAAAACGGCACTAATCATTTCAGAGGTTTTCGATGGATTGACCGTAGGTCGGAAAAGTGGAAAGAAGATTAGCTTAAGGCTATAACTTTTTTGTTTTGTTTTAGCATGACTGTTTTTGAAGATGATCATGTATGGTAGCTTCAACATTAACACGACTTGGTGAGGATGATATTAATAATAATACATAAATAAATGTTTAACTTTGATGACTTTGAAGGCGAAGGAAGTGTGAGAAGAATTTCTGTGTATCTATCATATGAGTTACAAGATTCAGTTTGATGGCTAACGTCACGAAGTTAAGTGTGAGTCTGCGCCGTACTGGGGGGACCAACTGAAAAATCGTTCTATTTGACTCAGTGCCCTCCCATTGAAAACGACGGAGTCTGTTCGTCCATTTCTTTTACTGTCTATGGCCGCAAGTCGAACTCCCCTATTGACACATTCTATGACACAGGAGGGAGAGGGAGACACAAACACTCGTACACACACACACGCACACGCCGGGAACACAGGGGAAAGCCCAACACGGGGGCAAATAGCCTCGGCGATACAATATCATCACAATTGTCAAAGCTAGATGTGATCATCATTGAAAACACGCCGCTTCATTCATACCGGGTCTGCCGCACATGCTGTAATTTAATATCGAGGCTACTGCGCGATACAAATCAAACGTTTCCCAAATCCCATAGGGAGTAGGGCCACAACATCTTTGCCCGAAATAAAATGTGTTAAACACTCCTTTTGTT
This sequence comes from Alosa pseudoharengus, assembly GCF_046254945.1. Classification (NCBI taxonomy): domain Eukaryota; kingdom Metazoa; phylum Chordata; class Actinopteri; order Clupeiformes; family Clupeidae; genus Alosa; species Alosa pseudoharengus. Next base: position 10,673,753 of record NW_027468848.1, read on the forward strand.
CAGAGTTCAGTTCCTGAATATTTGGAAGCGTAGCCAGCACGGACTGAATTACTTCATTAACTTATGCCATTGCCAAACTCCTCGAGGACTACAATTCAAACACAGCGCAGAATCTCGACGTCGTCTCTCACAACTCCCGCCTCCTGCTCGCTGATTGGCGCGGAGTCGAATCTACCGCTGCGAACGAGGCCAATGGCCGGAATCCTAGACGGAGTCGTGGAGGGAGATGAAAATCGAGCGGAAGTACGTAGGAAGGCAATTAAGGCCAGGCTACACCAGGCCAGGCTTGAATTTCCTTACTCAGTATTGGATGAAACCACAACTTTCAAACAAGAAAAATCACTCGTGATTGGTTGGCAGATCTGTCACTATTGGTCACCCTGCCTGGCTCATAATAAATGTAAATCCCAATAATAAAGTAATAATGTGTGTGCATATATTACATTACATTACATTACATTACATTTGGCTGACGCATTTTTAGCCAAAGCGACTAACAACATGGTAAACAGTTTAAGTTTAGAGCAATTCTCAACAATATTAGGACAATTTAAAAAAACAATAGAGTACAGTAAGAATAAGTGCATCAGTGAGTGCTGTTTTTAACAGTTACGTGTCAGTTTAAGACGGCTGGTGAGTGCTAGGATCAGCAAGACTTGTTGTAAGTGTTGCTATGAGAGGAGATGTTCTCTAAAGAGCTGGGTCTTCAGGAGTTTTTTGAAAATGGAGAGGGATGTCCCTGCCCTTGTAGGAACTGGCAGTGTGTTCCACCAGCGAGGAACAACAGATGAGAAAAGTTTGGATTGGCCTGAGCGTACCGGAGGTAGAGCTAGACGTCGTTCGTCTGAGGAGCGCAGCGGTCTGGAGGTAGCGTATGTCTGTATGAAGGCATTCAAGTAGGTGGGAGCAGAACCGGAGACTACTTTGTAGGCAAGCGTTAGAGCCTTGAATTTGATGCGGGCCGCCATAGGTAGCCAATGTAGCTGGATGAGTAGCGGGGTAACATGTGCCCTCTTGGGTTGGTTGTAGACCAGGCGCGCCGCCGCGTTCTGGATCATCTGAAGTGGTTTCACTGCGCAGGCTGGGAGACCTGTCAGGAGGGCGTTGCAGTAGTCGAGTCGTGAGATGACTATTGCCTGAACCAGAAGTTGGGTGGCATCTTGATTTAAGTAAGTCCTGATTTTCCGTATATTGTAGAGTGCGAAACGGCATGACCGGGCGACTGAGGCAACATGATCTGAGAAGTTTAGTTGGTTGTCGAGAACAACTCCTAGATTTCTTGCAGACCTGGTAGGTGAAACAGACAGAGAGCCAAATTTGATGTTGATGTCGTGGTGTATGGTAGGTTTAGCTGGGAGGACCAGCAGTTCAGTCTTTGAGAGGTTCAGCTGGAGGTGGTGTGCCTTCATCCATGTAGCTATGTCTGAGAGGCAATCCGAGATCCGTGCTGAAACCAAGGGGTCATCAGGTGGAAAGGACAGTGAATGTGCATATATATATACACATATATACACACATATTATTACTTGATTATTGGGGTTTATACATATTTTCATTCAACAAAAAGCGTATTGCCTGTTGAGCGTATTGCTGGGAGTTGTGTGGTTAACACATTCACTGTTTAAGCAAGACCAAAGGCCACAGTCATGCCAGCATGCACAGTTCACTCCCCCTGCTACCCTGATTTGCATTTGTATAACTCACAGCATTTTCATTTACATGTTAAAGCCTCCCCTAGGAGGTTTCAACCAATGTTCCCTCTAATTTTTTTGAGCACTGAGCAAATATTTTGTTTTCTGAGTGCACATTTCAGCACTGTGTCTGTGAGCAATTGCCGAAAATGACCACGAGCCTGCATTAGCCATAGGGAATTCAATGAGATAACAGCAAATGCATCAATATGTCTAAGAAGGTTGATATTTATAATGGTTGGACATTTTAATGATGGTGTTTTACCAGTCAGTTTAGTTGAACTTAAAAGATCTTTGGTTGAACTTCAATAAGGTCTAGAGAGGTTATGACTGGTTATGACTGATAATGATATATATATATATATATATATATATATATATATATATATATATATATAAAATAAAAGTATCCAAGGTGTTTAGTAATTTCTCTGCAGGTATAAGTGGAACTTAATTGAAAGAAAAATGCCAATGCAGTGCTTAACAATAATAGGCCTATTAAATTGACATGGTGTCATTTTTCCTAAAGGTAGCCACAATTTTATAACTGGAGTGGTTTGCAACAATATAGGCTACAAAACATGATGTCATTTGAATTTCATTGAGGAAGATAGGCCTATCTGGCTATGTGGCTTATATCAGCGACATAAATGATCATTCTCATAATAGGCCGTCAAAAAAACGCGTCTCTGTAGGCAGCCTAGGCTCCGAGATCTGTACACAAAAACAATTGCTACCAACAGTGTTGGCAACCACTCAAAGGCAAAATAAAGTGTTCCAACCAATAACCGACGAGATGGTTATGGTTATGGTTATGGTTATGGATTTAGCAGACGCAGAGATGCGCGTTTAGGAGAGTTTCAATTGCACAGGAGGGAGTAGCGAGCTAGCACTCTGTTTTGTTTAAACATCAACAGAAGAGAAGTTCCGCCGTAATCACTGATACAACCTTTAAGCACCATCTGAAGTAAACATTACCATTTGTTCATGTATAGCGCATGGTCTGCGTAGAACTTGGCAATGGCATCAAGGATGTTTTCTGCAGGGCATCCTGAAAGCTGAATGATTCCAGCAAAAACTGTCTTAACTGAAATCAGTTTGCTTCCGAAACGTAATGTAAAGCACAAGCATTGTCACCTGACGAAGACCTGAGTGGTTGAAACGTTGTGTATCATCATCCACCATTAAATTGGGGGCTTTAGACACAGTGTGCGGATATCTCTTCTTGTGTTCTACGTAGTATTCCCAATATCCAGCACTTGTAAAATTTGAATAGATGTGCGTACACCTCTACACTTCAGTTAAGCACAAGCATTGTGCCATATGATCGTGTATCCTGAACTGATAACATGTTTGTGTTAATTGCTAGCATCACATTGTCGATTAATAATTTTATTTGTTTAGGGTCGGATCGTGCTCTCAGAATTCATCTCTCGGGATTCATTCGTCTCAGGGAGAATTTGATCGATAGAGTTCCCATGTTTAAGTCTTAATGTTTTCAATGCGTCTACATGGACTTTCTGTGTATCAGATAACGCTTTAGGTAATCAAGCTTCCACTCAGACCAAGTTTTCCCACGAGCGAACTCTCCTTTCGCTTTTGCCTCCGAGCAGAATTTGCAGATCACGCCACTCCTTTCGTGTCTGGAAGTTTTTTCCTACCTGGACCATCTTTTTTGTCAATTTGGAGTATTTCATCTAGCCACTCATGTTTAAACGTTAGACCATTTTCTGGGGCATCTGCTCTGCCTTTTCGCCATGATGGTAGCCTACGCTACGCTAACTGCTGGAGCAGGGCCTGCCTAATCTGAGTACCCAGAAGTTCGCATCATAGGGCCTGCCTGGAGTAGCCTAAATGATACTTTGTATGTAAACATTGTAACGTACATCCGGCTTGGTTGTCAGACATGTCAGTATTTTTAATGTTTATTACCTAGCCTACATCGCCTTTGATGTTCAGATTTTTAACCCCTGAAAAAAAAATTGTTTGTGCGGTCCGAAAAATGTGCACAGTCTGAAAAATCTATTGCGCGGCCACTTCACGTGCGCAGCTTAGAGGGAACATTGGTTTCAACCAGGCTCGGACTGGTAATCTGTACAACCGGGCAAATGCCCGGTGGGCCGGTCCACATGTGGGCCGGTGACCTCCGGGATTTTTTTTTTTTTTTTAAGTTATTTAGCCTATTTGCGGCCCGTCATGTAGACCTAAATGCAGTTGCATCCATTTGGACTGGGGGGTGACAGGTCAATCATTTTGGCCTCTTCATGACAGGTTCAGTGTGTGTTATGATCGCGCCCCCCTGCCCCAACCCTCAAGTGGATTTGTCCGAGTTGAGTCACTATTGATCCACGTCGAGTCCGAGTCGAGTCCCTATTGATCAAGTCCAGAACTAAAGTAAGCATAGCCTATATGTCGTTCCATTTTTTTCCATTGCAGACGAAATCTTTAAAAGCAAAACGGACAATCTTCTGTCTCCAAGCAGGGGTGCCATCACTTGTGGGAAAGTAGTATTGCCAAATTTTTTGCCAAACCCAATGTGTTGTATTTATTATATCGGAGAGAATACCATACCATAGCTATACCATAGCCTATAGGCCTAATAAATGAGCAATCCACATCCCAATCACACAGGCCATTAAGTCACATTATGCTGTTACTGACTGCTGACAATTGTATAGGCAGTGTTGTAGAAGTTCATACTTCACAAGAGCTAGATGAACGTTAGAATAGGCCTATTTTGTAAGAGGTAGTGTGGATCATAAAAGGGCATTTTTTTAAATTCTGGCTGTTAAATAGCCTACACAATTTTAGCGCAGTTTGGGAGGGACAGAAACAGAGCAGGGCCCGTCTTGGTAGCTTCTTTCTGACTCCCGTGACGTGAACACTGGCTACCGGCAACTGCATAATTATGTTATCACTTCACTGCCACTATGGAGACATATTTCACGTCAACAATAGAGATGAAAACTAGCTTTAGGTTAACGAAGATGTAGATCATCTGCCTAATTAATTTATTTGTGCAACAGGCCACGTTCATTTCAGCGAGATGAGTGAAATAAATGTTTTTTAAGCTGCCATCGCCATACTATTTGCTACGATATTCACCTGTAAGAAATAGAACACGTTGCTATTTCCTTTTTTTTCGTGCAGTGGATTAGGCTATCAAATCGCTCGTTTGAACAGTAACAGTAATCCAGTTCATTCATGGTTTTAAATATAGTTGTTTCTGGCCTACTCACGAGAGGTTCAGTTTGTCAGTTTCACTTGCGCAGACACGTAGGCTAGGCCTACATTTACACTACATGGACACTCTACTAGGCAATTATGTTATACTTCTATATTTTATGACACCACAATTAAGAAGTATGCTATATCTTGATCGGGAAAACGTTTAGTTTATTTTTCTTTCATCCGATAATAGCCTGCTGCAAATTAACAGACTGAAGCACGGCAGGGCACGCCCCGAATGAAAATGAATGAATGGAACCTCGCTTCTTGCGTCAGTCAGGGAAAACACTGTTCACCAAGTCACGATGATCAGCTATCCAGCAGCAGTGTGTGTTGTTTAGCCTAGGCTGAGTGTAATCTTAGGTAATGTTATGTCATGTATGAGAACTAATATTGCCTGGCAATAGCCTACTACATTGAAATAGCGGCGGCCATATATCTCCAGGCATTTTGGTGTTAAAGTTAACGTTAGTTTGCTTTGCATGTGAACATGATGTGACTTGCGATGTAGCCTACGACGCGAAGCAGTAGCCTAACATTCCCTTGAACTAAAATTAGTATTACGAATAATTAAAATTATATAGCAAATTATAGCCTAATGACATACTACAATTATAGTTTGATATATATAATGATATATTACAAAAAAAAGTCGAGTCCTTGACGAGTCATCGCGAGTGCAAATGCACGAGTCCGAGTCAAAGTTCGAGTCATCAGTGCTCAAGTCCAAGTCAAGTCACGAGTCTCTAAATTTAGCTAATGACTCGGACTCGAGTTCGAGTCTCGGACTCGAGTACTACAACACTGCTCTCCACCGAGTGTTACATTAGATGCACAATCAATCGCGAGTCGATGCACGTAAAAAGTATCAACTGGTAGGTTAGTAACGAAGGTAGCCTAATTTTGCAAAATGTGATGACGGCACACAAACTTGGGCAAAAACGTTTAGTATACACTTGTGGTGACAGCCTACAGTTAATGTGAATCGCCAAAGTAAAGGAGAAGATTTGCACCAAATAGGCGTAAAGGCTGTGGTTGTGTTTCTACAACATGTTGGCACAAATTGTAATTTCTGTCAACTATAACGATCTCCATGCATGTTCAGTAGCCTATATTTTTCATTTAGTCAAGCAGTGACATGTGGTTTAATGCATGGGGTAACATGACGTGAGACAGACAGAAGATGAGCCTGTCTTTAGTAGCCTATCCCTGAATCCTGTCCCTCTCAAATCACTTTAAAATAGTGTGATTAACCAGAATTCTTTTTAAAAATCCCAGAGAGACCCCCCCGGACCCCCGTGTTATTGTGATTATAATAACCTATAAGTCCAAATGTTTGGGTTCAGTTTATGAAGTGTTGCTACAGCATGATACTGTGTGTTTGTTATTTATGGGGGGGAATCAGGGGGGGATTTTGGTATCGGTGGGCTTATGTGTGTGGGGGTCGTTGGTCCAGTAGTGGGCCAGTCCAGGAGAAAATTGCCAGGGCCGAATTTTGTTCCCAGTCCGACCCTGGTTTCAACATTTCTTAAGAATATTAATACAATTTACCATGCTTTTGAAGCGTTCATGATGACAAGGGGCTTTTTCTTTTCTTTTTTTTTTTTGAGGTTGGTTGGGGGCCCCCCCTATGACCGCTGGTGAGGGGCCCCAAGCAGCTGCCTACCTATGTTAAGACCGCCCCTGATGCTGAATCATGGGGAGTGAGACGAGTCTAAATTAGCAGTAATATATTATAATTGCACCCTGATGGTGTGAGCCCAGTGAGTAACTGAGCCTGTGCTGTCATCTCTACAGCACACAAAGAACCACTGACACCATGAAACACTTTCAGCTTCACCTCCCTCTGTGTGTCTCCTGTCCTCCTCTTTGTGTGTCTCCTAACAGAGCTCTGCACAGACAGCAGTGGAGGACAGTGAGAGCATCTTTACTGAGATGATCCGCTCCATTGAGAGAAGGAGCTCTGAGGTGACAGAGCTGATCAGAGCTCAGGAGAAGGCTGAGGTATGTCGGGCTGAAGGACTCCAGAATAAACTGGAGCAGGAGATTGCTGAGCTGAAGAGGAGAGATGTTGAACTGAAACAGCTTTCACACACAGAGGATCACATCCATTTCCTCAAGGTACCATTGACCTGCACTCCTGAAACTGAAATTAAAGTATGAAATAGAAAACTTCCTGTGCAACATATGACATATGCTCTTATGAACAGTATGTGATAAAAATCTGTATGTGTGCGGTATGATGTGATTGTACTTATTAACAAGCAGTAGGTACAGTATGTACAAGTATGTATGTGACATGCACACATACATAAACACACTAATGCATAATTACACAGACTAAACCAACTGATTTAACCCATTATGTCTGCAGACTTTGGGAAAAGGTTTTGTACCCGTGAAAAGATATTCACATGTGTAATAGAGTTTTGCAGCTGTATAAACAATTTGTGCTTGTTCACTAGAGGTGTGAATCATCACTGATCTCCCGATTCGATTTAATTACGATTATCATGTCAGCGATTTGATTCGATTCCTCAATGCATCACGATGCATCAAATACATTTTTCTATTAAAGTCATATACAACTAGCCTGTAAAATCCAGACCCTGGTAATCTAGAAAGATTAAGGGTCTGGCCACAAATAATGAAAATGGCCCAACTCAAGGGGCAGCACCAAGCATGCATTTGAAAATCTCACTGCACGCAATTGGATAACACTACGACCAATGTTTACTGTAAAAGTAACGTAAAAGTAACGTGCACTATTACTCAATTCAATTGTGCTTTCGCGAGAACTCTGGATTTCCAGGGTAATATACAACCCCAAAACAGGAAAAGTTGGGACGTTGTGGAAAATGTGAATAAAAACAGAATGTAACTAGATGTACCGCAGAGCGGTACAAAATATGACCGCCGCCCAGTCCAGCACATTTTTTCCACAAAAATAAATCACGCTGAAAGGCCTATATGATTCTAACTGTCTCACTAAATTGCATTATCCACACTCAATTCTCACTGGTATCTGCTAGACAACAAGTACCAAAACATGATTAGTTCATAGATTTCACATGTAAAATTAATTTTATACAACCCCACCCCCATCTTGCCTGTTCATAATTCTGAGAAATTCTTGTGTGCATGTGTGCGTGTACATGTTTATGTTTATGTGTGTGGGTGTGTGTGTTTGTGTGTGTGCGTGCTTGTGTATGTGCCTATGTTTGTGCATGTGCATGCATGCGTACTGTGTGAGTATGTGTCATACGTATGATTACTGTGAATGTACAGTATGTGTGTGCATGTGTATCTGTTTATGCACATGTGTGCACATGGAATGGGTTAAGATGACCCCTGGAGGCAAACATGCGGAAAAAATTGGTCATCCTAGGCCCTATGGTTCTCAATATATTCACAGAAAACTGTGTCTGCCCTACCCTCCTTTCGGGGGTCCAGTCCAGCGGGGGGGCTACAGATCAAAACGAAAAATGATGGTTCCATGCTATCCATGTGGGGTTACATGCCCACCATGTTTAGTGTACTCCGGTCTTACAGTGTCCCGGGAATCCTTGACGGAAATTTGGACATGCGAAAAAAAAATAAATAAAAAAATCTGACTAAACCTATATGACCGCCGCTTCGCTGCGCGGCGGTCATAATAATCTGCAAATCTCTTAAACTCATATTTATTTGCAAAAAGGACACAGACAACATATCAAATATCAAAATATGTGTTAATTTTGAATTTGATACCAGCAATATGTTTTTTTTAAAAAGTTGGGACGGGGGTAACAACATGCTGGAAAAGTTGTGTAATGATAAAGAAAACATAAGGAGGAATGTTTCACAACACTCTTCAACTGAAGCCTCCAGACGAGTCAGGTGCCGAAGCAGTGGAAGACATCCTGCATTGTGCCAGTGCCTAAGGGGGGGGGGGGGACCTTCCGGGATTACAGACCAGTTGCCCTGACGTCTTGTAATGTTCCCCTCGTCCTTTATGATAAGGTTTTATTACATAACGCTCAATCAGATTTGCGGTTTCTTTTATCAACATATGTTGCGCACGGCGGCGCACAAACACCCAGCACTTCTTGATCAATGATTGAATGAATACAAAAACAAAAACTCAATATTTTCGTTCACCGTGTATTAACACCATAAACATTTAACAAATAATCTCCCCCTTTCAGTCAAAAACAGCTTTTAAACCACCCTCCCCTCCCACAGCCGGCTTAGTCCCTGCACCCCGACAAACAATCACAACAATTTACACAATTTCACAACAGTTCAACGAGGACAAATAATAATCAGTCTCTTACAATCTCAGTCCATGTGCGGCATCCGCCTGCTTCTGAAATAAAGAAAAAAGAAAGTCTTTGCCTCACCGCAGCCTTGTTTGAGAAGTTTACGATATTCAGGAAAATGCCCAGTCCGACGTGTTTAATCCAAGTGAAAAAGACGTACGCGGTTTTGATTGCACTCCAAAAACAGTCCACGTTGTCCACCAAAAAATAGTAATCCCAAAAAATACGATTGGAAAAAAGTAACAGCGTCTTTCCAGGTAACCTGTCTCCATTTAATCCCACCTGTCTCCTCTACCTGCGGCTCTCTTTTATTCAAAAACTTGTCAGTCTCTCTTCATTGGTCCGATTATCAGACCAACCCCCCTCCCAGCCTACAACTTGTGTGTTTCATAAAGGGGCAGCATAACCAGAGTTTCCGCTAGAAAAAAATGGTGCCGGTCAAAGTGACCGGCAGAGGTTTCGTTCTCCGGACATTTTGATGATATGCCGGTCAAATATCCTATTATCCCTTCTTAATTAGTCAAATTGAGGAAAACTGGAGACAGGCTATGTAGCTTAAAGGATGACATAATCAGGCTGTATAGAAGAGTCCGCTTCGTTCGTTGTTTTAAAAAGGCTATGTTGTTTGTTGCTGCTACCCACGTTATCTCCAGTGGTGACTGTTTAACTTACACAGATGTGCACACACAAGAATGAGCGCTCACACCACTACCCCCTAATGCTATGCCTCTTTATTTGATAACAATACATTAAGAAATGTTTCCTATTCTGGGAAATGTTTAGTTTCAGTTTCTTTTTCTTTCGGCCGCGGTTCAATGATACCGTTTAATTGTGCCAGAAATTATCCGCGGACCAGTAATCGCCTCGTCGAGGAGGCCCTAACCCTGCAGATCATAGACAGAGAACGCATAGGCCTACTGTATGCTTTGGGTAAAGAACACTTTGCATGTCCAGTGTACACGGAGAATGACAGTGTCTTGGAGCGGACGCACCCCCCGCAACTCCACTTCCAATGTCACTGATTCCGACAGATACGCCCGACACTTCTGCTTTTTATCTGGTGTTGGTGGAGTTGACCGGACATCTGAGGCTTCAGACGTTACCAATTTATCATCATCCATCGCGTCTGTCCTCTGAAAAAACTTTTAAGGCTAGTCTGCCTGGGCCTGGCCATGTTTGAACCGCCTCACTCATTTGTTCGTTGTTTAACATGGACGTTTTAAGCGTGCACTTCCTATTTGAAATGCAGCATAGGCTATGCGTGTTGTTTAATAGCTTACTTTTCAAACAGTAGAGCCTGTTCATTTAAAAACATAGCCAGAGGACGGATAATATAGGCTTACATATTAAAGCTTATTCTCAAATTCAGATTGCGTTAGGGGACGGGATTATTAGCCAATTTCAATCGGACAATTTGACCGGAGAGATTTAATTTTGTCGGACATTTCATTTTTTTTCCGGCCAATGTCCGGTAATTACCGGACAACGGAAACCCTGAGCATAACATATTTAAATACAAAGCAACATTGAAAACAAAGTCAATAACAATTCATTGCTCATGGTTTCAGCTTCTAGTTCATTTTAAAAGTGAAAAATCTTTAGTTTGTGGATTTGTTACAGTCTGTGATTATAAAGACCCTCGAAAGGCTCCTCTTCCGGCTCCTGGGCCCACAACTATAGCAGGCACTAGACCCCCTGCAGTTTGCCTATCGAGCCAACATGGAAGTGGAGGATGCTGTCCTCTACTTGCTTCATCGAGCAATCTCTTTTCTCGATGGATATGTGAGGCTGATGTTCTTTGATTTCTGGAGTGCATTCAACACCATCCAGCCTCAGATCCTGAGAGGCAAACTCGAGAACCTGGCATGGAGCCTGCTTTCATGGAGTGGATCATCAGTTACCTGACAGAGCGGCCACAGTACATCAGACTGGGGAACGCCGTGAAAACAAGAATTGGGGACCCCAGGGAACTGTACTATCTCCTTTCCTCTTCACCCTATACACATCAGACTTCTCACACAGAATATAATCATGTCACATACAAAAATATTCTGATGACACTGTTGTGGGGGCTTGTGTGAGGGGAGGAGACGAGGAGGAGTACAGGACGGTTATCTCAGAGTTTGCGACCTGAAGCAGGTGCAATGGTCTTATCCTCAATACATCTAAATGAGATGAAGAGATAGTGGACTTTGGGAGGCGTCATGGGGGAGACACATCATCTACCTGTGGTAATTGAGGGTGAGGGCATTGAGGTGGTCCAGACGTACAAACACCTGGGAGTCCACCTGGACCATAAACTGGACTGGTCACTGCATGTAAATGCAGCATACAGGAAAGGTCAGAGCAGGCTCTTTTTGCTCAGGAAGCTAAAATCCTTCCAAGTTTGTAATGAGATGCTGTACCTTTTTTATCAGTTGTGGCCAGTGCAGTGTTCTTTGCTGTGGTGTGCTGGGGCAGCTGACAGCCAGGGAGGGGAACCCCCTTGACAAACTGGTCAGGAAGTGTGTGTCAATTTTGGGGAGGAGGGTGGACCCTGTAGGAGATTTGGTGGATGAAAGAATGAGGAGCATGATGAAATCCATCCTCAGTAACAGGAGCCACCCGTTGCATGACACTGTGGTTGCCCAGCAAAGCAGCCGCAGAGACCGACTCCTCTCCATGAGCTGCAGGACTGAGAGGTTTCAAGAGGTCATCCGTTCTGGCCGCCATAAGACTACATAACGGAGCTGTTTGAAGTGCATTAATTATTTACTACTAATGATAGTAACTTGTTTTGTGACTGTTTTTATTTTATTAACTGTTGTCATCAGGGTTTTTATGAGTGTATTGCAGGGAGAATGCTTGTTGGTAGACAACACACTGCTGCTGGACATCTTAATTTCCCCTGTATCTATCTATCTATCTATCTATCTATCTAATTAGGGTAACTGGCAACACAACTGGGTATGACAAAGAGCATCCCAGAGAGGCAGGGTCTCTTAGAAGTAAAAATGTAGGGGTATTCATCTCTCTGTGTAAACCTGTGTGCACAGATGATGAAATTTTAATGCTTCTTAACATGAAATTGTGAAGTATTTGGGGAGTTCATCATCTACAGGACATAATATTATTAAAACATTCAGAGAATCCAGAAAAATCTTTGCAAACGAGGGAAAGAGTTGAAAAACAAATTGGATGGCTGTGGTCTTTTGGATTTCAGATGGCACTGTATCAACACCAGACCTGTTTCCAGACCTGTAATTGTATGGACTCAGGAAAACCTCTGATAACCATTGTCTATGTGGACAGTTTGATACTCAATTCAAAAACTGCAGGCAAAATTGTAACTGCTAAAACTATAAAATACCACCGTCTTATCTGGGCCTGATCTAGTTTAAAATGGACTGAGATAACATGGAAAAATGTCCTGTGCTTGGGCCAATCAAAATTTGCCATTCTTTTTGGAAATCATGGGCTCATCTGGGCTAAGGGGGAGAGGGCCTATCCAAGTATCCAACCTATCCAACTTGTTTTAGTGGTCAGTTCGAAACCCAACATCTATGACGGGGTGGATGAGCATTGGTGCCTACAGCATGGGCATCTAGCACATTTGGCAAAGCACATTCAATTCTGAATGATGTACAGATTTTGAGCAACACATACTTCCATCCAGGCAATGTCTTTTCCAGGGAAGACCTTGCATATTTCAGGAAAACAAAGCCAAAATGAATTCTGCACATATTTAAATACTATTTCTCCATAGAGGAAGAGTCCAGGTGCTAAAATGGACTGTCTGCACGGAATGGAATGAAAAACATGACTAAGAATACCCCATACTGTTGAGCAACTGAAATCCTATATCAGGGAGTAATGGGACAACATTTAATTCTCAAAACTCTAGCAAATGGTCTCCTCAGTTCCGAAACATTTACAGAATGTTGTTGAATGAAGAGCTGAAGCAGCACAGTGGCAAACATGCTCCCGTCCCAAATTTTTTTGAAACATGTTGCTGGCATCAAATTCAAAATTAACATATATTTTCCATAAAATAGTCTAAATTTTCATTTTCAACATTGATATGTTGTCTATGTCCTTTTTGCTGCTAATAATGGGTTTTACAAGATTATCACATTCTGTTTTTATTTGCATTTTACACAACGTCCCAACTTTTCTGTTTTGGGGTTGTAGGATATTTGACTTGATGGAATTCATTAAGATACTGTATAGTTCAATATAATACAATTTTCTATATTACTTCATATGGTTATGTTTTCATCCAAAAATACAAGTAGTAAGATAGAAACAATCTTTTTTATACCAAGTTTGAACACAGCAGACAGTACTTGTCAACAAATTACAGGATTTCCTGAGTATGACAAACTTAACATAGAACATCCATTTTCATATAATCAAACAAAGTCAACAGAAATGTTGTTAGGCCTACATTTAGCCAACACATCTTTACAATTTCACTAATTACCTATAAGCACTGTTCAGTTGGAAACAGTTAGCTATTGATTTTTCATCTTGACAAAATGTAATACAGAAATGTGACAAAGACATACTTTCCGATGTTTTGGGATCACTCTCACTGAATCACGAGGTTATGAATGCATGGTGATATTTTTGTAATGTAATCTAACATTACCTCACTATAGACAATGCAGATCTTCTGTCAGATAAGCTCTCCTCTCCCATGCTGCTGCTGGGGCATTTGGGTTACAGTTTTTTACAGTTGTTTACACACGTTTTCAAAACTCTGTGTCTATTTTTCAAAACTTCACACACAAAACCCACAATTGCTCACACAAAATGCAAAATGCCTCAAATCTCCAGCAAAATGACACACAACATTCAAAATAGGGCTGCACGATTATGGCCAAAATGATAATCACGATTATTTTGATCAATATTGAGATCACAATTATTTATCACGATTATTAATTAATTTTATTTACAAAAATATTTTTTCCCTTAAACATATTGGACTTGCTATCTGGCTCACCCAAATTCTTCCCCTCACATTTACTCCACTTCAAATATAGATTGACTGCGACTTCCAAGCTTCCAGCGTGCTACTTTGTTAATATTTGCTGAAACGTTAACGGCAACACAGTAATTACAACAAAGTATTAAGAAATACTGTTAATTTGATGCTTTTTAATTCATTTATAAATAGTGCACTGTCACTTTAAGACCCTTTGCCAGATCCACTCAAATAGCCTATGGCTAGTGCTGTGCCCGCTCAGTTTGTAAATGGTCAGTAATGGGAACTGTTGCCATTGCGCTCCCTCTCGTGCACGCTCAAATGCGTTCCCAATTAAATGGAGTAGCATAACGTAGTTAGATCTGCTGCAATGGAGATACTATCTCGATGTAACAAGCTGTTTTGACATTGACATTGTAAACGTTCTTTAGAAAGAGTGTAAAGCAGTTTGCAGTAGCCTGAAGTTAACGTCGTCTATCGCTGGAAAAAAATAGCGAGGCCTATGATAACCTAATTATATGCTTGGCAGTCCTGATTAAAGTGTGGCGGGCCGGATCTATGATAAACTAATAAATGCTCGGCGGGCCGGATTAAAGTGCGTGGCGGGCCGCAGTTTGGACACCCCTGGTTTAGTCATTCGTTGATATGTAAAACACTGACGTGTAGGCTACAATTTCATTATTGTTCACTCGTTTTGAGTAGGCTGTGTCCAGGCTCGGACTGGTAATCTGTACAACCGGGCAAATGCCCGGTGGGCCGGTCCACATGTGGGCCGGTGACCTCCGGGATTTTTTTTTTTTTTTAAAGTTATTTAGCCTATTTGCGGCCCGTCATGTAGACCTAAATGCAGTTGCTTCCATTTGGACTGGGGGGTGACAGGTCAATCATTTTGGCCTCTTCATGACAGGTTCAGTGTGTGTTATGATCGCGCCCCCCTGCCCCAACCCTCAAGTGGATTTGTCCGAGTCGAGTCACTATTGATCCACGTCGAGTCCAAGTCGAGTCCCTATTGATCAAGTCCAGCACTAAAGTAAGCATAGCCTATATGTCGTTCCATTTTTTTCCATTGCAGATGAAATCCTTAAAAGCAAAACGGACAATCTTCTGTCTCCAAGCAGGGGTGCCATCACTTGTGGGAAAGTAGTATTGCCAAATTTTTTGCCAAACCCAATGTGTTGTATTTATTATATCGGAGAGAATACCATACCATAGCTATACCATAGCCTATAGGCCTACTCATAATAAATGAGCAATCCACATCCCAATCACACAGGCCATTAAGTCACATTATGCTGTTACTGACTGCTGACAATTGTATAGGCAGTGTTGTAGAAGTTCATACTTCACAAGAGCTAGATGAACGTTGGAGTAGGCCTATTTTGTAAGAGGTAGTGTGGATCATAAAAGGGCATTTTTTTTTATTCTGGCTGTTAAATAGCCTACACAATTTTAGCGCAGTTTGGGAGGGACAGAAACAGAGCAGGGCCCGTCTTGGTAGCTTCTTTCTGACTCCCGTGATGTGAACACTGGCTACCGGCAACTGCATTATTGTGTTATCACTTCACTGCCACTATGGAGACATATTTCACGTCAACAATAGAGATGAAAACTAGCTTTAGGTTAACGAAGATGTAGATCATCTGCCTAATTAATTTATTTGTGCAACAGGCCACGTTCATTTCAGCGAGATGAGTGAAATAAATGTTTTTTAAGCTGCCATCGCCATACTATTTGCTACGATATTCACCTGTTAGAAATAGAACACGTTGCTATTTCCTTTTTTTTCGTGCAGTGGATTAGGCTATCAAATCGCTTGTTTGAACAGTAACAGTAATCCAGTTCATTCAGGGTTTTAAATATAGTTGTTTCTGGCCTACCCACGAGAGGTTCAGTTTGTCAGTTTCATTTGCGCAGACACGTAGGCTAGGCCTACATTTACACTACATGGACACTCTACTAGGCAATTATGTTATGCTTCTATATTTTATGACACCAAAATTAAGAAGTATGCTATATCTTGATCGGGAAAACGTTTAGTTTATTTTTCTTTCATCCGATAATAGCCTGCTGCAAATTAACAGACTGAAGCACGGCAGGGCACGCCCCGAATGAAAATGAATGAATGGAACCTCGCTTCTTGCGTCAGTCAGGGAAAACACTGTTCACCAAGTCACGATGATCAGCTATCCAGCAGCAGTGTGTGTTGTTTAGCCTAGGCTGAGTGTAATCTTAGGTAATGTTATGTCATGTATGAGAACTAATATTGCCTGGCAATAGCCTACTACATTGAAATAGCGGCGGCCATATATCTCCAGGCATTTTGGTGTTAAAGTTAACGTTAGTTTGCTTTGCTTGTGAACATGATGTGACTTGCGATGTAGCCTACGACGCGAAGCAGTAGCCTAACATTCCCTTGAACTAAAATTAGTATTACGAATAATTAAAATTATATAGCAAATTATAGCCTAATGACATACTACAATTATAGCCTTATGATATATTACAAAAAAAAAGTTGAGTCCTCGACGAGTCATCGCGAGTGCAAATGCACGAGTCCGAGTCCAAGTTCGAGTCATCAGTGCTCAAGTCCAAGTCAAATCACGAGTCTCTAAATTTAGCTAATGACTCGGACTCGAGTTCGAGTTCGAGGCTCGGACTCGAGTACTACAACACTGCTCTCCACCGAGTGTTACATTAAATGCACAATCAATCGCGAGTCGATGCACGTAAAAAGTATCAACTGGTAGGTTAGTAACGAAGGTAGCCTAATTTTGCAAAATGTGATGACGGCACACAAACTTGGGCAAAAACGTTTAGTATACACTTGTGGTGACAGCCTACAGTTAATGTGAATAGCCAAAGTAAAGGAGAAGATTTGCACCAAATAGGCGTAAAGGCTGTGGTTGTGTTTCTACAACATGTTGGCACAAATCGTAATTTCTGTCAACTATAACGATCTCCATGCATGTTCAGTAGCCTATATTTTTCATTTAGTCAAGCAGTGACATGTGGTTTAATGCATGGGGTAACATGACGTGAGACAGACAGAAGATGAGCCTGTCTTTAGTAGCCTATCCCTGAATCCTGTCCCTCTCAAATCACTTTAAAATAGTGCGATTAACCAGAATTTTTTTTTTAAATCCCAGAGAGACCCCCCCGGACCCCCGTGTTATTGTGATTATAATAACCTATAAGTCCAAATGTTTGGGTTCAGTTTATGAAGTGTTGCTACAGCATGATACTGTGTGTTTGTTATTTATGGGGGGGAATCAGGGGGGGATTTTGGTATCGGTGGGCTTGTGTGTGTGGGGGTCGTTGGTCCAGTAGTGGGCCAGTCCAGGAGAAAATTGCCAGGGCCGAATTTTGTTCCCAGTCAGACCCTGGCTGTGTCTTGAAACGCATATGCATGGTAGGTTGCACATGTAGCTTATAAAATACATGAATATAATTCACCGATCCCGTCGTTAGCTCAACTCTTATAGGCTATATCGGAGGAAGCAAACAAGGACTAAAAGTTAACGTGATGAAAAGGCATGTGTGGTTTACGTCATGTGATGTGTTTCACGGTATGAGTTGAGAGCCCTGCTTTGCTTAAGTTTTTGGTTAACTTCACTTGCCTGAAATCCGAAATATTTTCGAACAGATGATCCGTTTCGAGGGACAAGCTCTTGGCCTGCTGCTGTGCCACACATTTGATTTTTGATCGTCGTTTTTTTGTATAGTCTAACTAGCCTATTAATAGTTAACATAATGCTACTAGTCCACAGTGCATCCAAACTGAGCAGTGAATCAGGCTGAGCAGTGCAGGGAACAGTTGTCATTGGTAGGCTGCATGCAGGCACATGGCCAGACAGGTTTAAGGAGCGCTTGATTTGTTTTGTAGCGGAGCGTTCTATGGGTTGCCAGGTTGGTTCGGGTAGAGCACACATTTTTAATATCGCTCGATCACGCAAATTTGATCGTGGGAAGCCAAAATCGTGATCGTGATTAAAATTCGATTAATTGTGCATCCCTAATTCAAAATGTCAAAAACACATCTTTAAAGCAAACATTCGCCTCACATTACAAACACTTTTGTCATAATATGACATTTTAGATACATCATGTACACACTGTTGCTCAAAACCTAAAGCTCTTCTGTCTTAGGCTTTCTATATGTATTTCCATACAAGAGTGAAAGTTACGGTATCAACAAAGAGAAGTTGAAATACACAGTAAAAATGCAAGCAATTTTGAAACCAAAAATCGTGATTTTTCCCAAATAATTTGCTGTTGCAAATACAGTATTTTACAGCAAACAAGAAAAAAAGCAAAGCAGAATACAGTGACCACCAGATGTACAGTACATGGAGTTTTGAAAACACTGATTTTGTTTGTGTGTGGGAGGGGGGGTTTGTGTACAGTATGTATTCATAGGCCTATAGACCCTTTCAACTGCAGAAACAAACAATTCTACAGTAAGCGTTCCTAAGGCCTTTCTGGAGGCACAGAAAAATGTATTGAGCTAATGGTACTGTAACATGGGGACAAACAAAAATAGAGTAAAAAGACAAATTTTACATACAGTAAAGTCAACTTTTTGTAGAACATTACTGTAAGCTAAAGTCCAATTACTGTAATTTTCAAAGTATCTGCATTAGTTCTGAATCCTCTAGGAGCAGATTGAAAGGGTCCATACCTATATAGAGAGTGTATCTATTCATAGACCTATACTAAGGCAATGATTGGATGGTGTTCAGTAAAGTAAAGAGTGTTTACACATGTGAAGAGAAAGAGTGAAGCACTGGTGATTTAGTGTGGCATTTTGATGGGTTGTCATGAAGAACAAAATCAAGTTACTTCCTGTTAGATTTTTGTGTTAGGTAGAAAATTGTGTGTGGTGTTTTGCAAAATGTGTTTTAGTCAATTGAAAACTGAGTCAAACACTGAGAATTAGTGTATGGTTTTGCAGATTTGGTGTCGGGTTATGATGTTTGGAGGACATGTTTAGAAAATTGTGTGACAAGCAAATATTTAGTGTGTAAGCAGTTGAAAAAAACTGTAAATGGCATCGGCATGCAGTTCAACATCACGTCTCCTTAAGTCCTCTAATATTTCCTAATTTATGTCATCAACACATCTGTGATTTGTAGAAATGTGTACGCTAGATTTATACCTATTTTTTCACATTTTAATGGACACCACACTGATTTCCCTTGTGTGGTAATATTTTTCCTTGTAATTATGTATGGTTTGCAGAAATGGGAACTGCGTCGTATAGATGAGAGGAGCCAAGTGTGTTCCATGCGGCCAAGCGCACCTGCTACGGCTGTACCTTACCATCAGGCAACTCAACAACGAGAAACAGTTTCTAAGTTGACCTAACTTTCCAACTCTGCACAGTATCCCATTAACTGCATGACAGTAGGCTATTTTCAATATTTTCTGTAAAGTAGAGTTTGTTAACACGTTATCATCATGACGATATTAATACATGCACAACTTTTGTTAGAGCAGGAGAGAGAATAACAATGAATGGACGCAGCAACTACAGAAATTGTAGCCAAGGCTACAAGGCCACTTGCTGCTTTCTTTTACTATCTATGGTTGCTGGTAACAGCACATAACTTAGCTCTGCGCACTTCATGCTCTGTTTTCCCTGCTGTGTGCAACACCACGCTGCTCGCCCCCAAGTGTAGTGTGAACCGGGAAATGTCCACCACAGCCACCCATTTCTCTAGCACGTCCAGGCCGAGAATGCACTCACTGGAATGCTAGCCAACCAAAGTCGGCGGCTCGCCGTCTCACCGGTGATGCACACACACACACCACTTTTTGCCCATACAGTTCCGCTCGCTCTCCGGTAACTGTAGTGATGCACGTTTTTGTTTCTTCCCAGCCTTTGGGTCTGGCTACCAGCGTGCCGGGTAAGAGGCTGGGGCGCACAAGCAATCAAGGCGCGACACCGATTCCCGTCCAGAGTGCAGTCCACATAGAGCCCTTTTGTTTGGCCGAGCCGGCCCAGCCGTATGCAGTCCATGGCCGGGGAGGTAGTAGAACTTGAAGGTGGCATCCCTTCCGCCAGGCCACCTCCTTCTAGTTTGACTGAGGCGTGGGCGTGAGGGGTGCCGGGGCCGGGCAGTACCTTGAGATGTGTCCTGGCTCCCGGTAGCATTCGTCTCTGCTGGCCGGCCTCTTCCACTCGCGTGGCCGGTGTTGTGGTGGCTGTGCTGTGGTCTGGCGCGTCGCCTCCAACTCCTTCCCGTCTTCCTCCATCGATGTCTGCCGTACGCGATTCCTCAACTCCGTTGTGCAGAAGATGTTTTCCACCCGCTCGGCTTCTGCACGGCATAGGCTCATGGCAGTGTGTTGGAGACCCCTGATCTAGACTCTACGGACAAGGACGAAAAATAACATTCTCAGTAGCCTAACTAGACTGAGAATGTTATTTTTCATTTGAATGCCGCGGCCGGAAAATTAACGAGCAACATCATTGCGTTATAATCGATTATGGTCGGCCACTGCATCGATGCAGCATTGTCCGTGTCCGCATTGCAATGCATCGATTATCTGAATAATTTCAACACCTATTGTCCACGGAAACTTTGTACTTGTAGAAATATTTTGTGCATGTGTTTTGTGCATGTGTAATAGAGTTTGCAGAGTAAAGCAATTTTTGCTTGTGCATGGACACTTTGTACTTGTAGAAATATTTTGTGCATGTGCAAAAAAAACTTCTTCGAGGATATGATTTGCACATATGTAGAACCGTTTTGTAGCTGTGGAATTAATTTATCAATGCAAAAAAAAAATAGGCCTACATGCAGAAATATTTTGTGCACATGTGACAAACGTGTGACAAAAAGTGTGACATCCATCGTTCTTGTGCAACACTGGATTACAAACTGACGGTTTTATGCGTTCACACTAAACAAAGATTATGGAAATGAAACACCACTTTTCCATCAAAAAGCTTGTTGTAAAAGGCATAACTTGTTGGATTTAAGAACTAGGTTCGCTAGCTCTGTGCCTGCCTGTGCGCGCTGACCCTGGCCAATGAGAACTCGCATGAGGGATGTGGCGCAGGACCCCCGGGTGAGATGCCCCAAAATGTATGAGTCCCCTGATTGTCTAGGCAGTAGGTGATGCAATGTGCTGATTGGCTATTCAGAAACGCTTTCAAGACCGTGCCAATATTGCTGATTGGCTCTTCAGAAAAGCTGACAAAACTCTGCCAAAATTCATGTCTGTAAAAAAGTTTTGTAGCTTTGTACATCCAATGTTGCACATGAACGATGGATGTCACACTTTTTATCACACATGTTTTTCACATGTGCACAAAATATTTCTGCAGGTATTTTTGCACACAAATTAATTCCACAGCTACAAAATGGTTATACACATGTGCAAATCATATCCTCTAAGACATTTTTTTTCACACATGCACAAAATATTTCTACAAGTACAAAGTTTCAGTGCACAAGCACAAATTGTTTTATACAGCTGCAAAACTCTATTAAACATGTGAATATCTTTTCATGGGTACAAAATATATATGCCGTTGTTTTGATTCCATAGAAACAGCCCTGACTGAATATTCAGGTGGCCTTTCTCACCTTTTGTGTTTCTCTCTACAGTATGTTGTGTCAGTCACAGGTGCTCTTTCCCACCAGCATCACATTCAAAACTAGATGTACCGCATAGCGGTACAAAATGTGACCGCCGCTCAGTCCTGTACATCCGTTCCGCGAAAATAAATCACACTTCAATTTGTCTCCATATTTTACTCTATTCCCCACTCTTGAAACTTTTGTGTATGCTTGTTTGGTATGCCTGAGTGTGTGTGTGCGGCTGCACAGAAAGTAGCCTACTGGTGCTGAAAAGGTAAATAGATTGTAGAATAGCCAAAGAAGATGTAGCATTGTTATAAAACCTTTAAAATCTCTAAACAATCACAAGTAGGGCAGTTCATCACAGTTCATCCATTGCAACTGGATTGATGAAAGTTCACTTACACCTGTAGGCTACATTGTATTTGGGAAAAGCAAAAGGTATCAGCATAATGTTATTTATTTATTTATTTATTTAACATTAACAAAATTACGTCTCACTGCAACGATGCGCCATCTAGTGGACAAACGACTACTTATCGCCAATACTGGAAATGCAGAAATTGTACACAAAACCTAATTTTTTTAGACCCCCCCATGGATGAAATTCTATGAAACGTGGCATACCCCCAGAGAATGCCAGGTCAATCATACACATCAAATTTGGTGCAGTTCTGAAAATCTTAACTGAAGATAGGGGCGATTAAAGCAGAATAATATTGCATTTTCATTTTTTACCGGGGGGGTGCAAATCACAAATGAGTGATTATGGGCCAGATTGATGTGGGCCCTTGAGGCCAACATACCATAAACGATTCTTCATCCTCAGTGCCACGGTTCAGGTAGTTATTTAGGAAAAACTGCTTTTTTTGTGGTTCGGGGGGCCCAGCACGGGGGGAGGGGAGTGGCCCCCGGGGACGAAACAAAATTTTTCCGTAAATGTCTAGTGGGGCTACATACCCACCAAATTTCATGTGCCCGGTGGTTCGGTGTCCCGGGTATCACTGACCAAAAATTCAGGAAGTAGATGACGGGGAAAAAAAAACAAAAAAAAAAACGTTGACAATAATATGAAAAAAAAAAAAAAACTTTGACAATATATGACCGCTTCGCTAGCGGCGGTCATAATAAACTAAACAAAACAAACTGATTTTAGTCTTGATGCAGCCCTCGATAAAACACAGCCCCAACTGAATATTCAGATAGTCTCTCTCCCCTTTTATCCTTTTATATTTTTCTCTGTAGAATATCCCATCAATCAGGGATTATCTTCGCTCTAAAGACCTACCCAGCATGACCTTCAGCCAAAGTTTCTCTTTTGAGGCTGTGAAGGAATCTGTTTCTGCAGTGAAGATGCAGCTGGAGGAGAAACTGGAAGGCATCTTCAAGCAGGAAGTAGCCAAGATATCTGCAGCAGGTTGGACAAACATCTAGAATTGACACAATCATGAACTACTTTTATAAGACACTGTTATGTTCAGTGATGGATTCATTTGTACTGTATTTTCTGTCTCTCAGCAGTTACTCATATCCAGATCATCAAGTCTTTAGAATGTGAGTCTATCATTAAGTAACATTCCTGAAATAAAACTTCCTTTCAGAGCTAACAGGCCTGTCACAGATGCTAAAAACAAATGTTCTACAAAAAGGTGGCATACACATGACTAAATAATATGCAAAGATGTATGTTGGTTTGTTCTGTAGATCCTGGGTGAATGAGTGTCTCTGTGTTGGTTCCCAGATACTGATCCTGAACTCCCAGTCAGAAGAAAAAACAGTAATGCAGCAATGCCACCAACCAGTAAGTCTTAAGCGACTGATTGTAACAGCCTCTAGTAAAGGAATGATATTTTCATTGAATCTTTTCATCTTTGAAATATTTTCTCAGCTGCCAAAAACTGGAGGCTTGGGGGTGTTGCTACTCCCTAGAGTTACAAAATGAAGGCCCTTTACATTTACATTTTGGGTAAAATTACGGAAAGAGACATGAGGGTAAGACTTTAATAATGGGTTTAGGAGGAAAAAAGCAAATACATTAGATATTTGAATTGATCAAATTTAACTAGAATCTATTGACTAGATCTTTAGATTTATCTATAAAACAGACAAAGGCAAAAGCTGATGGAGATGGAGAGTTAGAATTCAGCTTTAACAAACAGTAACCTTATCATTTACTCCAAACCACTAGATTACACCAATTACTTCTGCAATTGTCTTGTGATAATGAACTGGTTAGAACTGGTGGGTTAGAACTGAAGGTCCTCTAAACATGTCATTACCCTCCTAATGAAGATGAGGGACCTGTGAATGAGTGCATCTCCATATTTACTTGTCAGTGGGAGGTTGGAGGCCTTTAAGATTTAAACAGCTGGGGACTTACAGTATATCCTGTAGATATTCTTTAAAAAAAAATAAAGTCACATAAAATAATTAAATGTATAAAGTGCAGCCTTTTCTCCTTTTCTGTTATAAGTTGTTACAGGTAAATGAGTTATTCAGTCCAGCACTCTGAGAAACTATAAAAATAATTGATTGAAGCCGTTGGTAGTCATGTTGGTCATGTGATGATTCATTAATTAGGCAAAGTGACTTACACATACTTACTCTTGTTATTTGTACCCAGATAGTTTTGGTAATTCAGTATATAATATACCAAGTGTAACTCTGGAGTAAAAAATACTTAGGGTCTATTTATCGTAGTTAACAACTTCAAACTTTTGATTTTGAGCAAAATTACGTTAATTGGTGGCATTTTGACCAAGACCATTTATTTGTATTTTCACTGAATGGGCTTACAGTGATGGTGCCACGTCGCTATTTTATACCACTAACAATGCTCAAAATATAATTACACTTCTGTGGTAGTCTGGTGAGGGTTTCTAAGACAAATCTAATTATTGTAAACTTTGAAATTGTACAGAGAGGTTATAACAAGACATAAGACTACATAACGGACCTGTTTGAAGTGCATTAATTATTTACTACTGATGATAGTAGCATGTTTTGTGACTCTTTTTATTTTATTAACTGTTGTCATCAGGGTTTTTATGAGTGTATTGCAGTGAGAATGCTTGTTGGTAGACAACACACTGCTGCTGCACATCTGAATTTCCCCTACGGGGATGAATAAAAGTATATATCTATCTATCTATCTAAGACTTGTATCTGTAGGAAGAAAATTCCAAGCCTTCCTGGTCCGGTATCGTCAAATCAGCAGCCGTGTTCGATCTTGCAGTGCTGCACAGATGAAGCTGCCAGGTTCAAGTTTCTACCTGAAATAGAATCCTGATACTGTATGTGCCAAAAATGTGTTGTAATGTGGCTGCTGAGTGGAGGGCCTAAAAGGACTTTGGATGTTCCATTTGGAAGCCCAGATCCCAAACCACTAGACCAGCAGCCCCCACATCTGAAGGTCTTCTGAACCTGCTCCTCCCAAGCTGCTTGAATGATGAGTGCACCCCCATCTTCACTTTGGTTCAAGTTTGGTTAGTTATAATGCATGTTTTCTTTCTCAGTGTCTGATGTCCAGCCTGTTTATACTGAGCCAGTAACCAGGGAGGAGTTCTTAAAGTGTAAGTTGGTCTGGTCTACAAACACTGAGACACACATGTACACACACAGTCATTCATTCAAGTATTTGTGGAATCAAAAACACACACACACATTTACGTGCACAGTCATTTATTCAAGTATTTGTGGAATCACAAACACACACGCACACACTTTTAATATTTTTTAAAATAAGTTCTAAATTAACTAACTAACTAACTTAACTAACTAACCCCCATAAGTCTGCCCCAACCACGGCCACATGATGCGGCTTCAATTAAATATAGTAGCATGGCCTACGTTCAAGTTGGATCTTTATAGAGAGGACCCGTAAAGTATCATCTTTATGTAACATGCTGTTGGTGCATGTTGACATTGTATACTTTCTCTAACAAGAGTGAAAAACAGTTTGCAGTACAGCTACTATTTATTGGCTAAATGTTGGTTCCTCTGTCTCTCGGTGGCCTACGCAGTGCGTGATGTGTCTGGTGGTGGTGATCACTGATCAGGCAACTTTTTAAAACAAAACAAAAAAAGATTTACCTACAAGCTCCTCACGTTCCATCTTCAGCTAACTCCATAGACAATAAAATAAACGATCTTGCTGCTTCAGGTTTTGCAGCCTCTGTTACATGATATCAGCCCCCCACAAAGAAAATAGGTAAACACAATGCGTTAATAGTCTGTAACACATTTTGAATTTGTGTTATGTACATGTGTTATGTACTTTTACTTTACTTTACTGGCTAACTCCCTCCTCTTACAGTCTATGCTCCCTGCTCTGACTCCGTTCGTTTCCATCGTTTCTCGCGCTGGTTTCACTGCAAACTGCGCACAGCAAATGGACGTATGAAACGTCATCACGTAGCATTACGGCACAGTGGTCATGGGAAATGTAGGAAGTACTGCCAAGAGGATATATGACCCGAGAACAGAGCCTTATGTATCATGCATGTAATGCCTCATGCATCACCGGCCAATCTGGCTAGTAAGTTTTTATTAACACCCGCCAAAATGAATTTTAACCCGCATTTGGCGGGTGTTCATTTAGAACGCTGCCCCCCACACACACACTCTCACTCTCTCAATCATATAAACAACACACACACACAGACATAACCACACACACTTTTATTTTTTTTCATTCATAACTTAATAGCTTTTAATACAGGCACTGACACATACTCAGACATGTAACCATGCATACGGCCATTCATACAAATTTGAAGAGAATCACACACACAAACACATACATGGACATGCACAGTTTTGAAGTTTTAATAGAGACACTAGAAATGACACACACTGTGATACACATATACAAGTCTAAGTGTATCCTATTTTCTCCATCAGACTCCTGTCACTTCACACTGGATCCAAACACAGCACACAGAAACCTCCATCTGTCTGAGGAGAACAGGAGGGTGGAGAGGAGAGCTGAGCTCCAGTCATATCCTGATAATCCAGAGAGATTTGATGGGAAGTGGCAGGTGCTGTGTAGAGAGGGTGTGTCTGGACGTTGCTACTGGGAGGTTGAGTGGAGTGGGGTGTTGGCTTATATAGCAGTCTCATATAAAAGCATCAGCAGGAAAGGAGGGGGTGATGAGTGTGAGTTTGGATATAACAATCAGTCCTGGGGGCTGCATCCCTGGGTTCTGAGGCCCTACGACAGTACCAGCTCCTCTTTCTGGCACAATAAGAAAGAGACTGAACTCCCTCTAGTGACCAGTTCCAGAATAGGAGTGTATGTGGATCACAGGGCAGGAACTCTGGCTTTCTACGCCATCTCTGACACAATGACCCTCCTGCATAGAGTCAAGACCACATTCACTCATACACTCTACCCAGGATTTAAGTTTGGTATTAAATCATCAGTAAAGCTGTTGTGACTTACGTTGTATACAGCAGGAAAGAAATGTCAAGACCCCAGATAAGATAGATGCTGTTATCACATCCACACAAACACCCATAAACACATTAAATGTCATCAGCACACATATAAGCCTCCACTCACATGTAAGGATCTGGCAGCTGCCTCTCAGCTGCCTGAGATTCACTGTTCTTGGGCAAAACAAAAGACCAAAATCACTCCCTGATCTCTGGACCCCAGCAGGTATTACAGCATCTACACATGTAGACAGCAGGGTTGTGCAAAATTCGAATTGCAATTCTGCTTCCTGTTTGCTACCTCAATTGAAATGCAAGTGAAATTCAAGAATTGAATTGGAATTTAAGAGCCAATTTTTAAGACTTTTGAAAAAGCACTGGTAGTTTATTTACAAGACGATTTATACAGACAGTATTCACAAAGTTTTCCGGGCACCGCCATCTTGAAATCTCGGTATATTCCGGCTCAAACAAATAAGGACACCCATCAAACTCAAAATTCATCCTTGTCTTCAAATTCCTCATAAAACTCAGTATCTTTGTACTCTGCCATCCTTGCAGAAGTTGTCAACTGTGTTCTCAACAACTCCAGTCCAAAACCAATACGAGTATTCACGTATCACGTATCAGCTGTAGTTTCGTCAATCAACTTCCCGTGACACGCGGGATTTCAAGATGGCGGCGCCCGGAAAACGTTGAGAAGGTACTGTCTGTATAAATCGTCCTGTAAATAAATTACCAATGCTTTTTCAAAGTTCTCAATGTCTCGTTTTAAATGTCAGGGCCCTCGGAAGTCTACCAATGAAGTGTGGGGCTACTTTGAGCCTCGTAAATGGTGTAAAATAGGGATTTCTTTGCATGGCTATATGCCCAAGGCACTTAAATTGTAAGCCTGTTGGTAGCATCGGCTAACTAGCGCCGGATTTCGGAATGCAGGGGACAAGCCGAGATGGGCTATGTGACACAAGTTCACACTTGGTATCATGTTTTAACACACTTTAGGTCAATATCACACCAAACTTATCCTTTAAGGAACGGACATACTCATCAGTCACATTTGCGCGTGTCCAAGGCATGCGTCATTTTTGCCGCGGACATAAAGCATACTCCAATTTCTGGCCTGAATGCATACATGGGCTATAATGTTAGCACCTGCGCACTACGATTTAACTGTGATACTCTGCCCCACCAATGGGGGGCGGTACATTGAGTCTGAAAGTTGGACATTCCCACTGAAGAGGAAGTTAATCAAGCAGATGGCTTGGGCAACATTGTATGTGCAAGACAAAAAAGATTGCAGATTGCATATCAACATTAATTAACATTCCGTTGTCAAAATTAAAGGTGCTCTAAGCGATGCTGGGCAACGTCACTTATGCTGACTTTCAAACAAAACAGAGAGCTAGCTCGCTACTTCCTCCCCCTCCCTCCCGTGCTGCTCCCATGCAATTGAAACTCTCCTAAACGTGCATCTCGTCTGATTTGCTGGAACAGTTTGTTATGTTCTCATGGGCTAGGTTTGCCCAGGTTGTTTTTGTTGCCGTTCTTGGAGCCTGGGCTGTCCACAGAGATCACATTTTTTTACAGTGTATTCAGGACACAGACAGCTAGCAGTTGGTTAGGTGATGTTTACAGTAAGTGACATATGGGGCTGTATTTTGGGTCACCAGCTCATGGCGTAATACTCGTTATTCACCCGCGGAAAGTTGAATTCGGTATTTTGCACGTTTATTTTTTAAGCATTGCGCCCAGGGGTGTGGCAATTAACAACCTAGGGAGGGGACTCGCGCATTTTCTAAAAATCGCTATCATACACCACCTAAACCTGGTCAGAAGTCAATGGCGAGTTGTTCATATGCTATTTTAAGAGCGCATGTCAACAGTCATATTGGCAGGTGCACGCACCATCCTTCTATCATTCATGAACGCACACCAGCGCACGTCCATGCAAAGCATTAAATTGCACGATTACAATGGGAAACATAATTAGAATAAAGATATTACGAAATACTGTACATCTCATGATGAGTAGTTATTCACCATCATTTGCAAATTGGTAATTACGGTTAAAAGTGATTAGGGGAGAGGCGAGAGACACGTATGGAGCACAGCTGAAGACGCACTGTCACGAGATATAAGCAACTCCTCTGCAGGATAAATGTTGTTTTATTCAGTCATTTGAGCAACATTAGGGTAAGTGTTGCTTTTTCCAGCCTATGTTTTCGATGGTAACCCATTGTCAGTCAATAGTGAAAGTAACTGCATATAACTGTCTTGTCGTTGACTGACTCCTTGGTGAAGTTAGTTTCACTTTGCCAATGAGTTCAAATAATAGACGAGTGCAAATGCGTGAAGACTATGCTAGGTTTTAGTAAAGCATGGTTTAAGAATGACTATTCCATACGGTCTCGCAAGCAGCCTCCTTCAAATGCGCCGTTGAATGCCAAAATACCGATGCATTTATTTGACATATCGCGCGTTGCGCCGTTAAAGGGAATGACAGATGTCATTCTCATTGGTTTAAAATGATGTTACGCCCCAAACACACCCATATGACTGATTAAAAGACCTAGGAACACCTTGTTACGCCATGCGCTCCACTTTTGAGAACGAAACCCCTCCCAATGTGAACTGGACATCCTACTAAATTTGAATAGACTTTTGACGAGTGACGATGCACTTTAGAATGTCATGATAGGGCCCAAAATGTTTTAGCCTAAAAAACGTGTGGCATCGCTTAGAGCACCTTTAAATAATTGAATCAATGTCATCCTTCAATGTTGACTAGTTTAGACGATTACGGAGTTTAAAACTCGCAAAACCATACAAATGCAAGGAGCTACATGATGTTACATGTTAGACCAAATTAGCTCATAAACTTTAACATTAGCCAGCATGACCTTTCACATTCAACCTAACATTTTGACAGCAACGTTACTAGGACCTGCAATGATGTATGACACTGCAGAGAAACCTAACATTAATGATGAACCTCCATAATGTTAAACATTAATTTGACAACAGCTAAGGACTAGCCTACGACCACCAAACATGAAGGCATATTTATTTACAGGCTACCTTATTTATTATTTATGTACATAGGCTAAACATGCCCAATATTACTCATAAATCACATAAATAAATGCTACCATTAGAGTGCAGCTATATGAACTTGATATGGGGGTTGGGCTGGTGCGGTCAGCATTTTCCCAGTGGATTTTAGTGCCCCACTCCGCCCCTGCCTCTAGACCTCTGCTGGAACACACATCACCACACTACACATAAACTATTGGTTTCACCCCTTCTGATCCAATCCATTTCCTCTCCCTCCTGCTCTCCCTAACCCTCCTTCATCTCTGTAGCGCAAGATAACAAGTGAACATGTGGAAAATATCATAATTTGCAATTAACATTTTTTTTTTGTCATATAACTGCTTAAATACAGCTTGCTCCAAAACAAATAAAAATGTGCAAATGCTGAAAAAGTAATGATAGACAACCAGTGTGAAACTGTAGAAGCTTATAATTAGAGTGTGTTTACTTAAAGCATAAAATTGTTTTTGCTAAAATAACCTGTTATGATTTTGCTTAGACTTAGAGTGTTCTTCCTAGACATGAAAGAATGTTTGCTTATAAAACTTAAAGTGTTTTGCTTGGACTTAAGGAATGTTTCCTTGAAACATAAAGTGTTTTTGCTTAGATATAAAAAGTTATGTTAGATTTAAAGTGTGCTAAATGAAATGTGTTTTGAACATAGTGTAAGAACACAATGTGAGAACATAATGAGAATATAATGTACTAGCTATAAGAGACTATATATCAGCAAAAAAGTCAACTGGCAAGAAAGAAAAAAAAAAGAACCATTGCCTCATGGCAAGACAGAATAAAGACCAAACTTGAGAGAACGGCCCTTTCATCAGGGTTTTTCTTTTTAATTTTTCTTTGGGTCGAGCCGCAGAGACTTAAACACATTTTTCTTTCTTTTTCTTTTTATTTGTATTTAATAAATTCAAAACCCTAACTTTTGGTTAGGGGTTTGTAAAAAGACTGTCTAGCGTTTTTCTGCCTCCCCTGTGCTGCCAAGAATATCGAACGCCTTGCAACATAGACTCCTACAGAGGTGACTTCACTCCAGGTGAGTAGGTTTGAGGGCTACTTTCTAAGACACTGTATATGGGCAAAAAACATAACGCGCATGCACTGACATGCACAGGAGTAGTGAACTCAGCCAGACATTTAGGAAGGAAAGTCCTATGCTCCAGGGCAGACAAAAAAAAAAAACGAATAGGCTTTGATAGCAAACTTATTGTTTGTGAAACTAAGTTCTAGGACTAAGCTCGTGCATGAGTAATAACGTCATCTATAGCAACGAAGACTCACTCTTAGTTTAGGAGTTGTCATTTTTCCTTACTAAGAGTAGGTCTGAAAGGCTTTGTGAATAACTTAATAAGAGAAACTCCTAGCTAAAATCTTTTATTGCTATTTAGGAGTGTTCCTAGTACTATAGTGGTAAGATAAAAGGCTTTGTGAATATGGCCCCTGGTATCTAACCCAATGCATAGCCCATTTACACAAAATAATGGTCGAATATTACTGATGATCATTGTTATTTAAGAACATGCAGTGCGCCTAGGGCACCAAAAACATTTTGCTCGGAAAAAATCATCATACCGCACATTGTGGCGGGTCTGTTATTTAGCCTACTTACTGTAGGCTGCGCAAACCACAGGCCTTTATTTTGAGCAAGCCTGCATTCGAGGCAGGCCTTCTGTTGAAGAATTTTATTTAAAGCCTGCGCTAACAGTACATTACATTACATTTAGCAGATACTTCTTGACCAAAGTGACTTACATATGTTAATCACATTGTCTCCGGAGCAACTTTGGGTTAAGTGCCTTGCTCAAGGGCACAACGGTGGAAGCTGGGAATTGAACCGACAACTTTTAGGCTACTGCACGCTACCCCAGCTCCTGAACCACTACACTACCACCGCCCACAATCCTCCTGCCCCGGCTACCACAGCTGTGGATAGTGTGTTATGTCTCCTTCTTCCAAACTTGACTAGGCCTATAGCGCAACCATTTACGTCTTCATAAAATAACTTGCCAAATATGCTTTCATAGCTTTGGGCTTCATTCAGCTATTTGTTCTTCCATTGGAAATGACTCTTATACATTTGCTGCCTGCTGCATCCTTTCTGATTTTATTGTTTAGAAAACGTTTGACGTCTTGAGTTAATGCATTAAACATTGTTTGCTGGTAACCGGCCAAAAAAATAGCCTACAGATTCTTGCGTGCGTATTCTCTATTCTCTCCAAAATGTGCCCGTTCTATAGGCTGGCCAAGTGCATAATTCTGCGGCATAAAGCAGATGTATTTGTTTATTGTACAGAAAAATAAAAATAACCTGTCAAGCAGTCAATTGACTACATTGCAGTCAAGAAGTAGGGCAAATTAATTTACGAAACCAAAACGTGGGTCATAGTTGTCTAAGCCTCTATTGCGTAGCCTGTTAAAAACGTTGCTAGATAGTATTAAATCACCAACAACATTGTTTTCTGCAGAACATGGCCGTAGCTACCATAAAGGACATCGAGGTCATGTCCTCGGCATTTTTTTCTTCAAGTTTCGTTTCATTTATTAAGTAGCCTAGGCTACAAATAGGCCTAGCCGACGAGACAATTATCTTTGCATCAACGGAACGTCACATGATAGCCTACCTAGGACATGTCAAAACGAAAGTAGAGTCTAGTCGGCTATCGCGGAGTGTGTCCTAAACTAATTAACGAACGCAACGCAGCTCACATAGTTTAAAAATACATTTCAAAATAAACTTGACGTCTTGTTAATTTCTAATCTTAATTCACCTGACCTGAACAAAGGCTGTTACAAAGTTAACGTTTGGAAAGCCAGCAGAAGAGCAGACAGAGAAGGAGGGAAGGTGAGAAATGTAGGCTAGGCCTAGGGCTACCAATGAGATGCTAAATAATGAAAATGTATGTTGAAATTCAGTGGAGATGCAGTTAGCTAACCTGCATTGAAAACGAAGCTATCAATGTTATATAGGATGGATAATGTTGTGAAGGATATTATCTCATGGCACAAATATTACCTATTGTCAAATTATATCAATTATTGTTCAGTAATTTAGAGACTTGTTGTTTTAAGAAATCCAACACAGGAGACAGGGGATAGAAATCAGGCAGTTGAGAAGAAAGAGGAGAAGAGGGAAATGATAGGTGAAGGGCCCTCCCAAGTGAGAGTCAAGATGTGACACTCACTGTGTCGGAAGGTAGCCTACAAGATCTGCAGCCTATGACCCTGAAATTATGCAATATTTGCTACACTGATGAGGAGAAGCAGCTCATTCTTAATAACAGATGGAGCAGGGTCCAGTATAAATATCCAAAGCCAATTTGGGAAAAGGCTCAGATATACAGGTGCATCTAAAAAAAATTATATTGTGGAAAAGTGTGTTGGTTCAAGTTATAAACAAAACATGTTATAATCTGAACAAATATATGGTTGTTGGCAAAATGGGGGGGGGGGGGGTAGTGCCCAAAATTTCTAGCGACGCCCCTGACCTCGGTATTTGAAGAATCCTGGCTACGGCCTTGCTGCAGAAGCCTACCCTAGGCTACAGATTAGTTCTGAACAGTTATTTCTCTACTGGCTCAATTATCAAAAGTGCTTTCGTCCTCCGCAAATTAAACATGTAGTTCCGTAGAGAGACGTTAGAATAAATTAGCGTTTGCGATTGACAACGTAGGCTATAACACTAACTTTGCAAAGTTAGCTTGAATGCTTGCACAAGACACTGTTTTGATTTGCGTAGGGGTGCGGGCTGAAAATCCAATAATGTAAAAAAAGGTGCGCACATCTAAATGTTAAAAAAGTAGGTGCTGGACTCAAAAAGTGACAATAAAAATTACAAAGAAGTCCGCACACTAGAGCTCAATTATTTTTTTCTTTTTATTCACCACATGTGACGTTTCGTGACACACTGCCCTTCCTCAGACATAAGACAGGTACCTAGCAGCCCATACTTATACTAATTGAACACCTGACATCACATGATGCAAGTGATTAAAGTGCCGAGTGCAAAGTGCTTCAAGTGCTAGTGTGCAAAATGCAGTGTGCAAAAATGCAATAAATACAATACAATACAATAAAATAAAGTGCCAGCGTGCAATAAATAACACAAAGCACAACAGTATTTCAATGCACTCATATACCAGATAGTACCACTAGATCACATTGAGGAGTAGTGAATAATACAAAAAATACATAAATGTTACAGGCAGCCACATCAATATGTGCGATATATACAGCATGAACAACATCAAAGAAGGAACCGATCAGGACAAAACTAACAGATTGGAATTCAGGATCAGAAAGATATTACACCATGCTACAGATCAACACAACAGTCCAAAAAGGCCAAGGTCAGTTCATAGAAAGGGACGCAAGTCAAACTCTTCATTCATTCCTCTAGGGGCTAGAGTGTCCAGTGTGTAAATCCAAAACGCTTCTTTTTTTAGAAGTAAAGAGTTAATATCACCCCCCCTAGTGGGTGTTTTGACCACTTCTATTCCACAGTAGCGCAGTGAAGACAGATTGTGAGAGCACTGAGTAAAATGAACAGCCACCGGGCTTTTGGGGTCATGGTTTCTGATATTGGAACGATGCTCGGATATTCTGGTCTTTAATGGATGTGTGGTTTTGCCGATATATGCCAAGCCACACGGGCATTTTAGCATGTATATGACATTCGACGTGTTACAGGTAATAATACCTTTGATGTTAAAGGACTTCCCTGTGCGCTGGTGGCTGAAAGTGCTCGTCTTCTGTGTGAAGTTACATTGTCTTCGTCCTTGCTGCAGATACGCCGTATGCGGCTAAACTGGAATATGGGAAGGGCTTGCTTCAGAGCTGTGGGATGGAAAGATTGTCCATGTAAGATTGAGTTTCTGTCAGTGCTTTTTCTATATAAATTTGACCCCAGTGTATTATCATCTCTGTAAATCAAAATATCCAGAAAGTTCATACGTTCTGTGTCATGTTCCATAGTCAACCTGAGATGTTGGGAATTGGAATTAATAAACTGATGGAATTTGTTTAACATCATCTATGTACCTTTTCCAGTAAGAGATGTTATGGAAGAATGGGTTTTTTAGTTCATTAAAGATGATTTGATGCTCAAAAAACAATACCTGAAGATAATGGTCAGAACCAGAAAGGAAAAAATTAGACGTCAGCACAATCTCAAGGAGCTCCACAATGCACTTAGTACTAGGAATGCAGTCTGTCCGTGAATTGAGAAAGAATTCTGATGCTCTTAAACCACCCTCAAAGGGTACATTTGTGTATAGAGATTCGATGTCCATGGTGACCAGAAAACATGGTTCATCAGTTAGTTCTATTGTTTTTAGAAGTTTCATCACTAGAGGCTGTAAAAAGTAGTCCACAAAGGCAGAGATTTTTTCTGTCAAAGATCCTATGGCAGCAACGATAGGTCGGCCTGGAGGAAAGTCTGTGTACTTCTTATGAATTTTAGGTAAGATATACAGGACTGGTGTGACTGGAAATTTTACAGTCATAAAGGCATGTTCTGATTTTCTGAGGTGCGGTCTGAAGCCAACCTGTTTCAGGGAGAGCGGTGCAAGGAGAGAATGCGTGCTCTGTCCTTCTCAGTTGATTACTTATGTTAAGATGAGAAACATGCATGTTTTTCCTATTTTAATGTTTAAATATGCAAATGAGGCCCTCTCATCCTCAGTATGCACTAATTTGCATATTTTAAAAAAGAATCAGATCATGTCACTTTCAAACATTAGTTTAAAACTGACATGGTATTATATAATATTTGTATATGCACAGAGGGGGATCCACAAATATTTCTTGATTTGCATGTGTGTTTTGATATCTACAAATAAAAAAAATCATATTTTTAACTTGTATATTGATTTTTACAAAGATGTGCATTTGTAAATAAATGCCATTTGTAAAACCGAAAATTTAATTTGTCCAATTTTAAATTTAATCACCAGCACAGGCATTCTTTGCTTTCCAAAGTTGCGTGTTTTTGAGACATTCTTTGCGTTAAAGTCGTACAAATCCACACGTAAATAGGCCTAATTTAATTCACCAGCACACAGAAATCGCAATCCAGTAGATCAGGCACAATCAGGGACGTTGCATTTTTTTTTGAGGGGGGGCGGGGGGTAAATGTAAAACACATAGGTTGGTGAAAGAACTGTAAGCTCAAATTCAGCTCATTAAAGTGTAAGCTCATTAAAGCATGTTTAGACAGACACAAGTTTTTGCATAATTCGACAGTATACAGTCTACACTTTCATATTGTGAACAAATTTCACGGATAAACATACGTTTTGACGATTAAACACATTAGCAGTCATTCCATTTTGTCCACACAGCTATAAGGTTTTACAGTAGAGCTAAAATAAAACTCGTTACTCAATGTGTAAGCTCTCTATCGTTCTTGGCAGATGTAATAGTGGGGTTGTTTAAGGTTCAGTCATTTCAAATTTGTGTTAAAGTTTGGTTTTCACTTCCAAGTTGAAGTTTAGGGTCTATAGAACAATTTGAGTCCGAGTGTCAAACACACAGATAAAAAATGGCCTCTGGGGGCGCCGTAAAATATATAAACTGCTACAACTTTTCATTAGATTATCCAATTTTAACATATGAGGTATGTATGGATTCAGAATTAAAAGGAGAAACTGGTGTGCTAAGCATTTGGTTACCAGATTAAAAACACACTTTATAATAAACACACTTTTAGCCCATGGACAGCAAAATTGTGCTTTTTTTTAGATACTGTAGGGTGGAAATGCCCTTGCATGCAAAAGACCATGACAATCCAGTTGGTGGAAATATGTTAAAATGAGGGTTGTTTTATGCATTATCTTTCAGCAAATTGACAACAATTTCATTAGAATGTTGTAGAATAAGCATTCTAGAATATCTGACCCCATCTAACTTAACACAGAGCCATATAAAGGTAGAGTTGCGACAATGGGTATTCAAAATTCGTTAAGGTCACGTGGTTCATGTAAACTTCAAATAGTTCCCGGAAGTGATTGACAATGGATTAGAATGCATTAAATAGGCTACTGTTCAATGATAGACAGAGCCACGATTTTGGGTAATTGACAGTCAATAAATGCTTTGATATACACTATTTATAACACAGTGCAATTATTGTGTAAACTATGTAGTTATCCTACCATTACAACAATATTAAATTAAATTCCAGACCTTATATCTTAGCCTGCTATATAAGGTGACCTTTTTTTCCGCCTTTTTACGTATGTCACTTAATATTAATTTCTGTACAAAATCAAGACGGGAGATTCTTTAGAAAACGCAATTGCACCCACCCCATAAGTGTATCTAAATTAGGCCTATCGCTATAAAATAAATGACCTCGTACAGTGACTCGAAAAGCTGTAAACAGTGTTTTTGAGACTGCGTGTAGTCTACAAAAGCGAATGGAGCTCCAGTGAAATTTTGATTTTGCAACGAGAACCAGTACAGCTAGTCTAACATTAACTTGTTTGAGTTTTCTCCCCCGCGTTTCCTCTAGTCACTGATCTGAGCTAATGAGCGAATTATGTGAAGTAGTTTTACGTAAAAATAGTTTTTTTTACATCTCCAGTGTAATGGTGGGCATGCTAAGTTAACAGTAGCATTACCTATTCAGTAACCCCAATGCGAGTGATCAATAAAATATAAAACTTGACAAATAAGTCCGATAAATAACCAGGCTATGAACTCATAAACATTAACAGCATTTTGTCATCGTTGTCATTCACCGTGCTGTGAACAGCATTAAGATGCTAGGCTAAAGAGCTGAGATTCAGACAGGTGAGCACCTGGGAATGGTTGTGCATCGTGTCAGCAATTTGATCAGTGATCATGCATCATCAGCGCAAGTTTGGTTTGAAACTTTCTGGGGATGGGGATTTTGCACGATCCTTCATCACTGGACTAGTGTGCCCTGCTGTGTTAATATTGTCGTGTTGTGACTTCTTGAATGGGCAATGCACCGCTCGTCTGACGTGGGTTAAATGACTTCACACGACAAAGAATCCTCCTTTTGTGGAATTTACTGAACTTCGGCAGGTGAGTACAATACATACACATCAGTGGCCGTGGCTAAACTAGGTAATGGTCTCTAGCTCGGGCACAGTACAGTTATGTTACTACTGTCCATGCGGTGAGCTGTGAGCCTATCAACCTAGAAACTGAAAACTGACATGGTATCTCCACTACGCTCACTATACGTGATTATGTCACGCTCATGGCCAATCAACGTAAGCATCACACAACATAAACATGAAAGGATAAAGGACAATATATGTGAATGGCTTTACACTACCCCCCTCCAGGAGTACTGAGTCCCTTCAGTACAAGTGACTCCAAAACACATCTAACACAATCAAATGCAGTAGAACACATTTTTTTTTCTCTGTATCACTCTTAAATTCACATATTCTCTTTTAACACTAAACTTGGACTTCGATGAACTAGAGAAATATGAAAATTAAATAAACAGTCTCTCTTCTAAACTACTAGTTCTTGAATCGTTCTGGCTTATGAACAATACGCCCTCTAGAAGTCTTCATAATCTTATCTGGGGTAGATTGGGCTCCTGGTCCTCTCTCCTCCTGACGTCTTAAAGCTTTAAGGTGTGATGCTTCGTCTTCCTCGTGTGGCTCCTGAGAAGCACTTCCCTTGGCTGGCTCATTACTAATGCTTAGTAGTGGCAGCTCTGATACCAACGGAAGATCCTCTTCAGGCAGTGGTGTTGCCAGGTCCTGATGCTGCTGTAGCACTTGGTTTCTCCGACGCCCAATCCAAATAGGAACCACATCACTGTCATAGGGTTTTAGCCGGTCATGATGAAGTATCTTGCTGCGCTTAAAGCCTTGGATTTCATAGAGGACATGGCCACGACGGGCAGAAACAATGAAGGGGCCGTTCCATGGTGACTTGAGCTTGGGGCTTAGTCCCTTCTTCTTAGTGTCATCCTTCACATACACCAAATCTCCAACACTGTATGAATGCTCTTGAGCTCGCACATCATATATCTTCTTTTGGTGCTCTTGTGCGGTGCGGAGATGTTTTCTTGCTATGCTTTGAGATTCCTCAAGTCCTTCTCTTAGATTGCAAAGGAACTCCACTACACCCATTCTATCTGACTTGAGTTCTGCGGCCCCAGATTGAACATCATGCGGTTGGTGGACTTCTCTGCCAAGCATGAGCTGGTTAGGTGTAAACCCTGTGACTGCATGCCAAGGACTGCAATAGGCTGAGGTAAGTAATGGCAAGTGCTCGTCCCAGTTCTTCTGATTTTGGTCCACATAGCACCGGATCATTTGGAGCAAGGTCCTATTGAACCGTTCCACTTGTCCATTAGAGGCTGGGTGATATGGGGTAGTCCTAGTTTTTGTTATCTGCAGAAGCTTGCATACGTTCTGAAAGAGGAAACTTTCAAAATTGCGGCCCTGGTCGGTATGCAACTCAAGGGGGGCACCAAATCGAGCAATGAAGTCATACACAAGCTTCTTGGCTGTTATTTCTGCCCCTTGGTCAGGAACAGCGAAAGCTTCCACCCATCTAGTAAACTGGTCAATTATGACAAGAATGTACTTGTTTCCTGAGCTGGATTCCGGGAACGGTCCAAGGATGCCCAGGTGGAGACGGTCCAAAGGAGCACCAGCTTGATAGTTTTGCAGCTTGGCCCTTTTTGTTGGTCCTGCAGCTTTGGATGCATTGCAGTGTTGACATTTCTTCACAAACAGATGGACGTCTGTGCCCATTCCATACCAATGGTAGCTTTGGCGCAGGCGCTCTAAGGTTTTTACCTCCCCAAGGTGACCAGAATTGGGAGGGTTGTGGCTAGCCTACAGGATTTCTTGTTGCATGGAAACTGGCACTAACAGCAGCAATGTTGGATGTTGCCCTCCGACTCTCTCCCAGGAATAGTATAGAACTCCTTTGTCTCAATACCACCTGAGGCCAACAGAGCCAGAACTTCCTCACTACAGGGCTCTCAAGCATCACCTGATCTTTAGTTGGAAGTGTCCCAGATTCTTTCCACAGGTGAAGGATGGAGAGGACAGAATCAACTTTCTGGAGTTGGGCAAGCTCATCAGAGCTGATGGACTCTATCCAATTAACTACTGGAGTCTCCAGCTGGGTTGTTGATAGTTGGCCTGATTCCATCGACTGTATGGGCTCACCACTGGGCTCACTGGCAGGTTCAATGCACCTCACCGCCAATGGCATAACGTCGTCAACATCTTCCTCAAAATGTGTCCACTGTTCATGAAGCCTTTGGCAGTACTTGCAACCTTGACATGGGAGGTCAGACAAGTATTTCCCTGCTTGATAGCAGTCACATTTGTCTGCATATTCCATGCTTCGTCTCGACAGGGCGTCAGCATTTGAGTGTTTGTGGCCTGCACAATGTTCTATTTGGAAGTCATACTGGCTCAACTCCTCTAACCACCGTGCCAGCTGGCCTTCGGGATATTTGAACCTGAAGAGCCAGGTGAGACTGCCATGATCCGTTCGCAGCAAAAACTTCCTTCCCAGCAGGTAGTGGCGGAACTGGCAGGTGAAGCGCACAACAGCAAGTAACTCACGCCTTCTGACGCAATACCTCTGTTAAGCTGGTGTAAGGTGACTGCTGGCATATGTCAGTACTCGCTCCTCTCCCCACTGGAGTTGTGACAGGACTGCCCCAACACTATGATTTGATGCATCAGTGTCGAGAATGTATTTGCCTTCTGCAATCGGGTATCCCAACACTGGGGTAGTTGTTAGTCTTTCTTTTAGCTGTGTAAAGGCCTCCTGATGTTCTTCTGTCCATTGAAACATGGCTCCCTTCTTTAGAAGATTGTGGAGAGGACTTGCAAGAAAGGCTTGAAGCTCC
Organism: Alosa pseudoharengus; assembly: GCF_046254945.1. Classification (NCBI taxonomy): domain Eukaryota; kingdom Metazoa; phylum Chordata; class Actinopteri; order Clupeiformes; family Clupeidae; genus Alosa; species Alosa pseudoharengus. Next base: position 10,714,933 of record NW_027468848.1, read on the forward strand.
TTAACGTTGCTGGGAGATCCCCAGAGCTGTACATCCCTGATCAGAGCTGGGTTTGGCCGAATACCTTCTCCACTCACAATGTGGCCTAGGAAGAGAACCTCCTCTTGGAGCAGGTGACATTTTGATGGCTTTAACTTCAGTCCATAGCTGTGGAGGCAATCGAAGACTTGTGAAAGACGATCCAGGCTCTCATCCCCATCTCTACCTAGGACAATGACGTCGTCCAGATAAATGAGCAACGTCTCCCATTGGAGTCCCCTGAGGACAAGCTCCATAGCCCTTTGAAAAGTGCTGGGGGCGTTGCACAAGCCAAAAGGCATACGGGTGTACTCGTAGAGGCCCCATCTGGTGATGAACGCCGTCTTCTCACGGTCTTTGTCATCCACTGCTATCTGCCAATATCCAGATTGCAAGTCGAGTGTCGAGAACATAGTAGCTCCCCCGAGAACATCAAGGCATTCCTCTATTTTGGGTAAAGGATACGCATCTTTGACTGTCACACTATTTAGGCTGCGGTAATCTACACACCATCAAACTCCTCCATCCTTCTTGCGTACCAAAACCACTGGAGAGGCCCACTCCGATGATGGTGTGATGACACCTGTTCTCAGCATGTCTTGAAGATGGGCTTCTTCCTCACCTTGGAAGCCAAGAGGTGTTCTTCTCACTGGCTGACGCACAGGTCTAGCTGACCCAGTGTAAATCTTGTGTGTTACAGCAGAGAGGTAACCCAGATCAGAGTCAGTTCTGGCAAAAATGGATTGGTAAGTTATTAGTAGCTGAAGAAAACGCTGCTGCTGTTCCTCAGTGAGTGTTTCGCTTGTGGTAGCAACCAGGTCATGGAGATGCTGAGGTAGGTCAGAAATAGTTGCTACTCTTCCAACCACCAATGGTCGCACACTCACTGACTCGCTCTCTAATTTGGTTGCTGCACCTTGTTGGCATGGACTTGTTGATTCGTCAGGATAAGCTTCAACTAAAAACCCAAGGCATGCTCCTTTTGACAATGCTGCTTTATTGGTGGAAAAGTTGCATAGTCTGACTGGCACCAGCTTCTCCATGGTGGTAGCAACACTTCCGGAAGCTACAGCTTCAGTGATGTTCAAAGGCTCGAGCACGGCTGGGACACCTGGTCTTGGATTTTCTACCGCCCCCCACACCACACATTCCGATGTGGGTGGTATAGTGGTAGTCTCTCTCAGGATCACATTGGCAACACAATAGTCAGATCCATCCCCTCTCACTATTTTGGACGGTACAAGTTCATTTCCAATGAAAACTTTGCCACGGGTGTGGATGACGACGTCATGGGCCTTCATCAAGTCCAATCCTAGGAGAACAGAGTCACGGATGGGGGCTATATGCACATCTCAGTCAATGGTCTTAGAAGGTGACGGTCAGCCCACGCTTTGCCTTCATGCCATCTCCAACACCTGCATTCAGGAGGTAAGTCTTGTGCAGGTTTGTCACCTCACATCCTGAGAAACTCTGATACAGCTCCTCAGAGATCACAGTTGTTTGGGCTCCAGTGTCTACCACAGCTTGAGTTGGAACACCATTTGCAGTTACAGGAATCTGTAGACTCTTGCCTTTGTTTTTGGTGCAGCTAATTTGTAAGTCCTGTGGCTGGTGACTTGAATTTATGGTGCCTTCAGGTGGTTTCTGACGGACTGTGTTCTTTTCACCATGGTTTCGGGTTCCTGTCGGACTTGATGACCTCATGCAGTCTCTCCTGAAATGCCCTTGTTCTCCACAAGTGAAACATGTACCAGGTGTGCCACGGTTTGGGCTTGAGGACAGGGAGCGCGTTCGACCAGGGTGCACTTGTTGGGGACTTTGCCTCCTCTCTTGGGGTCGTGCTGATGCTTTTGTTGGCTGGTTTTCTGCATGATTAGACTTGAGATGATCCATCTGCAATTGCAAGTTCCCCACTGTACTAACAAGGGCCTTGATTTGGTCAGTCAGTACAGAAAACTGATCAGCAGTGACATATTGAGGAGCCTGCACTCTACGAGAAGTAGCAGTAAAGTCATTGCCGATGTCTCCCTCATCAGCCCAAGATATGCGTCTCGCTCTGCTCTTTATTTCAGTTTCACGCCCCACAGTGGCTTTAAAATTATGTTCGTGGGCCTCTACACACTTCTGAGCCTCTGCAAGAGAACATGGGTCACGGTTCATAACTTCATAGGCCACCTTTTGATTTCTCAAACCCTTCAAGAAGGCATCAGTTGCCAGCTGGTCTTGTAGCCGAAGATTGACTCCTGGATATGCAAAAGTGACGAGACGTCGTACCTCTTCTGCAAATTCAGCTGTCGTCTCCTTGCCTTGGCGAAGTTCTCATAGCTTTCTTCGTACGGTAGTAGGAGGGTCTTTTTGCCCAAAGCGCTGAGTGAGCTGCTCTACTAAAAGGACATAGTCCTCTCTTGTGCGCTCTGGTAGTGAACAGACGTATCGAATAGCTGCTCCTCTTAAACATTCAAGCAGCCTGTCTACTCTCTCAGGAGCACTCCATCCATATTTCCTGGCCAGGCGCTCAAACGATAACAAAAAGGCATCCCAGTCTTCTTTACCATCGTATGTGGCAAGCTTAGGCCTACGTACTTCCTGCACAGACGGCTGACTATTATTAAGCCTCTGCCCATCTTGGTTGGGACGTTGTGTTTCACGTTCCGGATCTCTGCTATCTCTCCGTCTAATGTCAAGTTCAGGATTAATGCTCCGCCTAGTCGGACCTGAGTGGGAGCACGCTGGCTGATAACATCCAGCTCAGCTGCAAAGGGCCCACTGACATGTTCTCTTGGCCTTACAGACATGTCCAACATAGCTGGAGGCATAACATTAGGCTCAAATGTATGCCTGTCCACTGTTGAGCGTAGTCCCATCTCTTCCCCACCACCAGTAGGAGCAGGTAGATGTGGTGTGAGGGTTTGTACTGCCGCCTTTTCACTTATGTGCGTAAGAACGGGGGCAAGCATCATTTGCAGTTGTTTTGCCTGTTGATTTTGGCTATCTAGTAAAGCCTGCAGCCATTTTGGAGCCTGTTCCGACTCGTTTAAGGCTGCTGTAGCTCCTTGTAATTCGTTGGTGATTTTTTGTTATTTTATGTTATTCTATCTTCAAGAAGGTGATTAACAGCCCAAGATATATATATATATATTTTTTTTTTTTTACTGCCAATATCAGCTGACAAAAAATCCCTTAAAATGCTCCTCTAGGACTTGCACAGCAAATTTTGTGAGTTTAAAAAGCTATTTCTTTTTATAATGTCTCTTTGGTAAAACTCATGAAACGTTGCCAGCAAGAAGGTCTTCCTTTAGCTTTTCTTGGGCTTTTATTTTGACAGGTGAATGATTGCCACTGCTAGTCCACTAGCTAGCTGATTAGCATTAATCAACGAACATAAACACTCCTCCGTTTTGCAATGTTGCTGAACTGCTATAGTCTGAGCGAATTAGCCTAGAAAAGGGTCAAAGGTGGAAGTAAATACAGCAAAAGCATATTTGGTATCATTTTAATCATAATTTTCTGTAGTTTAAGAATTTGTGGTGCCTACAGCGCAGATTTGTACCGAAAAAAATATATAGGGCTTTAAGTGAAGCATGGCACAATGATTTTTGGGCCAAAAACGTATGTTAGTACATCTAGATATCAGCTGATATCTCTTAAGCCAATTGAAAGATATTCATCAAACTTGGTCTATTTACCCACTATAAGTTGTCAAAGAGCTGGCAAGACAATTTAGGTCTTGAGGTCAACGGTCAAAGTTACAAGGGGTCACACAAATAACTCACATGCAGTATTTGGTTCATATCTCCGAAGCAGACTGATGGATCTTCATTAACTCTAGTACATGTATTGTCTATACAAGTTAGATGAACTTAGGGACTCAGGCCATGGGGTTAAAGGTTAGCAGTTTCATCCCCTGACATACAAGGTTATAGGCGGTAGAGACATGCCAATCAACATGCCATGTTCAATTCAATTACAAATTATTTAATTTATTTTGCACAACATAGACTTGGTTGTTTTTGACATGGGGAGTCCCTATCTACAGCACGATGAGTTTAATACCCCTCCTTTGTATATAAAAATCAAGAATCTGATTGCAATTACTGTAGGCAAATGTGCATTTACATAACAGTGAAATACTTCCACTAGCATAGTCATGACCTGACCAATATCTCTTTCAATATTGCCCATGCAGTCCTTTCCACAGTAAAAGCAGTTCTACTTCCAGCTGTAAATTATAGCTTTCTGTGCTGTTGTGACTTTCCATAAGTTAGTACAGTATGACTGCTAACTGTGGCCCTTGCTATTTTCCCTTCATGGACAAGGTGTTGTCCACTTTCTCCTGGCAATTTCTGTGACCCTGAAGACTAGCATTGTCTACCAGTTTTGATGTTAGTAATGTGGCATGTCGTTATCTGTTCAGTTGAAGTTAGGGGTGTGCAAAAAATAATATCTAAATATTTTGGAGGATTTTGGAGGATTTTGATGGTAGATATCAATAATATAATTAAATACAAATTTGTCAATCTCTTAAAAAATGGGATTTAATTGTATGAGTTACAAGCCACCTTATAATGTCTTACAAAGCACATTAAGGGACACAAAGTATTAGGATAGCAGTTAATTTTCTAAATTTTGTTTCTGAAAGATGAGACTGTTGTAAGAAGCAATATTTTCCCCTGGGATGAATATCAGTATTTAGTTGTGCTCAGTACTGTCTTGATTCATTATTTTCCATTTCACTGCAATGGATGATGAGACAGCACTTGAAGAGGAACCTGGCATATGCGCAGATCTTTGCGTTATCTGCCAATGTGGAGGTGAGCTGTCATCTTGTAGCACTGGCTTGCAAAAGCTGATTTACTATAGCATTGCTATAGGCAACAACACATTTTTAAAGGGGTGGTTCAGGATTTTGGACATAGGACCTCATTGTGTGATATTTATCAGTGGAGACCGTTTTCAAAACGTTTCATCCAGTCCTTCTAGTTGCAGAGTTCGCAGCCTGCCACTAAAAACAGTCTTACCCACTCCACAGTACACCCAGGCAAATACATACATATAACGGCAGACAAATAAATTATAACGGCAGACTGTCGATGTAAATGTCTGTGTTGATAGTTTTATTTCTAACATTATTCTATCCTTGCATTTCAATGATCGCATAACATTTTGAGGGACTCGTTTCTTAGCAGCGGTTAGTAGAACTGCACCGAAAAGTAAACAGAGAAGCGCACTCCAATCAGGATACTGTCGTGGAACGAGAGTTCTCGCGAGAGCACAATGGAATGAGCAATGATGCACGTTACTTTTACCCCTTGCATCTGATATATACAGGCCAGAGGCGAGCTAAACTGATGACGACAGCGCTGCAACATTGGTCATAGTGTTATCCAATTGTGTCGAAGTCCGGAATCATTCAGAGTAAACATTGGTCTAGTGTTATCCAATTGTGTGCAGTGAGATTTTCAAATGCATCCATGGTGCCGCCCCTCGAGTTGGGCCATTACATTGTTCGTGGCCAGGGGCCGGTTGCACAAAGCACCTTAAGTTAAGTTTTTCCCTTAAAATCTGATTTAAGGGTCCCTTAAAATAAAAACGGTTGCACAAACACCCTTAAGTTTTCTCCTTAAGGGTTCCTTAACATTTTCCCTTAGTATTTAAGGTTTTGTCCTTATCTTGTAAGAAATCCCTTAAACTGTTGCACAAAAGACCTAGTATTTTTCAGTTCATGTATATAACATGTTTTACTTGCTACCTGGATAATTTCCGCTAATATTATTAAGGTAAGATGAATGATAAGATATAAGCACTGTGTTCGGTGGGTTAACTAACGGCATCGCGGCAAAGGCAGTTAGCTAGGCTACAGCTGTTGAACAATCTCCGTGGAAACTATAGAATTTTCATGCCGGAAAATCCCTTTCAGTGCAGTAAATCCCTTGACGTTTCTCCTCAACTAAGGAAACATTTTAAGGTATTCTGTGCAACACCCTTAAGTAAATCCCTTACCTGAGGAGAAATTAAGCCTTAAAGGGAAAAAACTTAAGGTGCTTTGTGCAACCGGCCACAGACCCTTAATCTTTGTAGATTATCAGGGTCTGGATTTTCCAGGCTAGAAAATGGCCACTTCCAAATCCAATTGACCAATTAACAATTACCACTTGACTATTTCGTAATTTAGCACTCTGGAACAAGGCATCTGAAGGAGACAATGTAGATAGAAGATTTTCTGAAGACTGTTGATCTTTATTCACCGTATTGCCCCGTATTGCAATGATAGTACAGCCCAAAGTTCAGACCAACCATCAAAGCAATAGGGAGGAGATGTCATCAGCTGGGGCCCCCGACAATGTCTCTCCTACAGACTCCTTAACCATACACTATATTTTATACTCCTCAGCCCTTGAGAAGTGCCACCCTCTCACGCCATCTGCATCAACACCCTTCACCAATCAGTACCAAGCAGGGTCGCTTACATTGGTGGAAACCATCTTCCCATCATGCATAAAACTATATGCAAACCTATGTAATGCATACAGTAGGTAACATATGTAAAATAGTGTAACCCTAAGTTTTTTTGTTTCCTTCCAGTTTGGTGAAATAAGGCCTTCTTATCTTATTATGACCGCCGCGCAGCGAAGCGGCGGTCATATAGGTTTAGTCAGATTTTTTTTTTTTTTTTTTTTTTTTTTTTCTTTTTCGCATGTCCAAATTTCTGTCAATGATTCCCGGGACACTGAAAGACCGGGGTACACGAAACTTGGTGGGCATGTAACCCCATATGGATAGCATGGAACCATCGTTTTTCGTTTTGATCTGTAGCCCCCCCGCTGGACTGGACCCCCCGAAAGGAGGGTAGGGCAGACACAGTTTTCTGTGAATATCTCGAAAACCGTAGGGTTTAGGAGGACCATTTTTTTTTTGTATGTTGATCTCAAGGGGCCATGTCAACCCATTCCATAACCACTCATTTCATGTATAGCGCCACCTAGTTAAACACAAAAAAGTAAAAATGAGGTGTTGTAATTGAAGGTATCTGTGACCTAACAAAGTCAAAACTGTACAAAATTGGAAGTGTAGGATCATTATGACACCCTCTGTATGCACGCCAAGTTTCGTGGAATTCCGTTCATGGGGGGCCACACAATAAATTCATTTATGTTACTATACACCAACTGGCCTGTAGGTGGCCGGAGACAGTTTTCTGTGAATATCTCGATAACCGTAGGGCCTAGGAGGTCCACCTTTTTTATGTATGTTGGTCTTAAGGGGGCATGTCAACCCATCCCATTACCACTTATTTTATGTATAGCGCCACCTAGTTAAAAATGAAAAAGCTAAAAATTAGGTGTTTTCATCACAATATCTCTGGCTGACAAGGTCAAAACTGCACGAAATTAAAACTGTAGGATCATTATGACACCCTCCGAATGCATGCCAAGTTTTGTGTACTTTCATTCATGGGGGACCTTACAATAAAATAATTTATGTGTACATTTAGTGACGTACACCAACAAGGATTCCCGGGACACTGAAAGACCGGGGTACACAAAACTTGGTGGGCATGTACCCCCACATGGATAGCATGGAACCGTAATTTTTCGTTTTGATCTGTAGCCCCCCCGCTGGACTGGACCCCCCGAAAGGAGGGTAGGGCAGACACAGTTCTCTGTGAATATCTTGAGAACTGTAGGGCCTAGGATGACCATTTTTTTCTGTATGTTTGCCTCCAGGGGTCATGTTAACCCATTTCATGTGCACACATGTGCACAGATACACACACACACACACATACATTCACAGTAATCATACGTATGACACATACTCACACAGTAGACATATGTACGCTTGCATGCACAGGCACATACGCAGGCACAAACACAAGCACGCACGCACACACACACACACACACACACTCACACACACACACACACACACACATAACATAAACATAACACAAACAATCAAGAATTTCTCAGAATTATAAACAGGCAAGATGGAGGTGGGGTTGTATAAAATGAATTTTACATGTGAAATCTATGAACTAATCATGTTTTGGTACTTGTTGTCTAGCAGATACCAGTGAGAATTGAGTGTGGATAATGCAATTTAGTGAGACAGTTAGAATCATATAGGCCTTTCAGCGTGATTTCTTTTTGTGGAAAAAATGTGCTGGACTGGGTGGCGGTCATATTTTGTACCGCTCTGCGGTACATCTAGTTCTCTTCCTAGCTAGACGGGCCCTAACTCATAAGGCACAGTGGCCTCATCCCTGTCCTGTCTAGTCCTCACCAGCTTGATAATACCACCTCTCCCTTAACCATGTAAGGAGGAGATCCTGTCATCCTGGTACCCCCAGTACTTTTCCACTCACCCCACTCCTCTGACAGTTGGTCTGACCTACACAAGATACAATGACCTCACACTGCTCACAGCAAATGCAGTGGCATTAAGACTTATGACACTCTTGACTACATTCTTCTAAAACATGAAAACCCATGCAATAGTATAAACCCTTATGAAACCCATGATCACATCCCTTCACATCCTGAAAACCCACCATAATACCTAGTAGAATCCTAGGTAATATCAGTCCGCTGCTGCCGTTGCTTATATGCCTACTACCAACTTCAGGGAACAAAGTATAACTATTGCAGTGCGATGCAAGGGTAGTTTTTATTTTCAAAAATATTCTATTAACATAGACATTTACATCGATTGTCTGGCGTTATAATTTAAGTTGAAGGAAATAGCTCAAGATGACAATGTTTATCAGATGTTTGACAGAAATGGTTTGGATTTAATCTAAAACTTCTGCTATTCAGCTTGTCTAATGAACTACAATGTTGTTATTGATGTACTGAATGTTATGTATTAGTACTTTGTTCTTTACTCCAATATCATTTATGAACTGAAACAGTTATTTTAAAACAGGTATTCACACAGATATTTGCATTTTTAAAACAGCAAATTATTTTGATTTCACCTGGTTTCAGAGAGGATACTACTACAATACTAAAATAAGATGTGGAGGTTGAAACAACTGTTTTTATACAGAAAATAAAGTTTGTTTTGCTTTAATAAATGTCTTAATCTTTTTTAATGTCAATTCAGATAGTTGATTCTATGCCTCAGCCAGCTATAGCCTCATGACCTTTAACCTCTATCTGTGACCCCATGATCTTTAATGCCTTATTAGTTAATTTAGGCTTAATTAACTGTGTTGGGTTTAATGAGGATCCTTCAATCTGCTTTAGAGGTATGAAACAAATATTGCATGTCAAGTATGACCTCACGTGACCTTGACCTTTGACCCCAAGACATTAAACACCTACTAATTTCATCAAGAACTTATGGTGAGTAAGTACACCAAGTTTGGTAAAGATCCTTTTACCAGTATGGGAGATATCAGCTAATATATAGTATATATATATATATATATATAGAGATAGTTACAAGTTGGTAAACTAGTTATTAGCCGTAGTGGGTAGTGGTAGTTGATATTGTTTTCATTACGGCTGTCTGTTTAATTGCGCTTAGACTGGCCTTGGTGTCGTGAGTTTTTAGAGGGGGTGGTGTTTTTAAGTGTAGCTGGACTAAGTAGATTGTTAACGTTAGCTTTACTGAACTCAACTCGTTTTTTTCTGGAGCTGCGTCCGCACTTGCTGTAAGTTTTAATTGTATGGGAGTCTCGTGTTGTTAAGGGATTTGTTTATGTAGTTGTCATAGTTACAAGTTGGTAAACTAGTTATTAGCCGTAGTGGGTAGTGGTAGTTGATATTGTTTTCATTACGGCTGTCTGTTTAATTGCGCTTAGACTGGCCTTGGTGTCGTGAGTTTTTAGAGGGGGTGGTTTTCCGCGTGATCAATTAGGACTAGCATTTAAAGTGGTTATTGTGCTGGAGCGTCAGCGGAGGCGTCAGCGCTCGTGTGCAGCCGTCCTCGTGTGAAGACTTACTCGTGTCAAGACGAATCGAGTCTACCTGCGACGAGTCCACCGAGCAAGGACACAAGCAAGGCACCTCTCAGATAAGTTTCACTCTTGTCTCACCTTGTCTTGTTAGCTGACAATCCTTCTAATAATGTGCCTTCAACATATCCCTGTATCCGGTCAGGTTAATAAGCGTACTGGTGTTGAAAGGCAACAATCAGTTCAGCAGACTTGTCCTACTTTTTCTGTAGGGTTGTGGAATTGCCAATCTGCAGTGAATAAAGCGGACTTCATTCCTGCTCTGGCCTCACAGTTATCGCTTCAATTGCTTGCGCTTACAGAGACGTGGATTAGGCCAGAGAATACTGCCACGCCTGCAGCGTTGTCGACCAGTTATGCTTTTTCGCATACCAGTCGTTCGTCTGGTAGAGGAGGCGGGACAGGCTTTCTCGTCTCTGATGATTGGAGGTTTACACAGTTGCTGCCTGCTCAGGTCCACAACTCGTTTGAATATCATGCCATCATGATAACTGAACCATACAAATTATACTTGGTGGTTATTTATCGCCCTCCAGGACAACTTGGGAACTTTGTGAACGAGTTGGACATTCTACTGTCTGCTATTCCAATGGATGCATGCCCATTATTAATCCTTGGCGATTTTAATATTCATTTGGATAACTCGTCTGCAATTGACTTCCTGTCCTTACTCTCCTCATTTAATATCACACGTGTCCACAGTCCTCCTACTCACAAGGCTGGTAAAGATCTTGATTTAATTCTGGTACGTAACTGTAATACAGACAAGGTTTTGGTTAATCCATTACATGTATCGGATCATCACTTTATCAGATTCTCTGTGTCTCTCCTGGATAACCCAGCAGCTCCTCCTCCGATAATTTCGTTCCGGCGTAATCTCAGAAGCCTCTCAAGTGACCATTTTGCAACATTAGTAACATCTGCTTTACCTACTCCTAGCTCATTCTTGACACTTGAGGTTAATGACGCTACAGAGACTCTCTGCTCTACACTGGCATCTTGTCTGAGTGACTAAAGCATTGAGAGTAGCTAAGTCCTCTGCTCAGTCATCAGTATTAATTCTACTAGATTTATCTGCAGCCTTTGATACTGTTAACCATGACATTCTCCTATCTATACTATCTGAACTGGGAATTTCTGGAAAAGCTCTTGACTGGTTTGAATCTTACCTTAAAGGGCGTTCTTTCAACGTGTCTTGGCAGGGACAAGTATCTAAGTCTCATGCCCTCACCACAGGTGTGCCTCAGGGATCAGTATTAGGACCCTTGCTTTTCTCTATTTACACCACTTCCTTAGGTGATACCATTCGCTCCCATGGATTTGACTATCACTGTTATGCAGACGACACTCAACTTTACCTTTCTTTCCCACCTGATGACTCTAGTGTTTCCCACCGGATTTCTGCATGCCTTAAGGATATTTCAGCCTGGATGAAAGATCGGCACCTTCAGCTTAATCTCTCAAAAACAGAGTTTTTGGTGTTTCCAGCTAAAAGAGCTATTCCCCAACAGATTAACATCCAGCTTGACTCAACTTCACTGACCCCAACTAGATCGGCACGAAACTTGGGCGTTGTAATTGATGACCGACTTAACTTCTCTGAGCATATAGCTTCTATTGCAAAATCATGCCGGTTTATGCTTTACAACATTAGGAAGATCAGACCTTATCTGACACAAGATTCCACACAACTTCTTGTTCAGACCATGGTCATCTCTAAGCTGGACTATTGTAATTCACTATTAGCTGGCTTACCCGCTTGTGTAACAAGATCATTACAGCTGATTCAAAATGCTGGAGCACGCCTGGTCTTCAATCAGCCAAAGAGGACACATGTAACTCCTCTCCTAGTTACTCTCCATTGGCTCCCTATAGTAGCCAGAATTAAATTTAAATCTCTCACTTTGGCCTATAGGACACTAACTAGATCTGCTCCTAGTTATTTTAATTCAATAATCAAGCCTTACATCCCCAACCGCCCACTGCGGTCTTCTGGTGAGCGTATGTTGTGTCGACCAGTCATAAAAACTGGGTCTAATTCCAGACTCTTTTCTTCAGTGGTTCCATGTTGGTGGAATGAACTGCCCAGTGGTCTCCGTTCCTGTGGTAGTTTTGGGTCGTTTAAGAGGGGTCTAAAGACATTCCTATTCAACATATACTTAGTTGTTTAAGCGCTTATGTGTTATGGTTTATATAATGTTGTTTTATTTTAATTGGGCTGTTAATTAATTTGACATTATTGTTTATTATTGATATTCTCCTTAATGTAGTCTTAGCATGTTATTGTTTTTATATTATTGATTGAATTGACATTATTGTTTTATTATTGCCTTTCCCCTTTTTTACATTGCTTTTTTTATTAGGCTATTGATTGAATTGATATTATTGTGTACTACAACTATTCTCCTTACTATATTTGACCTAGATTTTAATCTGTTCCCTGTTCATTTTTAAATATTATTATGTTGTTTTGTATTTATATGTCGCTTTGGACAAAGGCGTCTGCTAAATCCATAACCATAACCATAACCATAATATCTATATGTGATAATATAGGATTTTGGCCCAATAATCATTATACCATGGTCCATTCAAAGCTGTATATCTTTTTTCTGGTACAAATCTGCGCTGTAGGCACCTGAAATTCTTAATCTACATGTAAATCACGGTTTGATTGATACCAAATATCCTTTTGCTGTATTTACTTCCACCTTCAACCCTAATTCGCTCAGACTACTAGCGTCGTTCAGCTGATTAGCTTGCACTTATCTCTTGGGTCCTTACTTCATCCGTTGGATTTACTCACGGTTTGGAAAGTTGGATCCCGCTTCTGACACCAGTTGTCGTGTTGTGACTTCTAGAATGGGCAATGCACCGCTCATCTGACGTGGGTTAAATGACTTCACACGACAAAGAATCCTCCTTTTGTGGAATTTACTGAACTTCGGCAGGTGAGTACAATACATACACATCAGTGGCCGTGGCTAAACTAGGCTATGGTCTCTAGCTCGGGCACAGAACAGTTATGTTAGCCTACTACTGTCCATGCGGTGAGCTGTGAGCCTATCAACCTAGAAACTGAAAACTGACATGGTATCTCCACTACTCTCACTATACGTGATTATGTCACGCTCATGTACGACGGAGTATTAGGGCCACATATGAAGGAAAAAATATTTTTGCCATGACGAGATTAACTCGACATGTCGACTTTAAAGTTGCCATGTCGACATTAAACTCAACATTTCGAGGATAAAGTTGAAATATCATGTCGACTTTAATCTCGACGTGTCGACATTAAACTCAACATTTTGAGAATAAAGTTAGTTTGGAGAGAGAACGACCGCTCGGGACGATTGAAAGGGAGGACGAATGAAACAATGCAACAAGTGCAACAATGATTCAGAGTGTTCGAGTGCAACAATGATGCGCACATGCAGACATAGTGCATAAATAAAGTACATGCACACATATTCCCTCACGGGATCAAAATAGTATGCTTATGCTATACCTGTGTTTATAGCCTCCTATATTTATTGCAGGTGAGACATGGAAAAGCAGTTTTAGAAAAATGAGTTTTACCATGTTAACCTATGGAGAGTGACGGCCTGTGGGTCATGAAGGGCAGTTATTTGGATGTGCGGTGGCCTTACCCACGTAAAACAGAGTGAAATAACATTTTGTACAGAAACATTATATCATTGGATACATGTATTATTCTAGCTATATAGCCTAAACGGCATAGTGCATGGTATTTCCATAACCGCGAGATACAGCGAGATACAGCACTTCACGATGACGGCAATGTGTAGGCCTAGTTAACAGACAAGACGCAATCTATCTGAATATCTGCAATCTAACAATCTATCTGAAATAACACCTATTTGAAGCCCATTATTCAAGTAACATATTGTGTGTTAGTGTAGGCTACATAGCTTAAACTGTGTAGGCTATGTTTAAACTGTATTGCGAGTTTAATGTCAGCACGTCAAGATTAAAGTAGATATGCTATTACAACTTTATTCTCGAAATGTCGAGTTTAATGTCGACATGTCGACTTTAAAGTCAACATGTCGAGTTTAATCTCGCCATGGCAAAAATATTTTGTTTTCTTCATGTGTGGCCCTAATACTCCGTCGTACTCATGGCCAATCAACGTAAGCATCACACAACATAAACATGAAAGGATAAAGGACAATATATGTGAATGGCCTTACAATATGACCGTGCTGATGCTAACAGCTGCAGCTCCCTCAAATCTAGATTCTCTCATGCATATTAGGCTAGCTTTTGCCAATGAAAATGAATGCAAAATAAAAAAAAAAACAGTCCTGCTCCTAACTGAAGAAACGTTACCAACAATGTTAACAACTACTCAGTTTCATTGCTGCAAGTAGGCCAACAAAGTTGACTGTAAATATGCTTCGCCATATTTAACGAACCAGCTAGCTTTGTGATAACAAAGTCTTACCTTTTATGTTTAGTCCACTGAAAGTTATCCACATATCAAACGATTAAATCCACAGTTATGGAGGAATTGTTTTGGGGAAGCAATTGCACTATATCCAACTTTTGCTGCCCTTTTTAAAATTTAACCACTTTAATCCATAGCCTAGAGCATTGAGCATAACATTACAACTATGTTGACATGATAAAGCTAAATGCCCAAGTCACATCAGAAAAGTTATAGGCTACAAACGCAAATTACACTTAATGACAGCTTGTTCGTAGTGTAGCCTAGTGCTGCCTAATTGAAAGGGGATAGGCAGGTTTATCTTAGGCTATATTAGGCTATTATGTGTAGCACATTTATTGGGCTTTTAGCCTCTTTTAATTTATTTGATAAGGAACTGATACAAACTGAGCAGCAGAAAAGCTGTCATAGGTGATACATAAATAGTTTATTATTATAATTAGGTTAGGCTATTATTACAGTGCATGAAAATGCACTGTACTGTTCTTCCTAGGCAACAACAACTTATTACAGTGCATGAAAATGCACTGTACTGTTCTTCCTAGGCAACAACAACTTCTTTTTCTTATTACAGTGCGTGAAAATGCACTGTACTGTTCTTCCTAGGCAACTTCTTATTATTATTTACAGTGCATGAAAATGCACTGTACTGTTCTTCCTAGGCAACAACTTCTTATTATTATTATTCCGCTTACCACTTTTTCCGTACGCTATTTCTCTTGAACAGTTTAACTTGGAAACTTCATTCAAACTTTGTAACGTAGGTATTCAAACGGACGAAGCTGCTATGTCTTTTCAACTTTAAAACTGTTATACTTTTTAAACTATTAAAGAAAAACTTTTTAAAAATCCCCATAGACTTAACATTGCCGATTGTGACATCATAATACGGCAATTAGAATCCTATGGCAGGTGTTCAGGCCACCTGCCAGTCTCAGGCTTTAAGCATACAAACTGGCCCTATTAAGACTACACATCCTGTTCAACTGCTTCCTCTGCCAAAAACTGTTTAAAAATAAAAGTCCTCACTACAATATTTCATTGTTAAACAATTTAACCCTTTAAACTACTGAACTTTTTAACTGTTCAGCTATTATAACTGTTACTTGTCATCAACTATGACTCCTACCCACTGTAGCTAGTTAGCATGGTTAGCATAGTTAGCATGTTAGCATTGCTAACATTGTTAGCATTTTTTACAAAACTGCTAAAAATTATTAGCTAAGTTAGCTAAGTAACATGGTTAGCATGTTAGCATAGTTAACATATTAGTTAGCATAGTTAGCATAACTGTTAAAAATGATTAGCTAGGTTAGCTAAGTCACATGGTTAGCATAATTAGTATGTTAGCATTGTTAACATGCTAGTTAGCATAGTTAGCATAACTACTAAAAATGATTAGCTAGGTTAGCTAAGTAACATGGTTAGCATAGTTAGCATGTTAGCATGTTAGTTAGCATAGTTAGCATAACTGCTAAAATGATTAGCTAGGTTAGCTAAGTCACATGGTTAACATAGTTAACATTTTAACATTGTTAGCATGCTAGTTAGCATAGTAACTTGGTTAATATTATTATATTTTTTAACATAGTTAGCATAACTGCTAGCAAACATTGGAGCCATTCCAACTGTTAGTTATCGTCAACTATCTACCTAAATAATTTAACCATTTAAATGATCAACGTATTTAACTGTTCAGTCATTCCAACTATATTAAATCTTATCTACCAAGCAAATAATTTAACCATATAAACTCATCATATTTTTGTATTTTCATGCACTGTATTTCCTTCAGGAAATGCTTTTCTAGTTAATACTATTACTTTACATTACATTACATTACATTACATTACATTACATTTGGCTGACGCATTTTTAGCCAAAGCGACTAACAACATGGTAAACAGTTTAAGTTTAGAGCAATTCTCAACAATATTAGGACAATTTAAAAAAACATTAGAGTACAGTAAGAATAAGTGCATCAGTGAGTGCTGTTTTTAACAGTTACGTGTCAGTTTAAGACGGCTGGTGAGTGCTAGGATCAGCAAGACTTGTTGTAAGTGTTGCTATGAGAGGAGATGTTCTCTAAAGAGCTGGGTCTTCAGGAGTTTTTTGAAAATGGAGAGGGATGTCCCTGCCCTTGTAGGAACTGGCAGTGTGTTCCACCAGCGAGGAACAACAGATGAGAAAAGTTTTGATTGGCCTGAGCGTACCGGAGGTAGAGCTAGACGTCGTTCGTCTGAGGAGCGCAGCGGTCTGGAGGTAGCGTATGTCTGTATGAAGGCATTCAAGTAGGTGGGAGCAGAACCGGAGACTACTTTGTAGGCAAGCGTTAGAGCCTTGAATTTGATGCGGGCCGCCATAGGTAGCCAATGTAGCTGGATGAGTAGCGGGGTAACATGTGCCCTCTTGGGTTGGTTGTAGACCAGGCGCGCTGCCGCGTTCTGGATCATCTGAAGTGGTTTCACTGCGCAGGCTGGGAGACCTGTCAGGAGGGCGTTGCAGTAGTCGAGTCGTGAGATGACTATTGCCTGAACCAGAAGTTGGGTGGCATCTTGAGTTAAGTAAGTCCTGATTTTCCGTATATTGTAGAGTGCGAAACGGCATGACCGGGCGACTGAGGCAACATGATCTGAGAAGTTTAGTTGGTTGTCGAGAACAACTCCTAGATTTCTTGCAGTCCTGGTAGGTGAAACAGACAGAGAGTCAAATTTGATGTTGATGTCGTGGTGTATGGTAGGTTTAGCTGGGAGGACCAGCAGTTCAGTCTTTGAGAGGTTCAGCTGGAGGTGGTGTGCCTTCATCCATGTAGCTATGTCTGAGAGGCAATCCGAGATCCGTGCTGAAACCAAGGGGTCATCAGGTGGAAAGGACAGATAGAGCTGTGTGTCGTCTGCATAGCAGTGGTATGAGAAGCCATGCGAACGGATAATCTGTCCCAAGGAGGTGGTGTAGATAGCAAAGAGAAGGGGGCCCAGTACTGAGCCCTGGGGGACCCCTGTGGTGAGATGGTGAGGTGCAGATAGCTGACCAAGCCATGATACGTTAAACGAGCGTCCTGTGAGGTAGGATTCAAACCAGGAGAGAGCAGAACCGGAGATTCCCATGTTAGCGAGTATAGAGAGAAGGATGCGGTGATTAACCGTGTCAAAGGCAGCCGATAAGTCAAGCAGAATGAGTACTGATGACCGAGCGGTCGCCCTGGCTTCTTTTAAGGCTTCTGTTACAGACAGCAGAGCCGTTTCGGTAGAGTGGCCGCTTTTGAACCCAGACTGATTTGGATCCAGAAGGTTGTTCTGTGAAAGGAAGTCAGAGACCTGTTTGGAGACTGCTCGTTCAATGCCTTTGGATAAGAAAGGCAGGAGTGAGACAGGGCGGTAGTTCTCGACTTGAGCAGGGTTGAGAGAAGCTTTCTTAAGTAACGGTGTTACCCGGGCCGTTTTGAACGCTGTTGGAAATGTGCCGGAGGTTAGCGATGCATTGATCACGTGTGTGATAGCTGGTGCGATGGTCGGGCTGATGGACTGAAGTAGGCTCGTAGGTATAGGGTCCAGCGAGCATGTGGTAGGACGGCTGCATGTCAGGAGTCTAGATACTTCATTCTCGGAGAGAGGGGTGAATGCTGAAAAAGATGATCTAGCAGTCCCTAGAGGTTGTAGGAGTGCGGTATCTGAGTCCGATGCGTTGAGTGGGCATGTAGAGAATTGACCGCTGATTGCCGCCACTTTGTTTGTAAAAAATGAGGCGAGGGTATCTGCAGTAAGGCTGGATGGAGGAGGAGGCATCTGAGGGTTGAGTAGTGATTTGAAGGTTGAAAAAAGTTTTCGAGTGTCTGTAGCACTGTTGATTTTGTCATTGTAGAAAGCCGTCTTAGCAGCAGTGATGCTGGCTGAGAAGGAGGCCAGGAGTGTCTGGTAGTTTTTGAGGTCATCAGTTAGTTTGGATTTGTGCCATTTCCTCTCCGCGGCTCTGAGTCTGGTGCGCTGCGATCGGAGGGTATCATTTAGCCATGGATGAGAGTGTTTGGATCGAGCTGGCCTTGTGGTAAGAGGGCACAGCTCGTCTAGACACGAGCTCAGTGTGGAGCAGAGCGAGTCTGTGGCCTCATTAACCTCCAGAGAGGAGAAGGTGTTGAGTGGAGGTAGACCGGAGGCAACCACAGAGGAAAAGTGCGTTGGAGACAGGTTCCGGATGTTGCGGCGGAACGTGACCATCGGCTGAGGAGCCGGAGGCTGTTCTGTCAGGCTGACGTTGAACCGGATGAAGAAGTGGTCAGAAAGATGGAGAGGCGTCACCGTGAGGGTGTCTGTGCTGCAGTTCCGAGTGAAGATCAAGTCAAGCTCTTTGCCAGCTTTGTGTGTCGGTGGGCTTTGAACCAGTTTGAGGTCGAAGGAGTGGATCAGGGCCAGAAAGTCCGCTGAGCCTGGGGCATCTAAGTGGATGTTGATATCGCCGAGAAGAAGAAGCGGACAGTCATGCTCAGGGATGGAGGACAGCAGAGTGTCAAGTTCATCCAAAAAGTCGCCTAGTTGGCCTGGAGGGCGGTAGATGACCAGCACGTAGAGTTTTGCTGGGGCGATCACTGTGATGGCATGGAATTCGAATGAGACATATTTGTTTGAAGGTAGTAGCGGGGTGAATTTCCATTTGTTGGAGATCAGCAGGCCCGCCCCACCTCCTCGTCCAGATGGACGAGGGGTGTGGGATAGTGTAAGGTTAGTGGAGAGTGCAGCCGGGGTGGCTGTGTTCTCTGGTTTGATCCAAGTCTCAGTGAGAGCAAGGAGTTCCAACGAAAGATGGTTGGCATAGCCAGCTATGAAGTCCGTTTTGTTGACTGCGGATTGACAGTTCCACAAGCCCATGGAGAAAGAGGTTTCTGTAGGTGAGGACCGTTTAAGTTGCTGTAGGTTAAGGCGATTTCTGCCCCTTTTGGCATGATGCCGTTTTCTGCGATGGCCGGTGATAACAGATATGGTGGAATGGCACATTTTTGCCTTTGTCGGCGCCTGTGCTCGGTGAACTTGCACAGGTAAACTTGCTTGTCTTGACCGCGTCCGTCTTAAACGAGAACGGCTGAAACGAGGGCTGACGCTTACGCTGACGCTTCAGCAACAGCCTCTATTGTTATGCTGACAGGAATTGCCTGCAGCTGTCCTCGCGTCTCACTAATGACTTTTAATAACTATTGTTACTGTTATTATTATTATTCGGATGAGCCAATAATGTAAATCTGAGTCTGAAAAGTTGGCTACAAACAGTCTATACTGCTGTAACTGCACTGCTGCTATTATTAATTGTTAACTTCCGGGAACTCTTTGAGGCTTCCATGAGCGGCCATTGTTGGGAAAAAATGGAACATTAGCGTCAATGGAGTTGTCGCAACTCTACCTTTATATGGCTCTGACTTAACATGGGATTTTACAATATTGCATTGTTGAGGAACATTCTTTTATTTTCAAAGAGTTAGTACATTTGTCATGCTTATTTCAGAATGGTTTGTTGCAAAATTGGTGTCTATTTTTACATGTTGGCCCTTCAATCAATGGAAATGGTTGTTGATGGGGATTGACTGATAGACTGTCTATCCAATCAGAGGGGCCTGTATGATGCCTCTTTACTTTGCACAATTTTGGCTAAAACAGTAGACAGTATGTTTATGTAAGTGAATGAAGATAAATTGTAAAGGTTGAAGATGGGGTTGAATGGGGGTTTCTGGGCTATAGGGCCAGATAATAGCGGTATTAAACCGATGATGTATCATCTTGGGGTCACCAAGTCCCCAAAAAAATCTTCAAAAGTGACCTCACTGCTAATAGCTTATTTAGAGGGCATGCAGGTAAAAGCCTGTCCAGCCATTTAACTACTAATGTAAACGGCAGGAGTTACTGAATGGTACAGTGACTTTGTCTGGAAGTGTGGTCTATTGTCAGATGAAATGAAAATTGAGCTCTTTGGCTAGAAACTTTAGATGTGTTTGGTGTACATAGAAGAATGGCTATAAAAGAACCCCATGCCTAATGAGAATTATGGTGGAGGGGCTGTGCTATTGTGGGGCTGTTTTTATTCCCAAATGCCTTGAGAACCTAATTAAGGTGCATGGTGTCATGAACACCAAGAAAAACCTGAACATTTTCAAAGGAAATCTGCCAATCTCTGCCAAGACACTAAAAGTTGGTCATGATTGGATCATTCATCAGGTCAATGAACCAAAGCAAATGTCCAGATCAAAACAAATATTGTTTGCTTAACACAAAATCATGCTTCAGACATTGCCATCTCAGTCCCCTGATCTAAACTCCATAGGAAAACAGTGGGGTGAGTCAAAGAGGAGTGTGGACCTAGGAATCTGGACGATATGGGGAGATTTTCTGGGGTCTTAAATCCCTTGCTTTGTATTCTCCAACTTTATGGGGTTTTATTGGCAAAGGGAGGCTTAAGAAGTTATTACAAGCAGGGGGTGCCAATAATTGTGAGCAATGTGTTTTTGTTACAAATATTTATTTCTTTATGAGATTTTCCTTTTTCTCCAAATAAATTTGCTTCCCTTCAAGGTCGGATTTTTCCTAATTTCTTTCATTGTGAGATTACAATAAATCACCAACAGATTGTTTTTTTATACCAGTTTTTAGTCAACTTTAACCAAGGTGCCAATCATTCTGGAGGGTACTGTATATAATTGCTATAATTATTGCTATAATTTTAAACTATATTTTCTGATTCAAAGCTGAACAACAGCTGATTTTATACAGCTATAAAACTGACTAAAAGCTAGATTCATGTCAATTCAGGTTGGTTTTTACAAAGTTAAATTGTGTTTTGTTTTATAAATCATGATATTGAATTATGCAGTGCAAGATGCCTCAAAGACAGTAGACAAATGCAGAAAGAAATCCACAAAAGGCAGTGGATCTCTCTCTCTCTCTCTCTCTCTCACACACACACACACACACACCACACATACAAACAAATAGATAACGATTTCACCTGGTGGGGTAAATGATCTATATACTATAGTATGATGTAGTTTGTTGTAAGATTCCATGTTGAATTTTGTTTCAATATGGGTCGCTATAATTTAATGGATTGAACTGTAAATTACGCTGACATATGTTTAAAAATCTTGTTTCATGTGCCCCTTTTTCAATTTGAGCCCCTGGCCCTCCAAAGGTCTCTGCACGGCCCTGATATAGAGAGCTAGGCAATGCCCATGATGATGACTGAGCTGTGTAATGGGTCTGTTGCCTATTAGACTACTTTAGGCTATCACGACTACTTCATGACTACCTAAAACCGTCTTTATTCAGAAACTGTGTCATTGGTCATTGATTGTACTCAAAAAAAGCCCTCTAGCCTTTTTCACAAGCCTGTATTACGCAATGGGTTCCTCAAAATTTCATGCACATTATTATTGATTTACTTTCTTTCAGATATAAAGTTCTTTTGGGAATTTTTTTTTGTGAATAAAATGATGGCTTGATTGAAAAAAGTTGGTACTCATGATCCTAAATTCATAAACTGAAAGTTGGAAGTTGGGTGCTTAATATCACATCGGCTTTATGCAGCCATATTTGTGTACTGTATGGGTATCCTATCCTACATGTAGGTATCTTTGTTCTTCAGGGATATTCTGAACAACGATCTTAATTCGAGTTGAGTGATTACCCAGGCTTTATTTACAATAACTTTAAAAACTAGATGTACCGCGTAGCGGTACAAAATATGACCGCCGCTCAGTCCTGCACATCCATTCCGCGAAAATAAATCATATTAATGAATTTGTCTCCATCTTCTACTCCATTCCCCACTCTTGAAACTTTTGTGTATGCTTGTTTGAAATGTGTGTTTGCACACATTCCGCACACAAAGTAGC
Organism: Alosa pseudoharengus; assembly: GCF_046254945.1. Lineage (NCBI taxonomy): Eukaryota > Metazoa > Chordata > Actinopteri > Clupeiformes > Clupeidae > Alosa > Alosa pseudoharengus. Next base: position 10,737,256 of record NW_027468848.1, read on the forward strand.
CTACTGGCGCTGCAAAGGTGAATAGATTTGTTTCTGGGACAAAAAATCTGTAACATTGTTATAAAACCTTTAAAATCTCTAAACAATCTCAAGTAGGGCAGTTCATCACAGTCCATCCATTGCAACTGGACTGATGAAAGGTACACCTGTAGGCTACATTGTATTTGGGAAAAGCAGAAGGTAGCAGCATAATGTATTTATTTATTTATTATTAAACAAAACAATCCCTGTCAGTTCCATGCAGTTTTCAACAGCTATCAAGAAGAGAGGTCATGTCATGGATTTTTGTGAATGTTTCTTCTTCTACATATGCATAAGTTTAGTCATCTAGTTCAAATGATATTCAGCTTTATTGTCAATGCACAAATGAAATACCAGTAGTCTAAAACAAAATGCCGTTTTTCCCAGTGGTGCAAATAACTGACATGTCCAAAGGGCCTTCATGAAATGCGTTGCGAGACTGTTCATACACATTTTAACGGGCAAAGTTGAAGAGCTACTCTCCGTTATTGTTTGTGCAAATAATATGCTGATTCATGTTCCCTTGCATTTTGCAACCATGAGGTCAATGGTTAAGCTCAATCTTTTGACGCAATCTTTTGATTTTCACCCAGCCTAGTCCATGGTAGGCGCCCGATAGAAATATTGTTTAATTTTGCGATTGAGATATCCACGCACTGGCGCCCCCCCTGCGACGTGTTCGCCCCCCGGTTTTAGAGCTATTCTAAATGCAAAAATGCATAGAGGGAGTTATGACAAAACCGTGACTGTTAACAAACTATAAGCTATATAAGGTAGGCCCTATGCTAGGCCTATTACACAACACAAATTGTCGCTAGGCTATGCTGGCGACCCAAATAAAATCTCCGTTGGAACCAATGGCTTACACCTTACAGTATCAAGCTGCCACCTCTTGGCGAAAAAGTTAATAGTTTTGCATATCAGTAGTAATACATTTCACGTAGCTGTGAATCACGGAAAGGGCGAATGAAGTGGACACTTCTAAACGGAACCCAACCCACTGTACAGTAGCTCAAGGTCTGTGGCTAAAGCAGCCATAATGAAAGCGTTATCATTGTTTGGATACTTCACACACACGTGTTTTTTAATCGCATAGACTACAACTACCAAGCTGGAATCAAAGCACATCGACTCCCCTCTCACACCCTAAACACGCACTTCGAACAAACAAAAAGCGCCTCAGTCTCACGGAATAGCCATAGGCAAAACTGTATCTGACCCTTATAACGTTGGCACTAAATCATTCATCGCAAAGAATGATTTTTGTAGCACGTGCAACAAATATGTGTAGGTACAGCCCTGCCCTGAATACATCTCAACGTGCGCTCTAAAACATCTGGTTTAAATGGAGATTGTAGATCATCACGGGATCATAGACAGGTTATCTTTCAGGTAGCCTATAGCACTGCTATATTTTCCATTAAAAAACCATCACGTAGCGAACGTGTTGTGGCTAACTCACTTAGCTCCTGTTAGTAGCCTAGGTTATGGTCATAAGCAAATGAGATGACAGTCGAAAGATACAATTAGTGCTGTTATCGATTTGCTTGGTAGCTTATAAACGCATTTATGGTTTTCTACAAATACATCAATAATCAAATTGGCCTCCATCACTCAACCATGCTAACAGTAACATTATTTTACCTACGTTCTGCTATTGATAGGATTAACGTAGCCTACCTGCAGTAAAAAACAAGCATGTCCGATAAACATTCTCAGATTTATTTCGGCTTCAAGAGGAAATGGGAATTACATGTCATGCAGAAATCATCCTACCCTTAGACGTTCTCTGCGGTAAACTACTGTAGCCTACAGTCTTGTCCTTGTAGGAAGCATAGTGTCTTTCCAACCCATTTAAGATTAACTTCCAACAAAATTACGTCTCACTGCAACGATGCGCCATCTAGTGGACAAACGACTACTTATCGCCAATACTGGAAATGCAGCCATGATGATGATGATGAATATTTATTTTGGCTTTCTTTTAATCCTACTGAATTTGTAATTATGTATCGGCCGTTCTAATACCGATAGTATGTGGGTGCCTGTGTGTGTGTGTGCATGTGTATATGTGTGCACCACCATCTACAGGCCAGTGAGTGTAGAGTCACTAAATGTACACATAACTTAATTTTTTAGACCCCCCCCATGGATGAAATTCTACGAAACTTGGCATACCCCCAGAGAATGTCAGGTTAATCATACACATAAAATTTGGTGCAGTTCTGAACGTCTTTACTGAAGAGAGGGGCGATTAAAGCAGAATGATATTGCATTTTCATTTTTTACCGGCGGGGTGCAAATCACAAATGAGTGATTATGGGCTAAGTTGATGTGGGCCCTTGAGACCAACATACCATAAAAATTTCTTCATCCTCGGTGCCACGGTTCAGGTAGTTATTGAGGAAAAACTGCATTTTTTGGGTTTCGGGGGGCCCAGCGCGGAGGGGGAGTGGCCCCCGGGGACCAAACGAAATTTTTCCGTAAAAGTCTAGTGGGGCTACATACCCACCAAATTTCATGTGCCCTGGTGTTTCGGTGCCCCGGGTATCGTTGACCAAAATTTCAGGAAGTAGATGACGGGAAAAAAAAAAAAAAAAAAAAAAAAAAACTTTGACAATCCCTATATGACCGCTTCGCTAGCTTCGCTAGCGGCGGTCATAATTATGTTTCATTGCAACTTTGAGGGCATTTCCACCCTTTATCTAAAAAAAGCACAATTTTGCTGTCCATGGGCTAAAAGTGTGTTTATTATAAAGTGTTTTTTTAATCTGGCAACCAAATGCTTAGCTCACCAGTTTCTCCTTTTAATTCTGAATCCATACATACCTCATATGTTATATTTGGTTAAACTAGTCAAAAGTTGTAGCAGTTTAAATATTTTGCAGCGCCCCTAGAGGCTATTTTGTTATCTGTGTGTTTGACACTCGGACTCAATTTGTTCTATAGACCCTTCACTTCAACTTAGAAGTGAAAACCAAACTTTAACACCAATTTGAAATGACTGAGAAAAATTACACATACATACGACCCCACTAATTGTTAGGCGTGAAAGTAGGCCTACTAGGCTACTTTTATAGCCTGGCTAACACCAAACCTCATCTCATTGAGATGGGGTCTGGAACTACACATTCATTTTCTTGAATTAATATGAAACGTGGTACAAAAAACAAATAGCCCCCCCCCCCCCCACACACACACACACACATAGTGTGACTGGATGAATTGGTCAAAGTCCTTTTTTCATTTAGGCAAGTCCCTCCACTAAGCGGCCATATTGCAACTCACTTTGGGCACTAATTTGCGCATGTGCAAGGCTTCACAACACCAACCTCGCTCCAGCAGGTAGATCTCAACACATGATTGGCACAATGTATTCACACATCAGTTTTTGGCCGCAGAAGGGGCGGGATATGTGTAGACAACTGCCATATTGGCGTTACGAACTAGCCCCATGAATTTTTTATGGAGGATTTTTGAGTCCTGTCTCCTCATTAGAAAGTCTCTGGATTAGTGTCCCACCCAGGGAAAAGTCTATGACTTGTGTCCGCTAGTCATTATCTGTCTGTCTGTCTCTCATACACCCTCACACACCCAACACACATACACACTGGGATAGAGAAACATATGTACCGCATATTCTCAGATTAAGTTGTTGTCACTTTTCCTTATCCATGTGACAGCCACTCCTCCTGATGATAATACAGGAAACCAAAAGTGACCTTTCACACTGCTGTCCTCCTTCTTGCTGTGTGTGATCAGGACAAGACATGGCAGACGCGGACGCCTCAAACAAAAGACAAAAAAAGGAGTCCTTCAATTGTCCAGTTTGTCTGGATCTACTGAAGGATCCAGTGGCCATTCCATGTGGGCACACTTATTGTTTGGGCTGCATTAAAGGTTGCTGGGATCAGGAGGATGGTAAAGGCATCTACAGCTGCCCCCAGTGCAGACGGACATTTAGGCCAAGACCTGCTGTCAGTAAAAACACTCTGATTGCTGAGCTGGTGGAGGACTTCAGGAAGACTGGACTCCAGGCTGCTGCTCCTGCTCAGTGTTCTGCTGGACCTGTAGATGTGGAGTGTGATGTCTGCACTGGGAGAAAACTCAAAGCCGTGAAGTCCTGTCTGGATTGTCTGATGTCTTACTGTGAAAGTCACTTTAAAGATCACAATTATGTAAACCCAGGAAGAAACCACTCAGTGATTGATGCCACAGGCCAGCTACAGGAGAGGATATGCCCTCATCATAAGAAGGTGTTTGAAATATTTTGTCGGACTGATCAGAGTTGTATCTGCTATCTGTGCATGATGGACGAACATAAAGGCCATGACACAGTCACAGCTGCAGCAGAATGGAAAAACAAACAGGTGAGTACTGTAGCTTTACTTGTGTCTTCATTTTATTTGAAAGGTCTGATATACAAGTAATGTGTTTATATAATGACAACAGCATCATAGCCTACTTCTTAAAGTCTACTGATTTTCTTCAGACTTATTAGGCTCATTGGAAAATTCACAAAACAGAAAAGCATTGCAGGTGCAAAGTGCAAAATGTATAAAATCTGTCAAACATTGACATGGCAGTATCAGCTGAATATGACACCATACAAAACGTCCAATGTTTTTTACAGTCCCTGAGCCAGTTTGACTTGTGCTTAATGCTTACTACCAGTTATCTAACTGAAAGAAGTTCATGTTGTTTCTACAGGTAAAATATGATCTGTTCATTAAAAAAACTAATATCTGGTCATCTTGGCTCTGATCTAACTTGACCTGTGTTTAATGTGCTCAATGGTGTTTGAAGCCCCCACCGTGAACTTCAAGGCAACACTGCGACCGTTGACTTCAAGACACCTAACCCTTGCCTATCCCTAGTGCCTTCCATGCAGTGCTGCCTAGAAGATGACGTTTGGGGCTTAAAACACCATTGTGCCTTTAATGCATACTGTCAGGGCTCCTACCAAAACCAAATTAATAGAACATAGCACTGTTCTCTGATACAGAAACTGTTCAAGTGCAATTCCTGTTGATCAGATGCACTATGTATTTTTGTCTTGTAATGATTGTATATTGTCTTTTTTTTTTGTTCTTCCATTTTATGTATTTTTTGAACTATGTTTTTAATATTGCCCCTTTATGTTTTTTTTTAAATTTACAATGTTTTAATTCAAAGCACTTAGAAATGTCCCTGTGTATTAAATATGCAATATAAATGAACTTGCCTTAAATTTGTCTGCCTTTTTATAAACAGAAGCAGTTGGGGCAGACCCAGAGGAGATTCCAGCAGAAAATCCAGGAGAGAGAGAAGGAGCTGCAGGAGCTCAGGAAGGCTGTGGAGACTCTCAAGGTGAGTAGCCTACTGACCACAAACAACACAACAGCTGATTGATTAAGGTTTCAGCTCTCTAATATAATTTTAATTATTAGAGCAGCTTTGTTGATGTGCTATTACAAGATCACAGGTGTAAGGTTGTTTTGTCAGAACAAACTCTTTTTTTATCCAATTGCTTAATGATGCATGCTGAATTAATGATGAACTAGATGTACCGCAGTTCGGTACAAAATATGACCGCCGCCCAGTCCAGCACATTTTTTCCACAAAAATAAATCATGCTGAAAGGCCTATATGATTCGAATTGTCTCACTAAATTGCATTATCCACACTCAATTCTCACTGGTATCTGCTAGACAACAAGTACCAAAACATGATTAGTTCATAGATTTCACATGTAAAATTCATTTTATACAACCCCACCCCCATCTTGCCTGTTCATAATTCTGAGAAATTCTTGAATTGTGTGCATGTGTGCATGCACACGTTTATGTTTATGTGTGTGTGTGTGTGTGTGTGTGTGTGTGTGTGTGCGTGCTTGTGTGTTTGTCTGCGTATGTGTGTTTGTGCATGTGCATGCATGCGTACATATGTCTACTGTGTGAGTATGTGTCATACGTATGATTACTGTGAATGTATGTGTGTGCGTGTGTATCTGTTTATGCACATGTGTGCACATGGAATGGAGGCAAACATACGGAAAAATTGGTCATCCTAGGCCCTACAGTTCTCAAGATATTCACAGAAAACTGTGTCTGCCCTACCCTCCTTTCGGGGGGGTCCAGTCCAGTGGGGGGGCTACAGATCAAAACAAAAAACGATGGTTCCATGCTATCCATGTGGGGTTACATGCCCACCAAGTTTTGTGAACCCCGGTCTTTCAGTGTCCCAGGAATCCTTGTTGGTGTACGGTCACTAAATGTACACATAAATTATTTTATTGTAAGGCCCCCCATGAACGAAAGTTCACAAAACTTGGCATGCATTCGGAAGGTGTCATAATGATCCTACACTTTCAATTTCGTGCAGTTTTGACCATGTCAGCCAGAGATATTGTGATGAAAACACCTAATTTTAATTTTTTGCTTTTTAATTTTTAACTAGGTGGCGCTATACATGAAATAAGTGGTAATGGGATGGGTTGACATGCCCATAAACGGAATTCCACGAAACTTGGCGTGCATTCAGAGGGTCATAAGGGTCCTACACTTCCAATTTCGTGCAGTTTTAACTATGTTAGGTCACAGATAGCTGCGATTACAACACCTCATTTTTACTTTTTTGTGTTTAACTAGGTGGCGCTATACATGAAATGAGTGGTTATGGAATGGGTTGACATGGCCCCTTGAGATCAACATACAAAAAAAAAATGGTCCTCCTAAACCCTACGGTTCTCGAAATTTGGACATGCGAAAAAGAAAAAAAAAAAATCTGACATCTGACTAAACCTATATTTAGCTGTGCGGCGGTCATAATAATGAGCATACATCCAAAGCAAACTATTGTAGTAGTATTCTATTAGATATTAGTAAGTGCACTGCATAGTCTGTGATATAAATGTTTAATCATGGGGAGTGCAAGCAATAAATTCTAATTCCACCCTCATGCCAGATTGTTGTGAGTAACAGTGCTGCCATCTCTACAGCACACAAAGAAGCACTAACACCATGAAACACTTTCAGCGTTACCTCCCTCTGTGTGTCTCCTGCCCTCCTCTTTGTGTGTCTCCTAACAGAGCTCTGCACAGACAGCAGTGGAGGACAGTGAGAGGATCTTTACTAAGATGATCTGCTCCATTGAGAGAAAGCGCTCTGAGGTGACAGAGCTGATCAGAGCTCAGGAGAAGGCTGAGGTGAGTCGGGCTGAAGGACTCCTGAAGCAACTGGAGCAGGAGATTGCTGAGCTGAAGAGGAGAGATGCTGAACTGGAGCAGCTTTCACACACAGACGATCACATCAATGTCCTCAAGGTAACACTGACCTGCACTCCTGAAAGTGAAATTAAATGTACAATATATAGTATTTAATAGAACAAACTTCCTGTGTAACATAATATGTTCTTATGAACAGTGTGTGATAAAATCGGTATGATTTGTGATGAGGTACAAAATAGATCCCACTTCTTTACAAGCAGTAGGTACAGTATGTATGTAGGTATGTGACTTGCACACATACATAAACACACTAATGCGTAATTACACACTAAACCAACTGATCAAACCCATTATGTCTGTAGCCTTTGGGGAAACAGCCCTGACTTAATATACAGGTGGCGGCCTTTCTCACCTTTCATGTTTCTCTGCAGAATGTTGTGTCAGTCACAGCTCACATGTGCTCATTCCAACCAGCATGACACTCACAATAAACTAAAAAAAAAAACGGATTTTACTCTTGATGTAGCCCTCGATAAAAACACAGCCCCAACTGAATATTCAGATAGCCTGTCTCCACTTTTATATTTTTCTCTGTAGAATATCCCATCAATCAGAGATTCTCCTCGCTCTAAAGACCTACCCAGCATGACCTTTAGCCAAAGTGTCTCTTTTGAGGCTGTGAAGGAATCTGTCTCTGCAGTGAAAGTACAGCTAGAGGAGAAACTGGAAGGCATCTTCAAGCAGGAAATAGCCAAGATATCTGCAGCAGGTTGGACAAACATCTAGAATTGACACAATCATGAACTACTTTTATAAGACACTGTTATGTTCAAATAGTGATGGATTCATTTGTACTGTATTTTCTGTCTCTCAGCAGTTACTCATATCCAGATCATCCAATCTTTAGAATGTGAGTCTATCATTAAATAACATTTCTGAAAAGTATAGCATACACATGAAAGATAATATATGCAAAGATGTATGTTGGTTTGTTCTGTTGATCCTGGGTGAATGAGTGTCTCTCTGTTGGTTCCCAGATACTGATCCTGAATTCCCAGTCAGAAGAACAAACAGTAATGACAAACTGCCAACCAGTAAGTCTTTAATACCTGATTCTAACAGCCTCTAGTAAAGGAATGATAGCTTCACTGAATCTTTTCATCTTTTAAATATTTTCTCAGCTACCAAAAACTGGAGGCATGGGGTGTTGCAAGTCCCTAGAGTACACATTAGAGTTAATGTGTTTCTTTTTAATAAACTGCCTGTACACTTACAAAGTTCTCAATGCTTCGGTTTACATGTAGAGACCCTCATTATGCTACTATGTAAGTGTGGTGCTATTTTGAGCCTTGTTAGTGGTATAGAAATAGCGATTTCTTTCTACTGTACGTGTGCCCCGAAGGCTAGCGTTAAACGCTAATTAGCGGTTTGCAATAAAACTGGTCACATTCGACTAGCATGAAAATAAAGCCCAGCGAACGGTCGAACTCGTACAAATGTGTTATTAACCCCTAGGTTCATTTTGCGCCGGAATTGTCAATTAAGGCCCTTTACATAGTTATGAAGGTATATTGGGTGCAAAAGTGGCGAGCACATTTAACTGCAGATTTTGCATGTGCACACTAAAGTCGTAAATGTGTAACAGTAAAGTTGAAGTTGTACATATTTTTTTATATCTTGTTAACACAAAATAGGGGCTACGGGTTCACAAATCCTTTTTACAGGTACACAAATCCTTTTTACAGGTACACAAATCCTATCCTGTGAGTCACAACTTTCAAGAGTCACGCACTCGACACTTTTGCTCCAATCGTTGCAGCGCAGTAGGTGCGAAACACATTTGCACATCCGTGTTTCATAATCTGAGAACATGCACAACATTCGTGCATTTGTAAACCCAAATGTGAACTAATGCATCCGAAGTTGTGCATCTGTGAAATAATTTCTCATTAATAAAATTCTACAGATCACTTTGATTTTCTTGCACGACTACAAGTCAATTGATACAAGTGCTCGAATCTGCTTCTACGAGTGACGATACTTTTGCTCCTGGCTAGGTGATATAATAGGAGCAAAACGATTTGTATGTGTGCACGTCGAGCGAATCGATCGAGAAAACAAGGCGGCCGGATCTGGATCGCGCTCAGACTACCATTGCCTGCTCATAAGGTAAGTAACATGATAATAATATGAAGAAAGTTATCTTGTTTGTTGGTTTACATTATCATGACAGCTATGTTTAGCTTAGTTTACCTGCTTGCTAAATCCTCCAGTGCCAGATCAAGCTAGCTATCGCTAGATAAATAACTAGTTTAGAAGTACAGAAATATTGGCCGTCACTGCCCGTCCAAAATCGTTAGGACACACAATCTGACACAATCGTTCTGCAATTTTCGAACAGCTGACTTGTATCTTGCACGAAGACTATTGGATAGTGCAAGGCAAGTTAGCAATTGTTTGCTGTGCAGACATTATGAATAATAAGGTCGTAGAACTTAACACCGCACACCGCAAAAAAAATTTCCTCGCTTTGTGCAAAGAAAAACTATAAATCGTGTGTCCTTCATTGATAAGGAAACATGCTGAGGTTACTTACTTTATGAGCAGGCAATGGTAGTCTGAGCGTGATCCAGGATCCAGATCCGGCCGCCTTGTTTTCTCGATCGATTGCTCGACGTGCACACATACAAATCTTTTTGCACCTATTATATCACCTAGCTAGGAGCAAAAGTCACTCGTCACTCGTAGAAGCAGATTCGAGCACTTGTATCAATTGACTTGTAGTCGTGCAAGAAAATCAAAGCGATCTGTAGAATTTTATTAATGAGAAATTATTTCACAGATGCACAACTTCGGATGCATTAGTTCACATTTGGGTTTACAAATGCACGAATGTTGTGCATGTTCTCAGATTATGAAACACGGATGTGCAAATGTGTTTCGCACCTACTGCGCTGCAACGATTGGAGCAAAAGTGTCGAGTGCGTGACTCTTGAAAGTTGTGACTCACAGGATAGGATTTGTGTTCCTGTAAAAAGGATTTGTGTACCTGTAAAAAGGATTTGTGAACCCGTAGCCCCTATTTTGTGTTAACAAGATATAAAAAAATATGTACAACTTCAACTTTACTGTTACACATTTACGACTTAAGTGTGCACATGCAAAATCTGCAGTTAAATGTGCTCGCCACTTTTGCACCCAATATACCTTCATACATAGTATGGGTAAAAGTGTGGTAAGAGGCATGAGGGCTATCTAAAAATACTTTAAGACTTTTATGAAGAGTTTAGGAGAATAAAAGCAAATACACTAGAATCTATTGAATGGATCTATAACAACAGACAAAAATTACTTATGCAGTTGTCTTGTGATAATGAACTGATTGTGGTGGGTTAGAACTGAAGGTCCTCTAAATGTGTCCTTATCGTCCTAATGAAGATTAATGACTCTTGGATGAGTGTATCTTCATATTGACTTGTCAGTGGGAGGTTGTAGGCCTTTAAGATTTCAACAGTTGGGGACTTACATATTCTTTAAAAAAGGAGAAACGGTCACATAAAATAATGAAGTTTATGCAAAGTGCAGCCTTTTCTCCTTTTCTGTTATAAGTTGTTATAAGTTGTTACGGGTATATGAGTTATTCGGTCCAGCACTCTGAAAAACTATATAAACTAGAAAATATGACCGCCGCTCAGTCCTGTACATCCTCTTCGCGAAAATAAATCACGCTTGTAAATTTGTCTCCATCTCCTTCTCCATCCCCATACTCTTGCAACTTTTGTGTATGCTGTGTCTGTGCATGCGTGTTGTAACATTTCCGCAATAGCATCCATCAACAGGTTATGGGATACTCAAACTTCAAAATTAACACCTCCTTAACCTAAAAACATTTTACACATCATGCCCCTGTCCTAACAAATAACCCATTTGTGACTGAAAAAAAAAATATATATTTATAAGCCTCTAAAACTGTTACTGGGGAATTTCCCAATACTCTTTCAGTAAATATTGAAATAATAGTGTTTCAATGAAGTTTGTGCATTGTCAAATGTTTTGAGTAAATGGCAACATGACCAGAGCTGTTTACTTCATGGTTGCACCTTCAGAAGAGGATGACTGCCTCACAAATCCCAAATAAAAGGTTTTTAAAGTATGTTAAAATAAACATAGGGAAAAGTTTTTTACACATGGTCTTTCCCATACAAAAATGTGGTATATGGCAATATATGTAAATTACATATATGATGTATATGTCAATGTATGCCTCACACATATAAGTCACATATATACACATACATGTTAAATATATTTCAAAATATAGCAAAATTGGCCGTTTTTATATATGTCACATATATTTTCCCAGATATACAAATATATTACAAATATATGTCAGTTGCATATATGTTAATATATTATAAGTTATGTATTTGTACGCATACTAGGGATACCAATATATTGCAAATATATGTCTATGGACATACATTTGCACTCATATTAGGTAAATATATTGCAAAATATATGTAATGTTCTGCTATGTCACATTTATAGAAATATGTCACAATATATGTATATTTCAGAAATATAACATTGTTGATGTTCCAAAGAAAACACACAAAATATTTGTTTAACCTTTTATTAAAGTTTATTTTTTCCACACAAACAATGAGTAAACTCTCCAGGTAGAAACTTTTTTTCTCTGTATGGAAGTGGCACACATTGATTTGGCAGAATGCACTCAGTGTTCTCAAGGCAGCAGTCCTCACAAATCACCACCTGCAAACAGGAAACAGAGAAGATTAATATGCTGTAAAACACACAGAACATGAAAAAAAACATCACTGAAGCACTACTACCTACACATGCATCTTTAATAAACACATGCCTTGGCACAAGTAAGCTTAAATAAGGGCTATGAGATGAAGAACATTTAGCCTAATGATCCATACATCAGAATACTTTGACAAGATTTGGGAAAGATTCTTGAAAGATTGGAGTCTTTTAACTAATGCCCCCCATTCAAGCTTTACTCAAAAGACTTTCAAGAATCTTCCCCAAATCTTGTCAAAGTCTTCTGTTGTAAGAATGGCTTAACACTACCCTTCACAAACTAAAGATCCATTTAAGCCTACTAACGTTCACGTTAGCCTGCATGGTTATTAGCAGCCACTTTAAATGTAGCCTAAGTTATAGCTAGGTTAGCTAACTTACTTACACCTGATATTTCATTCAAACTAAAACATATATTCATAACGACATCTCAGACAGGCTTGTTGTTGGATATGATGTTAACTATCATTCTAGATATTCCACATAATGGTAAAGTTAGTTAATGGAAAAGTTAACATTAATAGCTAACATCGCTAACGTTAGCAATATTAGCTCACTAACGTTATCGATAGCTAATTGATAACATTAACGTTAGCTAATTCTAACATGATGGTTAGACTGTTAACAAACGGATTTGGTTAACATTACACACATTATAAAAACAATATTTTTCTAACTAATTCCCGTGTACTAAAGGCCTTCTTACCTTGGATATGATGACAGCAGAGTTTGCACAGCTTACAAAGTCAGATGCATGACAGGAAAGAAAAGTGAAGGTTGAAGTCACTGTGGTTGGTGTTCAAAAGTCAGTCAACGATGGGGGATGGGTATTGCTGTGTGCGCATGCGCATATCAAGATACTGCAAGCATCCATTATATTTAAAGTAGCTTTGGCCTCACACATTTTTGTATGCACATGGTGCAACGCAAACGCTCCACACAAAACATTGACACATAAGGCAAAAGATGCCGCAGCATACTTCGACACCATACCTGTGACGCCAAGACATAAACAAATATATTCACACTAAGTTCTCCATTTGGAAAATAAGTAGGCTAATGGAATCTATGGATATGTAGGCCTATGCCACCATATATGGAGACTACAAATATGTCTGCCACATATACACACATAAAGTTCTCCATATATTTAGAAAATAAGTAGTGGAATCTAGTGTATGGATATGTATGCCACCATATATGGAGAGTACATATAAGTCTGTCACATATTCACACATAAACTTCTCCATATATTTGGAAAACAAATAATTGGATTTAGTATATGAAGATATATAGCATCTTATATGGGAAATTAAAATATTTTGTATGCATGTATGCAGGGTGCGATTTGTGTAAAAACCAGGGGGGGGGGGGATGATTTTGAATAAGTTTGTAACCCCCCCCCCAAAAAAATAAATAAAAAATTAACGAACGATTCATAACCTAGTAATGTCATGGCTAATAATACCCTAGGCCTATATTATTTTTGCCACCTTTGTAACATTTTAGTTTTAGTTTACAGTGGTGTATGACTTTAAACAGCGAGTGTGCTTGGTATGACGATCAGCTCCTCTAATGCAGGGTAGGACTACGTTTTGACAAGCATACAAATTCACCTTGTTCTTGCCCCATCTGAAATGACTTCTCTACTTTTGCTGCCTCCATCCTTTCTGTATTTGTTGTGTAAAAAACGTTGTATATTATGGCACTGAAGTCTTAAGTTAGTGAATTGGCTAACAGTGTTAGTTGGTAACCAAATAGCCTACACATTGCGCTACACGCTGCGTAGGCTACGTGCATTCTCTCTCCTGCTGATTTGCGTTCAGTAGCCAAGTGCGTAATATTGCAAAAGTTAAAAAAATAAATGTGTTTATTGTAGCCTACAGAAAATAAATAGCCAATCATACTGTCAGTTAATTGCCTACAGTGCAGTGAAGAGTTTGGAGAGTAAAGTTATAGGGCAACTTGAAGTTTTATGAAAATAATTTACGAACCAGAACATAAACCTGAAGCTTCTATTTCTTGCAGCTGTTAAAACACCCGCTAGATAGTTTAAATACCCACCAACATACGTTTTTGCAGTACAGATTATTTCTAAAAGTTATTTGTCTACTACTGGCTGATTTATCAAACGAGTGCTTTCACGTTCGTCCTCCGCAAACTACAGGTGTTTCGGTAGAGAGCCATTGAATAAGCAATGCCAAGCAATTTCTGTAACACTTTTTGTGACATTCAGCAAATATCTCCTCATTTAATGTAAGTTCCTTCGGACAATAGGCCTACGTTCTACTCTACGTGCAGTTGTCCTCCATCTCAGTTGCATCAGTTTTCTAATTTTGAAGGTTCTAAAACATTATTATGCTTCACTGAATCCTTCTCGTTTTCTTTCATTTGTCCAGCTAACTTTTCCATTGAACCTAGCCATTTATGATGGATTACACACTCGACATTCTGAAATGTCCTGCACGATCAAGGCCAAATTAAGTTATCACGCAGCCACTGTGTCAGCAGCATCAGTGCTGACGGTGACGGTGCGTTTCTGATGTCAGATTATTACTAGACTGTTCTCACGTTGCAGCGCTTTACTTATATGAAGAAGCATTAATTAATATAAGGGGCAGAGGGGGATAAATGTTGTCCCCCCCGACGATAAAAATAATTTAGCAGAGGTAGGGATAGGAAAACCAGAGGGTGGGAAATCCTCACCATCCCCCCCTACAAATCGCACCCTGCATGTATGGACATATAGCTTTGAATATATGTTTGACATAAATATTTGAATCGCATATATGTCCATATAAGTAAAATTATAAGTCCCTGTTATTTGACATACACTGTAAAATGTAATTTGTTGACTTTACTTAAAAAAAATTAGGAAACCGATTGCCTCAAATTTTTAAAGTAAAGTTGACAATCAATATTTAAGTTGTTATAGCTGAAAAGAAATGTGTTAGGACAACTCATATCATGGTAGTACACTTGAGTACAGTTAACTCAAAATCATTAGTTATTATGACTAGAAAAATGTTAGTAGAGTCAACTCATGTCATGGTAGTACAGTGAACTCAAAAATCATTAGTTATTATGACTAGAAAAATTTTAGTAGAGTCAACTCATGTCATGGTAGTACAGTTAACTCAAAAATCATTAGTTATTATGACTAGAAAAATGTTAGTAGAGTCAACTCATGTTATGGTAGTCCAGTGAACTCAAAAATCATTAGCTCCTGTCACTAAGGAAATGTCAGTTCAGACAACTGAGTTATGTTCAGTTAGCAGTACTCATTAAGACAAGTTATCGTTACATGGCTAAGTGTTCTCAATACTAAGGAAATCTTAGGAAACCGATTGCCTTAAAATATTCAAGTAAACTTTACCCAAAAGTTTTAAGTTGTTGAAACAAAGAGAGACAACAGTTTGAATGAATCACTGAGACACTTTATTTGATCTAAACATATCAATAATGTGAACTGCAGACTCAATACAAAAAGGCTCAACAAAAGCCTGTAGGCTGAAGGCTGTAAAACACTTTAAAAAAATTAAAGACCTCCATAAATAAAATGGAAAGAAATCTAGATGATCTTTAGTGTCTCTGTGAGTGAGTGAGAGAGAGTGAGTGAGAGAGAGAGAGAGTGAGAGAGAGAGAGAATGAGAGTGTGTGTGTGAGTGAGTGCGTCAATTTACTTGATCAATACATAATACACAAACAAAATACATAAACTGCACATCCAAAACAAAAGGCTCAACAAAAGCCTATGACCTTTAGTGTCTGTGTGTGTGTGTGTGTGTGTGTGAGAGAGAGAGAGAGAATGAGAGTGTGTGTGTGTGTGTGTGTGTGTGTGTGAGTGAGTGTGTCAATTTACTTGATCAATATATAATACACAAACAAAATACATAAACTGCACATCCAAAACAAAAGGCTCAACAAAAGCCTATGAAGGCTGTAAAACATTTAAAACAAATTGAGAACTCCATCAATGTGTGTGTGTGCGTGCGAGCGAGCAAGTGTGTGTGTGAGAGTGAGTGAGAGGGTGAGAGAGTGTGTGTCACTTTACTTGATCGAAACATATCAATACAGTGAATTGCAGATACAAAACTAAAGGCCCAACAAAAGCCTATGAACATTTAAAACAAATTGAAAGACCTGCATAATTGTGAGTGTGTGTGTGTGTTGAGTGAGTGAGTGCGAGAGAGTGAGTGAGTGAGTGAGTGTGTGTGTGTGAGAGAGAATGAGAGTGTCTGAGTGAGTGAGTGTGTGTGTGCTATTGAGTGAGTGCGTCACTTTACTTGATCTAAACATATCAATACAGTGAACTGCAGATCCAACAAAAGGCTCTACAAAAGCCTATGAACATTTAAAACAAATTGCATAATTGTGTGTGTGTGTGTGTTGAGTGAGTGAGCGAGCGAGTGAGCGAGTGTGTGTGTACGTTGAGTGAGTGAGTGCGAGAGAGCGAGCGAGTGTGTGTGTTGAGTTTGTGAGTGAGTGTGAGAGCAAGTGAGTGTGTGTGTGTGTGTGTTGAGTGAGTGAGTGAGTGCGAGCGAGTGAGTGTGTGTGTGTTGAGTGAGTGAGTGCGAGAGAGTGAGTGAGTGCGAGCGAGCGTGTAGTGAGTGTGTGTGTGTGTGTGTATTAAGTGAGTGAATGATTGCAAGTGAGTGTGTGTGTGTGTGTTGAGTGAGTGAGTGCGAGAGAGCGAGTGTGTGTGTGTGTGTGTGTTGAGTGAGTGAGTGTGTGTGCGTGTTGAGTTTGTGAGTGAGTGCACGCATACGAGTGTGTGTGTTGAGGGAGAGCGAGCGAGCGTGTGTGTTGAGTGAGTGCAAGAGAGCGAGTGAGTGTGTGTGTGTGTGCGTGTGTGTGTGTTGAGTGAGTGCAAGAGAGTGAGTGCGAGAGTGTGAGTGAGTGAGTGTGTGTGTTGAGTTTGTGAGTGAGTGCGAGAGTGTGGGTGAGTGAGTGAGTGTGTGTGTGTGTGTTGAGTTTGTGAGTGAGTGTGTGAGAGAGAGCGAGCGAGCGAGTGTGTGTTGAGTGAGTGCGTGTGAGCGTGTGTGTGTAGTGAGTGAGTGAGTGAGTGCGAGTGAGTGTGTGTGTGTGTGTTGAGTGAGTGAGTGAGTGAGTGTGAGCGAGCGTGTGTGTGTGTGTGTGTGTGTTAAGTGAGTGAGTGAATGAGTGCGAGTGAGTGCGTGTGTGTGTGTTGAGTGAGTGAGTGTGTTGAGTGAGAGCGAGCGAGCGTGTGTGTGTGTGTGTGTGTGGGGGTGAGTGAGTGAGTGAGTGAGTGAGTGTGTGTGTGTGTGTGTGTGTGTGTTGAGTTTGTGAGTGAGTGAGTGCGCGCGCGTGTGTTGAGTGAGTGTGAGAGAAAGAGCAAGCGAGCGAGCGTGTATGTGTGTTGAGTAAGTGAGTGAGTGTGTGGTGAGTGAGTGCGAGAGAGCGAGTGTGAGAGTGTGTGTGTGTGTGTGTGTGTGTGTGAGAAAAACAAAGAGCTTCACTACTCACTGAACTACAATGTACAATTGTAGTTCAGTATTTTAAGTATTGCAATTAGCTTGCTCATAGAAGAAATTATTAGAAGCCCTATTTATAACCAGACAGATGAAGATGTTTTATTACATTGCAGAATAGCTGCTTGTGGTCACCAGCCAAAAAGGCTTTGCTGTTGTCACAGAGGAAAGTTCACAACATTTTTGTACATAATCATATCACTTTTGCACAGATTAGTAGAACCTCTCATTAACAACTGAAGATGTGTGTGGGAGGGGATTTTTTTTCAGGTACCATTAAACAGACATGCAAACTGGTCAGGGAAAAAAACAAAAAAAGGTGAGAAGGGTACACGAGGATAGTGGGTCATATGACTGATGCTTTTATGCTTGCTGCTAACAAAGCATCCTACCCTAATGGAAGCATATGAAATGTACCACACATGCCTGTTCTTTAAAAGGATCTCCGGCTAGTTTGAAAAATTAACCTTATTGGGTTAGCCCTACCGTTTGCCCCACAAACATGATAGAAGAACACCCCTATGTTTTCGTTGTAGCGAGATATTTTAAGACAACGTTTTTACTAGTAAGTCGCCATTGTAAAAATTTGATCCTTAAAATTTGATCCTATAAGCAATTTGATCCTTAAAATTTGATCCTATAAGCATAACCTATGGATTACACATTGTACTGTATAGTTTACATTGCATGTCGAAATTGCATATGGTATATATGAAAATAATAGGCAACTTTTATGACACTGTTGTTCCCGAATTTGGAGGTGTTGTGGCATTTGCAGTGCATGTGTTGTGACCCCTCTCGGCCACTGTAAATTAGGACCTAAAACTACTTACAAAGCATGTCTTGAAGAAATCTTTGTTCTCATCTCCAAGGAGGATGGGAAGGCCGCGGAGGACTGCCGTACGCTTTGCAGTAATATCTGTATTCTGAAAGATAATTTTATACATAGCACCCATAAATGGTCAAGGACCACCAATTAACAGCTCTGCATATACAGTTATGTGCAGAATAATAGCAGTGTGTTTTAAAAAATTGAATAAAGCTCAAAATCCTTAGAATAGCTGTTAATTCCACAATGCATTGGGAACACTACACATTCAATTTCAAAAAAGTTTGTGTTATACCTTTACAGAAAGTGAAAAAGGAATGTTAAGCTGTTCAAAAAAATAGCAGTGTTTGCATTTTTCTTTACAAACTCAAACATTTACTGTATAAACTGAAACATGTCTCAAGATTTTGCTTTACTTTGAATTACTGCACTAATATCTAGTTGCAATACTATTATTTCTGAGAATTGCTTCACATCTGTGTTGCATGGAGTCGACCAACTACTGGCACCTGTGAATAGGTACATTGTGCACCACCATGCTTGGTGTCTTCAGTGTACTGTGGCTTGAATTCAGTGCATGTTGGACAAACTGTCTGTGGCCCCCTTGAATTTTGCACCTTTTTGCTTAATATCTCTGGTCGTATTTATAGAAGACCATTCATATTTGGATGGCTGTAAGATTATACATAAATGATATGTGTCTGTTTACGTTTCCGTAGTTACACCATATGTTGAGAATAAAACACTGTTACATTTGTACCACTGTTACAATTGTACCAGTTCTCCCCTACTGGAGAGAGAGGCTACACGGCTCTCAGCGGGACAGTTCAACTAGTGAGTGTAATTCCCCAAATGGTGGAATATCCCTTTAAGAATTGGAGTAATGTGGTCATTTCCTCTGATATAATTACACTTCTGTGGTAGTATGGTGAGGGTTTCTACAGACAAACCAAAGTATTGTAAACTTTGAAAGTGTACAGAGAGGTTATAACAAGACCTGTATCTGTAGGAAGAACATTCCTGGTCCGGTAACGTCAAATCAGCAGGCGCGTTCGATCTTGCAGCGATGCTTCAGTGATGCTTGAATGATGAGTCCATCTCCATCTTCACTTTGGTTAAAGTTTTGTTAGTTATAATGCATTTTTTCTTTCTCAGTGTATGATGTCCAGGCTGCTTTTACTGAGCCAGTAACCAGAGAGGAGTTCCTAAAGTGTAAGTTGGTCTGGTCTACAAACACGTATAAAATTGTTACAAATATGTACACAGTCATTTATTCAAGTATTTGTGGAATCACAAACACACATACACACACACGCAAACATGCACACACACACTATATTTTTGAAAACACCATTCATACCCCCATTCATAACCATTCATACAAATATAGGATCACACACACACACAAACACACACACTCTCTCTCAATGATATGAACACACACACATGCAGACTCACAAACATAACCACACACACTT
Source organism: Alosa pseudoharengus (assembly GCF_046254945.1). NCBI lineage: Eukaryota > Metazoa > Chordata > Actinopteri > Clupeiformes > Clupeidae > Alosa > Alosa pseudoharengus. The sequence continues at coordinate 10,757,110 of NW_027468848.1, forward strand.
TTAACTAGATGTACCGCATAGCGGTACAAAATATGACCGCCGCTCAGTCCTGTACATCTGTTCCGCGAAAATAAATCACACTTCAATTTGTCTCCATATTTTACTCCATCCCCCACTCTTGAAACTTTTGTGTATGCTTGTTTGGCATGCCTGAGTGTGTGTGTGCGGCTGCACAGAGAGTAGCCTACTGGTGCTGAAAAGGTGAATAGATTGTAGAATAGCCAAAGAAGATGTAGCATTGTTATAAAACATTCTCTAAACATCTCTAAACAATCACAAGTAGGGCAGTTCATCACAGTTCATCCATTGCAACTGGATTGATGAAAGGTCACTTACACCTGTAGGCTACATTGTATTTGGGAAAAGCAAAAGGTATCAGCATAATGTTATTTATTTATTTATTTATTTATAAACAAAAACATCTCTGTCAGTTCCATGCCGTTTTCAACAGCTATCAAAAACAAAGGTCATTTTTGGATGGATGGACTTTTTGTGAATGTTTCTTCTTCTACATAAGATTTTAGTCGTCTTTAGTTCATGTAATACTTTATTGTCAATGCACAAATTAAGTAACAGTAGTCTGAAACGTTATTGTTAATGCACAAATTAAGTAACAGTAGTCTGAAACGAAATGCTGTTTTACATCTAGTGGAAATAACTGACATGTCCAAATGGGCCTTGATGAAATGCGTCGCTAGACTGTTCATACACATTTTAACGGGCCAAAGTTGAAGAGCTGTTGTCCGTTATTGTTCGTGCAAATATAGGCTAATTCATGTTCCCTTGCATTGTGTAACTGAGGTCCATGGCTAGTCTGGCTTTCACCAGACCAACCTCAATCTTTTAAGAAATCAAAAAATAAATAGCGGGCAGATCACCAAGAGTTCACCAAGCCTAGTCCATAGGCACCCGATATTGTTCAAGCTCTGGCTATTCTAAATGCAAAAATGCATCAGGGAGTTATGACAAAACTGTAACTAACAAACTAGATCCTAATAGAAAGCTGTTAGCTTCCCTAAGCTACAGGTAGGCTTATAAGGTAGGCCTATTTACAACATAAATTGTCAATAGGCTATGCTGGCAACACAAATAAAATCTCCTTTGGAAACCAATGGCTTACGCCTTACAGTATCAAGCGGACTTAAACTGCCATATCGTGGCGAAAAGTTGTAATAAAATTCACGCTCCATGAGTCAAGGAAAGCGCGAATGAAGTAGCCACTTCTAAATGGGACCCACTACACAGTAGCTTAAGGTGTGTTGCTAAAGCAGCCATAATGAAATGAAGGTGTCATTGTTCGGATACTTCACACACACGGGCTTTTTAATTTCACAGACTACAACTACCAAGCTGGAATCAAAGCACATCGATTCCCCTCTCACACCCTGCACGCACTTATACACAAAATAAACAGGCGTCTCAGTCCAGGGCTCTACAGTGCGCCCATTTCACTCGCATATGCCAGTAAAAATGATGACGTGCGAGTGCAAAAAAATATTTAGGCGCACTGGTGCGAATGACTTCTAACCATGTCAATGTTTGTCTACAAAATACACCGCAACATCGAGAAACAGTACTGGTGCAAACCATAGGATCACGTCGCGAATGCAGCATAAAACTACACCTCCCATCAACGTTAGCAGTTTCGCGTTGGGACTCGATAGTAGTAGTCGCTTCTATGAAATCCATGAGCGCGCAGAGAAAGCGGAAAGTTAGACTAGCCAGCCAAGATGAAAAGATTGAAGAAATTAGTTCTTCCGCCTTCTATCCACCGAATTAATCGGATATAGGAGGAACAGGATAAGATTCTGAGAATGCAGTGAGAGAAGGAAAGGTAACCTAACATGCTTTTTAGCCCAGTTGACGTATTGGCTGCAATATGCAAAATATAGCTGTAGCGAACAGGCATAAAAGTAGCTTCCCGTAATACTCCCATTGTATTCAAAGGTAGAACGCTACTGACAACTCCAGGCTTCCACGCATGCTTGTTTGTTTACACCGAATACAAGCTTAAGTGCAAAACGAGTGTAGGCCTAACGTTTGGCTACTGCCCCCATCAATGCAGATATTTCAAATAAAACAATAAAAGTATAAAAATATATATATATCCTTGATTAGACTATGTTTTGTGGAAGAGAAAATTGACTGTTTTAGTAGTAGTATTAGGCAGTATGCAGTCAGATAGGTCACATGGGCATATTTGGATTAGCTACAGGTGGATTCACAAATAAATAAATTAGCCTACATTTGGCAGGATACTTGATATACAGGCTAAATGCAAATATGGCAATGTATTGTATTATTTTACATTAACAAAATGTAGGAAAATAAAACAGACTGAAAATAAAGTAGGCACTGATCTTTAAAATCCTGTTTCCTGTAGCCTAAATGTTGTCAGTCATTCTTAATATTCGCAATTGGTGCACTGGCATGTTTAACTGTTAGCTGCAGTGTAATGTTAGATTATGTGTAAATTAAGTACAGAACTGACTGTGCTCCCAAATTTTTGTCTGTGCTCCTAAATTTTTTAACTTGGGGGCACAAGTGCTCCTGGAAAAAAATGTTAGTGTAGAGCCCTGCAGTCTCACACATGTATAGGCAAAACTGTATCAGACCGGTGTAACGTTGGTAAATCTTCCATTGCACAGAATGATTTTTGTAGCACATGCAACAAATGACAGTCGAAAGATACAATTACAGTGCTGCTATCAATTTGCTTGGTATAACCGCATTTATAGTTTTCTACAAATGCAATCAATCAAATTGGCCTCCATCACTCAACCAACGCTAACGGTAACATTACCTAGGTCCTAATTGATATTATAAGATTAACGTACCTGCAGTAAAAACCAAGCATGTCCAATAAACATCCTCAGATTTATTTCGGCTTCAAGAAGAAATGGGATTTACATTTCATGTGAACATCATCCTATCCTTATTAGATGTTCTCTGCGGTAAACTATAGTCCTTGTAGGAAGTGTCCATTGTTATTCCAACCCAGGTTTAACTTCCAACAAAATTACGTCTCACTGCAACGATGCGCCATCTCACTACAACGATGCGCTGACTACTTATCGGCAATACTGGAAATGCAGCCATGATGATGAATATATATTTTGGCTTTCTTTTAATCCTACTGAATTTGTAATTATGTATCGGCCGTTCTAATACCGATAGTATGTGGGTGCCTGTGTGTGTGTGCATGTGTATATGTGTGCACCGCCATCTACAGGCCAATGAGTGTACAGTCACTAAATGTACACATAATCTATTTTTTTTAAGACCCCCCCATGGATGAAATTCTACGAAACTTGGCATACCCCCAGAGAATGCCAGTGTAACAGAGGTAGTTTTCCCTCTACCACGTTCTCTGCGTTGTGTTGTGTATAATGAGAGACGCCACAACCGACCTGGTCTTTGACTACTCTTTTACTGAAATATAGGACAAAACAAACACATCAGACAGGGAGCGAGCCAGTCGCATCACAGCTCCTCTGCCTCAGGACAGTAGCAAAAGAGCGCGCGCGGCAAGACTACGAGACACGCAGTTAACAGCGTCGCCACAAAAGTACATGTGAATAGACAATAACAGAAGTACATAAAACAAACATGGCATACCTGAAATATAGGACAAAACAAACACATCAGACAGGGAGCGAGCCAGTCGCATCACAGCTCCTGCCAATCAAACAGGTAAACCACATTTAAATGCATTCAGTCAATTCACCAGTATGAAGGTCTAGCTAACTAGTTAACGTCGCTACACCTGCAGCCACGTTAGCAGACTGTAGCATGTAGTACTACAGTAATGTGCATTGTGTAACGAGCTAACATAAAAACAGTGATTAAACAAACATAACTTGTATATAAGGTGTGCAACACCAGAAAACAGTTCTATGTGAAAAATGCACCATACAAGTAACCATTAAAGCATAAATAAAAGATATGATGTATTGTCTGCAAGACTCCACATACCTCTGCCTCAGGACAGTAGCAAAAGAGGCAGAGGAGGGGGCTACATGAACACTTAAGGGGTCTTCAGCGTGGGAACCGACCCCTGCCACACCCAAGCCACACCCCCCTACAACCTACTGTACCTCAGAGGCGTGGGAAACTACAATAGAACTTGTAGAAACGGTGGGGGAATTCAGGGAAGCATAATTAACCCTGCTACACTCACCCCCACTGACTTCACTGAATTTCACTCATGAAGAAAACAAACAAAACAAATAAAAAAAATACATAGCATGCAGGACAGTGAACCCACAATAAGGACAGAAAGTCCACCAACACATGAATGCTGTCCAGTGACGGACTAGAGAAGTAAGAAGCCAGCTAGAGGGGTTAGCTTGGCTCTAACTTATCACAGGAAAAAGGTGCCATATACACCTTACCAACTGGGGTACACCCACCTACAACCATAGCCTAATGCAATAGGCAGAAAATTATGACATTCTTTCCCCACAAGGAAAGATATACAGTATGGAGGGAAAAAAAACAGTATTTCACAAAAGAAAACAAACAAACAAACAAAAAGAAATCTCCCTACAGAGCTCCTCTTAGAAGACTCCGCACCCACTGGAGAGCCATAGTCTGTATAAGCCTCTTCACCGGCCTAACCAGTCTACCCCGCCTGGTGCGTAACCCACCCCCATAATGACCAGGTGAAGCACGGGTGTGAGCAGCAGACCTAAAAGTTGAGGGGGGCTCAACGGACAGAGACTCTTCGGCACAATCACTTGGCACAGCACAGCCAGAGTTCCTGCTGTGCAAAGACGGAACAGTGCTTACTGAGTCCGAACTACCTGTGTCCGGAGCCACTTGAATCCCCTGCGGATCCCCTGTGTCGCTACTATGCGAAGTGGAAGCACCAGGAAGTCCAGCCACCCATGATACAGTTCTGTCAATAGAAGCACGATCCCCACTGAACTGTGAGCTGCCCACCTCACTAATGCTGCCACCAGAAAATGACAGATGCTCATCATCATCCACGTTGGTCAGTGGCAAGAAGTTAACCGGCAAGATGAGATTCCTATGCACAGTTTTCACAGTACCCGTTGGACTCCTAATTCGGAAAGTGTGAGTGGAGTAGTTCACAGAAACTACAGTGTAAATGGTCCCCTCCCACTTATCCGCCAGCTTCTTGTTGCCCCGCTCCCCCTTATTGGCCAGCAGGACCCTATCACCAACTACAACAGGTTGCCCCTTAGCTCTCCTATTGTACAGCTAAGCCTGCCTGTGCTGCTGCTTCTCAGTGTTAGACTGAGCTAAAGCCATAGCCTCCCTCAGGTCCTTACCCAGTGATGCCACGTAAGTGTCAATGTCTACTGTGTCCCCATCCAACAGAACATTTTTAAACATCAAGTCAACAGGCAACCTAGGAGTGCGGCCATACATCAAAAAGAAAGGAGGGAAACCTGTGGTCTCATGAATAGTACAGTTGTACGCAAAGGTGAGGTTATTAAGAAGCTGGGGCCACTTGACCTTTGACCTAGGGGGTAGGGCCCTTATCATATTCCCTAAAGTGCGGTTCATCCTCTCTGCTTGACCATTCCCCATGGGGTGATACGGGGTGGTGTGAGACTTGTCCACCCCAGCTAACAGAAGCAGCTCCGCAATTAAAGCGCTTTCAAAATTAGCCCCCTGATCTGAGTGAATACAAACAGGGAAACCATACACACAGAAGAACTTATTCCACAGCACCCGAGCTACAGACTTAGCAGACTGATTAGGGCAGGGATAGGCACACGCCAGCTTAGTGAAGTGATCTGTCACCACGAGGACATCAATGGACTTATTATTAGAATCTTCTGCAGACCAAAAATCAATGCAGACTAATTCCAAAGGAGCTGAGGTAGCAATGGAAACGAGAGGAGCCCTAGCCTCAGGTTCCGGAGCCTTGCTAACCACACACCTCTTGCACCTGTGAACATAATCCCTGACATCCCTTTCAAGCGTGTCCCAGTAAAACCTTTGTCTTGCCAGCCACAGAGTACGTTGCTGGCCCTGGTGACCTGCCTCGTCATGAACCCCTTTCAGAACCATGGACCTCAGTGCTTCGGGCACCACATACTGGAAGGCATTTTTTCTAGACACAGGATTCTTAGCCACCCTGTACAGCACACCTAATCGTGTTGTCAGTTTACCCCACTGCCTTAAAGTCCTAAGTGTCTCCCGGGATTCATGTACCCGCTCACGCCTAGAGGGGCGTCGCCCCCTATCAACAAAGAACCTGACCCTGCTAATGGTGAGATCCTGACACTGTTTGTCATACAGTTCCTCATGACTGAAAACAGGCAAAGTATCCTGCCCAGTCATGGACATGGCCCTCAACTGCTGAGCATGAGAGATAGCCCTAAGCTTAGCACCATCCTCCCAATTACGAGAAGATTGGAGCACAGCAGAGACCTCCTCACGCGAGACCCCACCTCCCGCCATGTTCTGAATGACATGTGTGGCCTCAACACACACGCCAAGAGATGCAGAAGCCTCACTCTGACCCACATGTGTGGCCCCAACACACACATGGTCAGAGGCAGAAGTCTCAGGGGCATGTGTGGCCCCAACACACACGCCAATAGACCCCGCAGCCATGCCCCGAACAGCATGGGTGGCCCCAACACACAGACCGTCAGCCACGGAGGCAGCTTGCCGCTCTCTCATTTCAGCAAGCTCAGAGGATAGGCGAAACATGTCCTGAACTGAATCCACCTGCAAATTCTCTGCTTCTTTAAACAACTTGACATAGGGTGTTCTGGTCAGGCGATGCATAACTCTGGATCTCACAAATGGCTCTCTGCTAAGGGCATCCGCCACCACATTCTTAGGGCCTGGGATATACAAGATGTCAAAGTCAAAGGCCGCCAGCCTAGCCACCCAGCGTTGCTCACAAGCATCCAGCTTCGGCTTCGTCAAAACATACTTAAGGGGGTTGTTATCAGTCCATACAGTGAACCTGTGGCCCCGCAACCAGTGACTAAATTTATCACAAATAGCCCACTTCATCGCAAAGAACTCCAGCCGATGAGCAGGGTATTTAGACTGGGCATGATTCAGCGACTTGCTCGCAAAAGCAATAGGCCGAGCTTTGTCCTCACCAGGCTGCACCTGAGACAGAACAGCCCCAAGACCACTAGTGGAGGCATCAACAGACAAGAGAAAAGGCTTTGAGAAGTCTGGATGCGCTAAAGGCACACTACTCACCAGTGCATACTTAAGGCTCTGGAAAGCTTCTGCACACTCAGGGGACCAGTCCTGAGGGCAGAGCTTCCTCCTCTGCACAGGTCTACTCACACCTTTACCCCTGCGTGGTCGCTTAGACCCACCTGTAAGTGCAAAAAGTGGCCTCGCAATCACAGAACAGTTTTCAATGAAATGCTGGTAGTAAACCACCATGCCTAAAAAGGAGCGGATCTTGCTTGCAGATGGCGTGACGCCATCAGCCTCCATCAAATCTGACTGTGAAACATTCACAATAGCCTCAACCTTATCTGGATCACTAGCCACGCCATCCTGAGAAATTATATGCCCTAAAAACTTCACAGATCTCCTAAGAAAATTGCACTTAGCAGGCGATAGCTTCAAGTTGTGCTCTTTCAGCCGTTCAAACACCATGCGTAAGCGCTGCAAACTTTCCCCTTCAGACCTGCCAAATACAAGGACATCGTCCAAATAGCACAGGAGACTTAAGAAATTTTGATCGCCAAAGACAGAGAGCATCATCCTCATAAATGTAGCTGGGCTATTGCAAAGGCCCTGAGGGAGCCGGTTATATTCATGCAACCCTAATGGCGATGAAAAGGCTGTATATTTCTTGTCATCCTCATGTAACGGCACATTGTAATAACCCGACGTGAGATCCATGGTGGAGAAAAACACATTGCCACCTAAAGCTGCAAGGACATCAGCCTGGTGGGGAAGTGGGTGGGCGTCTTTCACAGTGCGCGCATTAAGCCACCTAAAGTCAGTGCATATCCGCAGATCTCCGTTTTTCTTCCACACCAGCACCAGTGGAGAAGCGTACTCACTACTAGACTTTCTAATAATTTCCTTCTCCTCCATCTCATCCAAAGTCTCTTTCAACCTCTGGTAGTGGGCCGGGGACAATCTGCGATATGGCAATCTGAATGGACGGTCATCAGTCAACCTAATCCTGTGGCAGAACCCATGCGCCTCACCACAGTCAAGACGGTGACGAGAAAAGACAGACTCATGTTCTTTTATTAGGTCAACTAACTTATCCTTCCAATAAGAGGAGACCTGACAACTGTCAATGGGTATAGCACCCAGTCCAAGACCCTGCAGCGAAGAGTCACCATTAGCAACACTGCTGCCAAGATCACTCTTGACAGATAAGCTGCCATGAGAGCCACCTGCACTCACTTTAGCTGCATGCTGTGAAACAAAGTCCTGATCAAAATCCTCCAGTGCAACGCATGGATATACATCAGCTACCTTCGCATTTTTGCGTAAGGTTACTGCAGCTGACGTGGGATTAAAAACCTTGACTGGAAGCCACCCATCTCCCCACATAGGAGAGACAACACGCCCTACTAGCATCTGCCTATTAATACAGCGCGAAGTGCTGGGCTCCACAGCAACCGTGCTGCCGACAGAGATGCGCGTCTTAGGCGGTAACCTACCCCACACAAGGTGTTCAGTCATGGGCTGTAGCGTGACTGCACTTCTCAGCCTCAGTGTGCCCACTTTATCTGGGATGGACCCCCCTCTCCATCTCTCCAGACTGGATAACAGACGCAAAAACTGACTATTATCATTCTGACCTGCAACATCAGGCTGGCTCACAACCCGCCAGAAAGCATCACTGGATTTAAACTGCCTAATCAAAGGCTTCAAAACATTTGTGCCGACAATCAAGGGATCCACCTGTCCCTCAACAATTAAAACTGGGACCTCAAAACTGAATCCATACATTTCAATAACCAAATCGCATACACCCAGAGGACTAGTCTGCTTACCCCCACAGCCAACCAGGACAATATCAACAGGGACTGGAGACTCACCTGGCAACACACCGGCTTCCCTCAGACGCGGTACAACGTCTGCACTAAGCGTGGTCGCCATTGACCCAGTATCCAACATCCCCTTCAATTCAACTTTGCCCTGCACCAACACAGACGTGTAAAACAGACTGTCACTCTGCGCAGCTTTCATGGTGTTTTGCATGACTATTTTACTTGATTTCGGCAATTTCTCACACAAATATGAATACACAGACTCAATATCATCATTTAAGTTGGAGGGTAAACTCAGATGCCTGCCACTGCCCTCCTCTGAATGGAGGCTTCCTAGTTTCCCTGAGGCGGCCTCGGCCTCTGCGCAGTCCCCACTACAGCAGAACCAACAGCACGCCCTAAACCCTGAGACCTACCCTGACACTGCGCACGAGTGTGCTCAGGACTGAAGCACGAAAAGCACAACCTATGTAACCTACAGTGAGACTGTGTAGAGTGATCAGCACTCTGACACACATCACACTTGAAACTGCGCTTCACATTCTGCTTAGGGTAAGTATGCTGAGCAGCCTGCACATTGCACACTAATGCCTTCTCAAGCATGCCCAGTAACCTGTCCAGCGTGGTGCCCTCTGTAGCCTCGCTATCTGGCTTGCCCACCCCCACTGCAGACCCACCAGACAGCATAATGCCACTCTCAGCCTCAGTTACAGGCGTGACAGCAGAAACAGTGTGCTGTGACACACGACCCCTCTGACCCTTGCGATTTCTTAAAAACTCATCCAGACGTGCCTGAACTTCACAGGCCGTCCACTCATTCTGAGGCTTGCTTAGAAACATCACAGACAGGTCCCGGTCAGGGCAATGCCTAATAAACATGGCAGCGACTTCTACAGTCTGCAGCCACACTGACCTACCATCATTCCCCATAGACTGTTCTGCTACCTCCGCCGCTTTATTCAACCTAATCCAATAATCAAGAGGTTGCTCATTGGTATACGGTGTGGTAGCGTAGAAGTCAGCAATAGGCATACCTGAATGCACAGCACTGTCAAAATGCTGCCTGAGGAGGCGAAAGACAGCATTCACATCACCAGAAGTAGACACCTGGACATTACTACGGAGCCAAATCCTAGCTACATCCCTGGCGCGGCCCAACAGTCTGCTAAGGAGCTCGTCCACCAGTTCCCTCCCAGTGTAACTACTCTTACTCAGATACCCCCTCATCAATCCCTCCCATTCACACAGAGTGAACTTATCCGAGCTATCACCTCTAAAGAAAGGTGGCTCTTTCCTCTCAGACTTGAGGACGAGATTAAATTTCGAAGCATCCATGAAAGCACCACCCCCTGGGGAATGGCCTACAGCGAGAGGTGTAGGTGAACCTGACTGAATATTCTTCAAAAGACTCGCAGTGACAGACTGACTAATATTAGCACTGATCTCTTTCGCCTGCTCACTACTCAACTGGACTGGAATGTCCGACTCAGTGAAATTGAGTGGTAACACATCCTGACGCATAGGCGTAAATGGTGTAACCCTGTTACCATCAGCTAAACCAGGGCTACCTGGAGTACTACATGTGAGAAGGCCCCTCCCCCTCCCAACACTAGAGTACCCACTATCCATACCCCTGCCAGCGTGATCCAAGGTAAATGTTAGATGGCCTCTCCCAAAACTAGAATGCCCAGGACTACCACCCCTAACATCCATGGTAAACTACCCACTCAAAAGGAATTTAAAAAAAATAATAATAAAAAAATCACAGTTATATATACATACACAATGCTCTCACGTATCACCCAAGCAAATGCAGGAACAGATAATTAAAACTGCAACGTAAGAGTCTTTGCAAAAGATACATGCGCACAATGGCAGTTCGTGCAGACGACAGGGGCTCCGACGACAGCAGACTGCTCCGATGAAGAACGCAGCAACAGGTCCGGTCGAACGTCTCCTCGATGCAGCAACCCCAGCGTTCGGCTTCAGCTGAACAAACGACGGGTCAATCGGCACCAGTGTAACAGAGGTAGTTTTCCCTCTACCACGTTCTCTGCGTTGTGTTGTGTATAATGAGAGACGCCACAACCGACCTGGTCTTTGACTCTTTTACTGAAATATAGGACAAAACAAACACATCAGACAGGGAGCGAGCCAGTCGCATCACAGCTCCTCTGCCTCAGGACAGTAGCAAAAGAGCGCGCGCGGCAAGACTACGAGACACGCAGTTAACAGCGTCGCCACAAAAGTACATGTGAATAGACAATAACAGAAGTACATAAAACAAACATGGCATACCTGAAATATAGGACAAAACAAACACATCAGACAGGGAGCGAGCCAGTCGCATCACAGCTCCTGCCAATCAAACAGGTAAACCACATTTAAATGCATTCAGTCAATTCACCAGTATGAAGGTCTAGCTAACTAGTTAACGTCGCTACACCTGCAGCCACGTTAGCAGACTGTAGCATGTAGTACTACAGTAATGTGCATTGTGTAACGAGCTAACATAAAAACAGTGATTAAACAAACATAACTTGTATATAAGGTGTGCAACACCAGAAAACAGTTCTATGTGAAAAATGCACCATACAAGTAACCATTAAAGCATAAATAAAAGATATGATGTATTGTCTGCAAGACTCCACATACCTCTGCCTCAGGACAGTAGCAAAAGAGGCAGAGGAGGGGGCTACATGAACACTTAAGGGGTCTTCAGCGTGGGAACCGACCCCTGCCACACCCAAGCCACACCCCCCTACAACCTACTGTACCTCAGAGGCGTGGGAAACTACAATAGAACTTGTAGAAACGGTGGGGGAATTCAGGGAAGCATAATTATGACCGCCGCTAGCAAAGCTAGCGAAGCGGTCATATAGGGATTGTCAAAGTTTTTTTTTTTTTTTTTTTTTCCCGTCATCTACTTCCTGAAATTTTGGTCAACGATACCCGGGGCACCGAAACACCAGGGCACATGAAATTTGGTGGGTATGTAGCCCCACTAGACTTTTACGGAAAAATTTCGTTTGGTCCCCGGGGGCCACTCCCCCTCCGCGCTGGGCCCCCCGAAACCCAAAAAATGCAGTTTTTCCTCAATAACTACCTGAACCGTGGCACCGAGGATGAAGAAATTTTTATGGTATGTTGGTCTCAAGGGCCCACATCAACTTAGCCCATAATCACTCATTTGTGATTTGCACCCCCCCGGTAAAAAATGAAAATGCAATATCATTCTGCTTTAATCGCCCCTCTCTTCAGTAAAGACGTTCAGAACTGCACCAAATTTTATGTGTATGATTAACCTGACATTCTCTGGGGGTATGCCAAGTTTCGTAGAATTTCATCCATGGGGGGGTCTAAAAAATTAAGTTATGTGTACATTTAGTGACTCTACACTCATTGGCCTGTAGATGGTGGTGCACACATATACACATGCACACACACACACAGGCACCCACATACTATCGGTATTAGAACGGCCGATACATAATTACAAATTCAGTAGGATTAAAAGAAAACCAAAATAAATATTCATCATCATCATCATGGCTGCATTTCCAGTATTGGCGATAAGTAGTCGTTTGTCCACTAGATGGCGCATCGTTGCAGTGAGACGTAATTTTGTTGGAAGTTAATCTTAAATGGGTTGGAAAGACACTATGCTTCCTACAAGGACAAGACTGTAGGCTACAGTAGTTTACCGCAGAGAACGTCTAAGGGTAGGATGATTTCTGCATGACATGTAATTCCCATTTCCTCTTGAAGCCGAAATAAATCTGAGAATGTTTATCGGACATGCTTGTTTTTTACTGCAGGTAGGCTACGTTAATCCTATCAATAGCAGAACGTAGGTAAAATAATGTTACCGTTAGCATGGTTGAGTGATGGAGGCCAATTTGATTATTGATGTATTTGTAGAAAACCATAAATGCGTTTATAAGCTACCAAGCAAATCGATAACAGCACTAATTGTATCTTTCGACTGTCATCTCATTTGCTTATGACCATAACCTAGGCTACTAACAGGAGCTAAGTGAGTTAGCCACAACACGTTCGCTACGTGATGGTTTTTAATGGAAAATATATAGGCTACCTGAAAGATAACCTGTCTATGATCCCGTGATGATCTACAATCTCCATTTAAACCAGATGTTTTAGAGCGCACGTTGAGATGTATTCAGGGCAGGGCTGTACCTACACATATTTGTTGCACGTGCTACAAAAATCATTCTTTGCGATGAATGATTTAGTACCAACGTTACAAGGGTCAGATACAGTTTTGCCTATGGCTATTCCGTGAGACTGAGGCGCTTTTTGTTTGTTCGAAGTGCGTGTTTAGGGTGTGAGAGGGGAGTCGATGTGCTTTGATTCCAGCTTGGTAGTTGTAGTCTATGCGATTAAAAAAACACGTGTGTGTGAAGTATCCAAACAATGATAACGCTTTCATTATGGCTGCTTTAGCCACAGACCTTGAGCTACTGTACAGTGGGTTGGGTTCCGTTTAGAAGTGTCCACTTCATTCGCCCTTTCCGTGATTCACAGCTACGTGAAATGTATTACTACTGATATGCAAAACTATTAACTTTTTCGCCAAGAGGTGGCAGCTTGATACTGTAAGGTGTAAGCCATTGGTTCCAACGGAGATTTTATTTGGGTCGCCAGCATAGCCCAGCGACAATTTGTGTTGTGTAACAGGCCTAGCATAGGGCCTACCTTATATAGCTTATAGTTTGTTAACAGTCACGGTTTTGTCATAACTCCCTCTATGCCTTTTTGCATTTAGAATAGCTCTAAAACCAGGGGGCGAACACGTCGCAGGGTGTGGATATCTCAATCGCAAAATTAAACAATATTTCTATCGGGCGCCTACCATGGACTAGGCTGGGTGAAAATCAAAAGATTGCGTCAAAAGATTGAGCTTAACCATTGACCTCATGGTTGCAAAATGAAAGGGAACATGAATCAGCATATTATTTGCACAAACAATAACGGAGAGTAGCTCTTCAACTTTGCCCGTTAAAATGTGTATGAACAGTCTCGCAACGCATTTCATGAAGGCCCTTTGGACATGTCAGTTATTTGCACCACTGGGAAAAACGGCATTTTGTTTTAGACTACTGGTATTTCATTTGTGCATTGACAATAAAGCTGAATATCATTTGAACTAGATGACTAAACTTATGCATATGTAGAAGAAGAAACATTCACAAAAATCCATGACATGACCTCTCTTCTTGATAGCTGTTGAAAACTGCATGGAACTGACAGGGATTGTTTTGTTTAATAATAAATAAATAAATACATTATGCTGCTACCTTCTGCTTTTCCCAAATACAATGTAGCCTACAGGTGTACCTTTCATCAGTCCAGTGGAATGGATGGACTGTGATGAACTGCCCTACTTGTGATTGTTTAGAGATTTTAAAGGTTTTATAACAATGTTACAGATTTTTTGGCCCAGAAACAAATCTATTCACCTTTGCAGCGCCAGTAGGCTACTTTGTGTGCGGAATGTGTGCAAACACACATTTCAAACAAGCATACACAAAAGTTTCAAGAGTGGGGAATGGAGTAGAAGATGGAGACAAATTCATTAATATGATTTATTTTCGCGGAATGGATGTGCAGGACTGAGCGGCGGTCATATTTTGTACCGCTACGCGGTACATCTAGTTAACCCTGCTACACCAGGTCAATCATACAAATAAAATTTGGTGCAGTTCTGAACATCTTAACTGAAGATAGGGGCGATTAAAGCAGAATAATATTGCATTTTCATTTTTTACCGGGGGGGTGCAAATCACAAATGAGTGATTATGGGCCAGATTGATGTGGGCCCTTGAGACCAACATACCATAAAAATTTCTTCATCCTCGGTGCCACGGTTCAGGTAGCTATTTAGGAAAAACTGCTTTTTTTGCGGTTCGGGGGGCCCAGCACGGGGGGGGAGTGGACCCCGGGGACGAAACGAAATTTTTCCGTAAAAGTCTAGTGGGGCTACATACCCACCAAATTTCATGTGTCCCGGTGGTTCGGTGTCCCAGGTATCGTTGACCAAAAATTCAGGAAGTAGATGACGGGGAAAAAAAAAAAAAAAAAACTTTGACAATCCCTATATGACCGCTTCGCTAGCTTCGCTAGCGGCGGTCATAATAATTTTAATACAGGCACTGACACACACTCACACATGCAACCATGCATACAGCCATTCATACAAAAATGTACAGAATCACACACAAACACACACACACACAGCCACACACAGTTTTGAAGTTTTTAATAGAGACACTAGAAACGACACACACACACTGATACACAGAAACAAGTCTAGCGTTCATTATACTCGCCATTCCCGACCTGTTGTGCGACAGTGTCTGACAGTGTGATGTCACGGGAGCGCCGTAACTATTTATGTCACAGGCAGGGGGCGCTATTCGCCATTGACTCTTTTCTTTCTTCCCAGAGGAGCAACACATATCCCACCCAATATACGCCAAGGCAAGAGAGTGTCGTTTAAAACAATGAGGTTTTTTATTAACCCTGTACTGCATGAATTATCACCTACACTTAAAAAATGTTTTAATGCATTTTTCTTACTTAAAATGGTTTAAATAATAGAAATGTCAAAAAGAAATTGAAAAAAAATGTAAAGGGGGGTAGTTGGTAAATTGTTGCCATATGGCAACAGTGTGCAACGGTAAAAAAAGCTGTAAAATCCATTTTTTCTTTAAAAAGTCATATGAACTAAACTAGAAATGTAATGCCAGAGGAATTTCAATAGTGAATGGAAAGCTGCTGGCAGGGCCGGTTCTCCCTATATGCACACTATGCAAGTTGGGTTTGGCCCCGCAAGTTAATGAAGGCCCCCTCCCCCTAGCCTAATGTATGAACTTTGATTCGCTGTGCTGCATGGACAATAGATGCACATCGTAAATTAGGCCTATATGAAGTATTAAAATTATTTTTTAAAATAGTCTACGTTTGAAAAAAATATTTAAATAATAAGAGAATCAGGGGAGCCAGTTCATAGTCTATTGGCAAGTAGCCTACTACAGACACACAGGTGAAAAACAGTCAGCCAGTAGGCTACTAGCACAACCAGACCCTTACAAAAAAAACTGCATTACTTCAAGTGTCAAACTGTAGAGTATGAAAACCACAGTTTTGGAGAAAATATTTGCAGTTCTTATGCAGGGAATGCAGTATTTTAGACACAAAAAACTGCATTGTACTGCATACTTTACTACAGAAATGCAGTATTTTGGACATGAAAATACTATACTGCACTGTAGCCTACTGTGGTATAACTGAACTGTATTTGAAAAAACGGCAGTTATTTTTTGCAAGTGGATATGTACAGCAAGCATCAAAAGCAAACAGCCCAGACGGTGAAACTGGGCATTTATTGCTGTGTTAAGTTGATTCACACACAATTATGTTTCTTTCTCATAGTCCTTTATAAGGAAAAAAAAACTATATTTGGTAACTTCCATAGATATCCAAAATGGGGTGGGATGATTGTATTGGGAGCACTGAGGTGTCAGACGATACTGTAAAAAAATGGTTACATTTTCACACTCAGAGTTCAGGTAGGAGGGCCCCTTAGCAGGATTTTGCTTAGGGCCCCATGGAGGTCTGAACCGGCACTAGGGTGACCAGATGAGATTGGCTGAAATTCGGGACGCTTTTTTTTTTTCGCGGGGGGGGGGGGGTTAGGCCTACAGCGAATTTTCAAACCTGTACCAAAACACATTTTTATTCAAACATCAAGTCTGCCTCAAAATACAACAGAGAAATCATGAACTCAAAATGTCATTGTGGGAAAAAAACAAAACAATGACTGCGTAACAGTGCAAATCAGACCTTTCAGAATAAGGATAATAGCCTAACGCTAATAACAAGCCTTGCCAAAATTATGGGTCATTAAGTAAGAATTCAAAATAATTGTTAGATTAAGTAGATTATGTTAAAACGACATGGACATTAGGCCGAACTTCCGACGTATTTTTTTTTGGACACGCCGGCTCTGCCTGCTGCGCTGCCTGCACATTCAATGTCCTCGGCTTCGCGAAATCAGTGCATATTCGCGCCTAATTATAGAACGTCAAAAAGAAACAAAGTAGCCGGGCTGCATCCAGACACTTAGCTGCCGTCGGGGGCTGCATGCAGTCGACTCAACCTCTCTACGGACAGTTTTTAATGTTTATCAGAAAATAACTACTCAGTATTCTGATTGAGTATAATTTTCGGGACAATTAGGGCAGGATTCGGGATTCGGGACAACTGCTTGGATATCGGGACTGTCCCGAATTTTTCGGGACGTCTGGTCACCCTAACCGGCACTGGCTGCTGGCTTCATCATTGAGTCCAAATGTTCACACCAAATTTGAAGCATGTACATCAAGCCGTTCTGAAGTTGTGACACAAGCAAGAAAGCTGGCCTTTGGAAAATGTACTTCAGAGAAAGCCTAATTGTATGCAATGCAATAGGCTACCTGCAAAACAGGGCTGTTGGTGTTGATGACTGCTCATTCTGCACCCAGATAACAATTATCTATGTTGAATCTATGTTAAATCAACATTACTTTGTCAAAGTTAAATTATTAAGTCAGTCACACTGCAACATTGATCATCACTTTTGCATCCTTCATTAATATTGAAGCAATGTTGAAATTAACTACAGATCAACGGGATTCCAATGGTATTTCAACTAAAATTCAACTTATTTTGAAAAGCAAGTGCATTTATTCACTCTTCTTCATCAAGAAAAATTCATATGTGCTGTGCTTTCCTGTGCCATTCAATATAGCATACATAGCAGTTGCAGTCAGCCTGATCCTCCACACCATCTAGTAGCAGAGTGAAGCGGCACCAAACCGAACTAGGAGGGGGGGT
This sequence comes from Alosa pseudoharengus, assembly GCF_046254945.1. Lineage (NCBI taxonomy): Eukaryota > Metazoa > Chordata > Actinopteri > Clupeiformes > Clupeidae > Alosa > Alosa pseudoharengus. Next base: position 10,774,983 of record NW_027468848.1, read on the forward strand.
AGTTATTAGATAAATATGTTCAACTGAACAACAAACTACAGTACACACAGTGAGGTGAAGCACACACTAATCCCGGCGCAGTGAGCTGCCTGCATCAACAGCGGCGCTCGGGGAGCAGTGAGGGGTTAGGTACCTTGCTCAAGGCCTACTGGTCGGGGTTTGAACCGGCAACCCTCCGGTTACAGGTCCGAAGTGCTAACCAGTAGGCCATGGCTGCCCCCAAATACAAAATACAACTTTGATAATTTTTATAGCCTACTACTGTAACTTTGGCCATGGTGCCCTGAAGTGTCATCTTTGTGGCCCCCACCAAATATGCCCAACTGAAGGCCAAGTGGCCTTGCCACTAAAATGGTGAAATTCCAAGCCTGTCCCTGGGTCCTAGTTCTTTCCTTATAATTTCCTGTGTTGCAAATCTCGCTGGATACTTCGTTAACTTATCCAGCAAACTATTAAAAATTCACGACTGTAACAAATCAGTCATCCGAACTGCAACTCTTGCCTAGCAGGTTTAACTTCCCTCTCTTCTCCTGACTATTCAAACTTCATGACTACCATTTTATTTAAATGACTCAGTTTATTTAAGATGTGGGCTAGACTATATGAAATGCCTGAATGTGGTTGATGCCTGTAGAGTCACACCTGCTCCCTGATCTTGGCTTCAAGCTAGAGGCTGAAATTTGTCGTGGGACAGGGACAGAGGAAATTATGTCATTTTGATGTTACACTGTTGCGCGACAGGTCGGGAACAGCGAGTATAATGAACCCTTAAGTGTGTCCTATTTTCTCTTCTCCATCAGATTCCTGTCACTTCACACTGGATCCAAACACAGCACACAGAAACCTCCATCTGTCTGAGGGGAACAGGAGGGTGGAGAGGAGAGCTGAATTTCAGTCATATCCTGATCATCCAGAGAGATTTGATGGGATTTATCAGGTGCTGTGTAGAGAGGGTGTGTCTGGACGCTGCTACTGGGAGGTTGAGTGGAGTGGGGTGTTGGCTTATATAGCAGTCTCATATAAAAACATCAGCAGGAAAGGAGGGGGTGATGAGTGTGGGTTTGGATATAACAATCAGTCCTGGGGGCTGCATCCCTGGGTTCTGAGGCCCTACGACAGTAGCAGCTCCTCTTTCTGGCACAATAAGAAAGAGACTGAACTCCCTCTAGTGGCCAGTTCCAGAATAGGAGTGTATGTGGATTACAGGGCAGGAACTCTGGCCTTCTACAGCATCTCTGACACAATGACCCTCCTGCACAGAGTCCAGACCACATTCACTCAAACACTCTACCCTGGATTTAGGATAGGTATTGAGTCATCAGTAAAGCTGTTGTGACCCACACTGTATACAGCAGGACAGAAATGGCAAGACCCCAGATACAGATAGATGCTGTGATCACACACACACACACACACACACACACACACACACACACACACATCCACACATCCACACACACACACACACACACACATCCACACAACACATCCCATCTCATCAGCACACATATAAGCCACCACTCACATCTGAGATTCTCTGTTCATCCTGTGATGACACGCTGTATGATGGAATGTTGAATATGAAGCTACTTATGTTTTACTGACTAGACGACAATCTTTATGAGACAGTAATCAGCCAACTTTTTAGAATAATTAAGAAATATTGCCTGTAAATGGTCATATACTGTCTCTATATAATGTTGTCAAACAGATCACTAGAGCAATCCATCTGAACCCAGATCAGAATATTGAAATCATCTGTCTACTGTGGGAAGGCAAAGTCATATTGATATAGGCTAGGACTTTCTTGTATGTGTTATATTTTAACCTAAACGGCATATATATATCATGTAGTCATATAGGTTTAGTCAGATTATTTTTTTTTTTTTTTTTTTTTTTTTTCTAAACCCATCCACCACCCCCCCCCCCCCCCCCCCCTAATGGAGGACTTTTTTTTTTTTTTTTTTTTCTAAACCCATCCACCACCCCCCCCCCCCCCCCCCATTATGTTGGAGTTGAGCCATAATATTTGTTGCAGTATGTCCTCGTTTCTTTCTGGTGGGTGAAATTGAAAGTGGAGCCAGCTTTGCAACGCTTCAGTCAAGAAAGCAGAGAGTTTAGAAAAAATATCCTTCATTGTAAAAAGTTGTGATGAGTGAATTTGAATAAAGGGGAATAGGTTTTTTTTAAACATTGGGTGAACCATTCCCAGCAGTCTACTAGAAAACCATTCCTTGTTTTTTTTTTTTCTAAACCCATCCACCCCCCCCCCCCCCCCCCCCCCCTAATGGAGGACTTTTTTTTTTTTTTTTTTCCCATCTTTGTCTTTTTTGTATTTCTCCTTTTTAATTCTGTTGATTTCTTTCACATCATAATAATATAACATAATAACATAGCTCAAAATTGTAATTTCCTTTGGCTGATTCACTCATAAAATTAAATCTATACGAATTGTTCAAATAATAATAATGTAAAGAAATAAGGAAAATTAAAAGTCAGGTTAATCATACAGAGGCAATAATAAATAAATGTAAAAATAGATAATAAAAAATAATACAATAGTACTGAAAGTAAATAATAATAATAATAAAAAAAAACTTTTATAGCAACTATATCTAGAGTTGTCATTTTAGGCTAGTTTATTATTTGTCTATCTTCCCCCCAGTTTTCCCAATGTTCCCCTTCTATAAGTTTAATCCATCGTTTTCTATACATTGCATTATGAGCTCCATATGTCATCCCACACTCAATTTTACAATATAATTTAACATAACTCATGAACCTTTTGATACCTACTCTATTTTTACATTTCGAACCAAAAATAAACATTTTCCCCAGTAAAATGATTATATTTTGTATTCCTTCTGCCACAGCTAGGTTACCAAATAGTACCATGTACAGATCTGTTTGTAGTTTGATATCGTGTACAGACAACCAATTTTCAACCTGAAACCAAAATACCCCAGAGGTTGCACAGTACCAAAAAAGATGTTCCACTGTCTCCTCCTCTTCTTGACAGAATCGACATTTTGGAGATGGTTCAATTTCCCACACATGCAACATTTTTTTTGTTTCCAAAAACTTGTAAAACAATTTATATTGGAAATATCTTATTTTATTGTCAAGCGTTGTTTTGTATAGTGTTTTAAATACATATGTCCATGGTATTGGAATATCCAACTGCCATTCCCAGTAGTTCATAAATTTATAAGGGATATCTATGAATTTGCCGTTTACCAGATTGAAGTTATACATCTCCTTGTTTATTTTTGTTTTTGTGATCCACTTACCCACTTTCATATGGGGCTTGCATACCCATTGTGAAAAAGAGAGGCTTTTTATTTTCCTTTTCCATATTCGAGGTATTGATCCTATAAGCTGATTATACTGATGCAGTGAACCAACATCACCATATTTTTGTTTTATCTGTTCATATGATAATATTTCACCTTTCTCCACAATGTCGTTGAAGAACACTATTCCTTTCGAAAACATATGTTCTAAGAAAATTGTTCTGCCTTTCAGCATTATGTTGGAGTTGAGCCATAATATTTGTTGCAGTATGTCCTCGTTTCTTTCTGGTGGGTGAAATTGAAAGTGGAGCCAGCTTTGCAACGCTTCAGTCAAGAAAGCAGAGAGTTTAGAAAAAATATCCTTCATTGTAAAAAGTTGTGATGAGTGAATTTGAATAAAGGGGAATAGGTTTTTTTTAAACATTGGGTGAACCATTCCCAGCAGTCTACTAGAAAACCATTCCTTGTTGAAATAGAATTTTGGGATAAGAGATGCCTTAATGGATAAATTCATAACTTTTAAGTTTAGCAGTTTTGTGCCTCCTACATTGTAATCATTATATAAGTATACACGTTTAATTTTATCTTTCTTTCCATTCCATATAAATTTAAATATTTGTTGTTCGTATTCCTTATAGAATGATTCAGCGGGTGTTGGAAGTGAGAGCATTATATATGTAAACTGTGACACAACCAGTGTATTGACAAGTGTTGTTTTGCCAAATATCGTCAGTTTATTCCCTTGCCAAGGTTGTAATATTTTGCTGAGCCGTTTTAATTTGATGTTGAAGTTCAATGTTGATATTTCCTTCACAGTCTCTGGTATGTGGATTCCTAAAACATCGATGCCACCATCTGTCCATTTCACTGGCATTTTGCATGGAAGGGTAAAGTTTGTATGTTTGAGTGAACCTAACCTCATAATGTGACATTTTTCATAATTGGGTTTCAAACCAGATAATTTGGTAAAATGGTCCAAATCGTCTATGAGATTTTCCAGGGATTGTGTGTTTGGTTTGATCATAAATGTTGTGTCATCCGCATACATTATTATTTTCGAGTGTATGCCGTTTAGTCCCAATCCTCTAATTTTTTCGTTTGACCGTACTCTTTCTGCCAATATTTCAATGGCTAAAATAAACAAATATGGAGAAAGAGGACAACCTTGTTTCACTCCCCTCTCTAACTTAATTGGTTTTGAAAGGTGACCATTATTAATTACTGTACTGGAAGCTCCCCTATACATGACTTTTACCCAAGTTATAAAGGAATCCCCAAAACCAAAATATTGTAAGCATCTAGTGAGAAAAGTCCAGTATATTTTATCAAAAGCCTTCTCAAAATCAGCAACATAAATAAGACCATCTTTTTCCTTGGTTTCATAGTGCTCTATTATCTCCAATAGCTGTCTGATGCTACTAGATATATTTCTGCCTTCAAGGAATCCGGTTTGATCATGATGTATCAGTGCTGGTAGAACCTTTTTGATCCTTGTAGCTATACACTTAGCTAAGATCTTTGAGTCATAGCCCTGAAGAGTCAGTGGTCTCCAATTCTTTAGGTGAACAGGATCTTTACTTCTTCCACCGGAATCTTGTTTTAGCAATAAAGAAATTGCACTTTCTCTTTGTGTTCTTGAGAGAATACCTTCAACATATGAAAAGTTTAGACAATCAATAAGAGGCTTTTTAAGTTGTTCATAAAATACCTGATAAACTTCAATGGGAAGGCCATCTAGGCCAGGTGTTTTTCCTTTTTTAAAGGACATTATTGATGTATAAAGCTCCTCCTCTGTTATTAGGCCCTCACAGGATTGTTTTTGGACCTCCGTTAATTTTGCATGTTTGCTAGGGAAAAATATGTTTTCATCACACTCTTCATGAATATCCTCTGCATAAAGTTGTGTATAATATTTTTCTATTTCATTCATAATGTCATCTGGTGTAATTAGTATTTTCCCATCATTCGTTATTAATCTTTGTATATTCTTTTTTGAACTGTTTCTTCGTTGTAAGGTTAAGAAAAACTTGTTACATCTCTCTCCCATTTCCATCCACTGTGCTTTGTGTTTATAGTATGAAATGTTTGACTTTTCCTGGGTTAAATGTTCAAATTCTTTTTGTTTTTGCTCAAGTTTATCAAGAGTATCCTGAGTAGTGTCTTGTTTCTCCACCAACTCTGTCAAGACTTCAATTTCTGTTTTTAATTCCTGTTCCATTGTTTTAAAACATTTTTTTCTGTACGAAGCCATCTCAATTGTATGGCCTCTAAAGGCACATTTAAAGGCCTCCCAAACTATATGCGGGTTAGCCGTACCTATATTGTAGGAAAAAAAATCCTTGATAAAATTTGATGTTTTCTCCACAAAGGTCTGATCTTCAAGCAACTTTTGGTTGAATTTCCAGTACCCCCTACCTCTGGGAAATTCTGTCATTTCAAGATGCAGGGAAATTAGTTGGTGATCAGATCTGAACTTATCTTCAATCATCACTCGTTTAACTTTGACTACCAGTGAAAAGGAAATAAGAAAATAATCTATTCGGCTGGCCTGATTCTGCCTTCTCCATGTATACCGTTGCGATTTGGTTTTTTTTAATCTCCATATGTCTACCAAATCCTTCTCATCCATTATTGTTCTAAGTTCTCTAAGTGCACGTGGGTGGTAGTTCATTGCATTCGATCCTTTGCGGTCCATTTCATTATTCTGAACAATATTGTAGTCCCCAACCATTATGTACAGGTCACTTACAAACTCTGTACCATTTATAGCCTTATTAATATCTACAAAAAAGGAGGGTTCATCACCATTTGGCCCATAAAGATTAATCAAACACAGACTTTTATCTTCAATTTTAAGCTTTATAATAATCCATCTTCCCTGAGGATGCACTTCTACATTCTCTATCTTCAAATCATAGTCCTTATTGAATAATATCATCACTCCTCGTGTATTCTTATGGCCATGGGAAAACAAAATTGAACCACCCCACTCTTTTCTCCAAAGATCTTCATCAGGGGGTACTGAATGGGTTTCTTGCAAACAAATTATAGTGTGATTTTTTTCTTTAAGCCATGTAAATAATTGTAATCTTTTACTCTTGCTTGATAAGCCATTAACATTATAACTTGCTATTTGAACGTTAGTTCCCATATCTATCTAAGTGGAATGATTTAAGGAATCCATGTACCTTTGCATATAACCAAAAATAAATAAATAAAAGGAAATACAAAAAAGGAATATTAGACATCCAAGGCTTAATATTCTGTCTGCAACTTAGTCTTTGCCCTCCACCACCCCCCACCCCACCCCTTACACTGACCACCCCCCACCCATACATTTTGGTCATCGTACACAAACGCATACTGTAGCCTAATCTACCAGAAAAAATAGAGAGAAAAAAAGAATAAGTAGAAAAAAGCAAGAGGGAAAAAGGAGGAAGTAAAAAAAAAAAAAAAGAAAAAAGGAAGTAAGAAAATAAACAGCAAAAGAGAGTATAAAAGAAAAAGAAAAAGTCACGTGACGCTGAGCCATCCGTAGGTTATTCCTTGAAAATGTCCCATATAGGCTATTTTAATTATTTCCAAAGCTCATTTTGCTTTCTGGTGGCCAAGTCCAGATCATGCAGCACTTTCAGTTCTGGGGGAAGCTCATACGAAAAGAGACCAAGGTGTTAGGCCTTTCATCCACTCGTCACCGGCCAGTGGGGAAAAATGTATAGGCCTACTCAAAACCTAAATCAAAACGTGAGCTCCTCTCAACGGCGAAAGGGTGAAATTATCAGTTCCTCACACAAATGGAGATTCAGCATTAGGCCACCCAGCCAGGTGTCGGGCCGCAGTTGCCACCATCAAAAAGTTACACCAAACCGACATCTTTCATTGTATCGCGGCGTTCCACCCATGTTTCGTCATGTAAAATATTTTAAATGTAACTTACCAGCGTTGATATCATGTGATGCCAAGCCTTAGAGTACTCACAACAACCACGGCGTGACTGTGGGGTCTTTGAAAAGCTGGTTTTCGATGTATAGTTTATCCACAACCAGGCGCGTCTTTGCCTTGCGGGCTTTGTGATCCTTCATGATTGGCACCAATGCGCGTCTTCTGTCTACGATTTCCCGAGGGAATTGTTCAAACATCGAATAGTGTGACCCCTTGAGCTTCTTACCCTGGCCTAACACCTCGAGTTTGTTTTGGAAAGTTGCAAACTTCACCACCACTGGCCTAGATGTTCCATCCTCCCTTCTGGCCAATACGGTGGGTGGTTTCAATTGCGACTTTAGCCAATTGATCCTCGGCCATCTTCAAATCCTTGTTCATGAAGTCCTTTACAATATTTTCGGTCACTACATATGTTTCGTTTTTTTCTTCTTTCAGGCCCACGATTATAATATTGTTCTTCATGCTTCTACATTGTATGTCAAGGATATCTTCTTTCAGAGCCCTGTTTTCCTTAGATAGCCTACCAATCTCCACCTGTAAAACCTCCACGTTGGACTTCAGAGAGTTGTTTTCCGCCCGTAGCTCTTCAATTAGTTTGTTTGTGAATTCCACTGATGTTTTCAGTTCGTGAATGTCTCTACTCATATCCTGTAGCAAATCGAGTTTTTTAAGTTGTTCAAGTTGTTCGTGAATGGTATTCAACAGGTGGCGGTCAGCTGAACTTATCACCTGTGTGAAGCTGGCCCCCCATGTTACTCAAAAATGATTAAAAACACTGATATTCGTTTGTGCTATGTTTGTGCCGGTTTGTGCCGTAAAAATTATCGTTTGTGCTGTTAAGGGTTTTAAGTAATTAAACTTTAAATTTTTCTGGCCAGTGACGTCACTCAGCCCCCCATACTTGTCCAAATTTCCCCAAAATAGTCTCAATCGTTTGTGCTACGTTTGTGCTCATTTGTGCCATTAAAAGTAACATTTGTGCTACTATGTTTTTTAAGATATTCCACGTTATTTGTTACACGTGTGACGTCACTCAGCCCCCCATCAATGTCGAAATCTTTCCAAAATAGTCTCAATCGTTTGTGCTAGGTTTGTGCTGATTTGTGCCGTTAAAATAAACATTTGTGCTACTATGTTATTATGGTTTATTTATTACTCGCGTGACATCACCAGCCCCTCGTCAATGTCCAAAACTCACCAAAATTGTCTCAATCGTTTGTGCTATGTTTGTGCTGATTTGTGCCGTTAAAAATAACATTTGTGTAGCTATGTTTTTAAAGTTATCACGCTTTGTTACAGGTGTGACGTCATCCAGCCCCTTATCAGTGTCCAAATCTCCTCAAAATAGTTGTGATGGCTTTGGCTACGTGCGTGTTGATTTGTGCCATTTAAAGAAACGTGTGTGTACTATGCAGTGCGTGTGTGTGTATATTCACTCCAAGTTGGCCTACCATAACTCATCACTGCACTGTAGCCTATATTCTCTAAGATAAACAAATGTATTCTTCAATAATTGTATGCATCAGAATTACAGTGGATTGTGCACACAAGCAGCACTTAGGCTTTGTTGCTGACCCAAGTCTCCAAGGCCACCGTGGATATATGAAACTTTGCAAACAGCAAAGGAAGGAGGCAGCAAAGCTAGGAGTTATTTTAGATGGACAAGAAGGTAGGCTAAATTGGTATGTTTGTCAAAATAATGTTTAAACATTAAAGTCATACGACAGTAGGCTATACTAAAACTAAAGGTACATTTGTAGCCTTTTTAGCACTTTATAAAGTTGACTAAATTATTAGGCTACTCTTTAGCTATAAACCTAAGAAACAGCTTCCTTGCACTTGTGTTTTCTGCTCAGATCAGGAGAAACATTTGGTAGGCTACAGTTTGGGACGATTTGGCCAGTGTGTGTGAGATGTCATGCGCATAGCAGATAGAACTTGGTAGGCTAATGTAAAAATATAGTTACAGAAAACACATTGATGGGCTGGGCATCACGTGTAATAAACATAGGAGAAATGTCGGCGCAATCAGCACAAACGATTGGGTAGGCTATAGGCCTAGGTTTGGACATTGATGGAGGGGCTGGGTGATGAGCTAGGCTACAATTGCTGGACAAGGCCGCTGGACAATTTACATAGTAGCCTACCCTACAAACGTTTATTTAAATGGCACAAATCAGCGGCTATTTTGAGGAGATTTGGACACTGATGATGGGCTGAATGACGTCACACATGTAACAAAGCGTGTTAACTTAAAAAACATAGCTGCACAAATGTTATTTTTAACGACACAAATCAGCACAAACATAGCACAAACGATTGAGACCATTTTGGTGAGTTTTGGACATTGATGGGGGACTGGTGACCTCACGCGAGTAAAAAATAAACCATAATAACTCAGAAAACATAGTAGCACAAATGTTTATTTTAACGGCACAAATCAGCACAAACCTAGCACAAACGATTGAGACCATTTTGGAAGGATTTCGACATTGATGGGGGGCTGAGTGACGTCACACGTGTAACAAATAACGTGGAATATCTTAAAAAACATAGTAGCACAAATGTTACTTTTAACGGCACAAATGAGCACAAACGTAGCACAAACGATTGAGACTATTTTGGGGAAATTTGGACAAGTATGGGGGGCTGAGTGACGTCACTGGCCAGAAAAATTTAAAGTTTAATTACTTAAAACCCTTAACAGCACAAACGATCATTTTTATGGCACAAACCGGCACAAACGTAGCACAAACGAATAGCAGTGTTTTTAATCATTTTTGAGTAACATGGGGGGCCAGCTTCACGGAGGTGAACTTATCTCCGCCATTTCTGGTTCGCTTGCGCTTGAAAGTTCAGCACGGGCTCTCTTGTTGTCAGATTCTTTTTGTCTCACTGACATTTTGTTGTAATACTTGTCAATAAAACTTTCCAAGTCCTCTAACTCCGCCAGTATGCTATATTAATCGCATATTAATTATATTAATATCATTATTTTTTTTCTTTTTCGCATGTCCAAATTTCCGTCAATGATTCCCGGGACACTGAAAGACCGGGGTACACGAAACTTGGTGGGCATGTAACCCCACATGGATAGCATGGAACCATCGTTTTTCGTTTTGATCTGTAGCCCCCCCGCTGGACTGGACACCCCGAAAGGAGGGTAGGGCAGACACAGTTTTCTGAATATCTCGAGAACCGTATTTACCAAGAATAAATGCATTTTTCATTTTTTTTATTTTGCTGGATTCATTGTGATTTTCCTTGTCAACTTCAAAGAACTCCTCACGTCTGTGACAGACAGAAGTAACACTGCTAAATTCTAAGCTTGTTTAGGACCAGTGAACGCGTAAGAACGCTAGTAGGCCTATCACTCTGTGGTGTGGTACTCTCTGGAATTTATGCACCAAGGTAACTGAAGTAGCCTAAATATATTTGTGTCTTGAAATTATGTTTGAAATAAATGTCTAAAATGAACAAAAATGTTGTGTAAGAGTTATCTTGTATTTTATAAGTAACTGAAAAGAGTTGATAGCAGTTGGATAGTTGAGTTAGTTATTATCAATAAATATAACAGCTAATGTCGGGATGAGCAGGAGACTACCATAAATCCTCAGATTATGGCCGGGATTCTATATAGCCGGGCCTCGGTTAATAGCCGGGGACGATTCAGACAAATAAAGGCCCGTCCCCAAATATAAGCAGGGGTAAAAATTGCCTACCAGTAGGGCTACCATGAGCACTAGAAGACAATTGTTTCGATTTAACTCAATGAAATAAGACCTCTTCTTAATATTTTATATTATTGGTTGGATTAATGCAGGCAAGGAAAAGTCGTTTTCCTACACCAAGCTCAGTCGCTTGCCGCCCCCTTCTGAGCTTGCCAGAGGCTGAAGCAGTAGGCTACTACATTTAGGGTCAGTGGCGCAATGGATAACGCGTCTGACTACGGATCAGAAGATTCTAGGTTCGACTCCTGGCTGGCTCGGCAGCAACTTGGGGCCAGCCGTGGCCTACTGGTTAGTGCTTCGGACTTGTAACCGGAGGGTTGCCGGTTCGAACCCTGACCAGCAGAAGTGGCAACGTCACCGACTGACAATCGGCCAACCCAGGTTTGGATTCCCAACCCGCTATTGCAAGTGTGTGTCGCTTTGGATAAAGGAGTCTGCTAAATATCAGCTCAACTTTAACTTTGGTTCTTGTTTACACTTGTATTAGCACTGTCGACTTGTGACAAGATGGCCACACATTTTAAAAATGAAAACAAAGTAAAAGGGGTCCGAGTGTGGAGAGGTGAGGTGCAGGAGCAGCACTTCCACCAGTGGCCTACAGGGGGCAGCAGCTGCACTGGCACTCTGCACAAGGTGGCACTACAGATCCATGGATTGTTGGGATCAGTACATTCTCCTTATCTCTTTGTCTCTGTCTCTCTCTGTTACACTTACACACACACACACACAATCTGAATCAGAGAGTATGGATATTGTCATCTTTCAGCCACTCCCATTCCCTCATCATCTGATAGAACAGTAGACACAGACACACAAGACACGCACACATGCACACACACACACACACACACACACACACACACACACACACACACACACAGCAGCAGCAGACAGAAGGAGAAAATAATCTGATCTTGTGCTTCTTTCAGAAGAATGTTTATATATTTGTTTCCTGAATGGCCTCCTGTAACTCACTCTGCAGGCTACTCTCCGTGGCATATCCCCTAACATATCCCCTTTCTGTGATAAATGTAAACAACAAACAGGGACTCTTAACATCAGTTTTGGTCTTGTTCTAAGTTAATTCTCCTCTGGTCTCCTATATTTGACTACGTTTTCAAAGGCTTTTCACAAAACTATTGCACCTGACCCAATCCTTGCCGTCTTTGGTTCAGTGGTGTTTAATCCCAACATCACAAACTATGAGGGGCAAGCCATGTCCCTCTGTACTCTGTTGGCCAGGTGCCTCATTTTGCAACAGTGGAAATCAGAGATCAGCCCTCTACTCCAGCAGTGGCCTAGAGAGTTAAGCTATACATGGGAAGACTTCACTATAAGATTTCTAACAAGGAAAGAATCTTCCAAAAAAAATATGGCAACCCCTGCTGCATGCGAGACAAATAATGCCCAGGGTGAGTGTACAGCTTTTCTCTTTCTTTTTCCCTGAATTTGTTTCTGTGCACTATGTTGACTGTCATTATTTCTGTTTTTCTCTCTTGCTGGCTTTTCTTTTTTCTTTCTTTTTTGTCGGGGTGGCTTTGTTGGCTTTTTTTGTTTTGTTGCTGAAAATTTCAGAAAACCCTGAGGAAAAGCTCTTGTATTGTTGAGTTGAGTTTTGAGTTGAGTTTGAGTTTATTCACAATCCCATTCAAACATTTCAATGAACCAGTAGGGGTACAAAGACAGACGGCTAGAGTGAATGGGTCCCCCAAAGAAGCTAGAAAAGCTTATACGTGGGGGCCCATGGTTCATGAAAGGGTAACAGTGCACGCCGCTTGTTATAGTTATACTGTATGACCGCAATGATTCCCTCAATAAATACATTTAATAAAAATGTTTTATTCCCAACACAGCGGCATGGCAGAGAAACCAGATATGGTGCTGGTGCTCCAAGCTGGTGATGGAGCCGGTGCACTGCTACGCCCGCGCCCAGGAGCTGGTGCTGCGCCAGAACGCCACCTGGAACACCGCCTTCCTGCTGTTCTACTTCACCACCAAGCTGGTGATGGAGCCGGTGCACTGCTACACCCGCGCCCAGGAGCTGGTGCTGCGCCAGAACGCCACCTGGAACACCGCCTTCCTGCTGTTCTACTTCGCCACCAAGCTGGTGATGGAGCCGGTGCACTGCTACACCCGCGCCCAGGAGCTGGTGCTGCGCCACGTGCGGCCCACCGTGCTGCTCATCCCCGTCTGCGGCCTGGCCTTCTGCTGCCCCCTGCTGGCCAGCATGGCCACCAGCAGCCACAACGCCACCTGGGTGACGGACTGCGGCTCGGTGCTGTCGGTGGACGTGTCCGGCTACACGTACGTGGTGCTGTACCTGGTCTTCTGCGACGTGCTGCCCGGGGTCATCATGCTGAAGAGCAGCGTCTCCATCTCCGTGCACCTGCTGCTCCACCTGCGCCACCTGAAGTCCAGCACCAACGGCCTCCACGGGCCCAAGCTGGGCGCGGAGGTGCGCGTGATCCGCATGAGCCTGTCGCTGGCCTTCATCTACCTGCTCTTCCTGGCGGCCGAGCTCTACACCCACTACCTGATCTTGCAGCAGCACCAGAACGTGCTGGTCATCACCGTCCTCCTCTACGTGGTGCTGTACCTGGTCTTCTGCGACGTGCTGCCCGGGGTCATCGTCACCAAATAAAGGGACATTCAGTGTGAGGAGGGACTGTATTGGGCATGTAATAAAGCTGAGATTATACAATGAGAACACAATAAAATCATATTTCATATTTCATTTTGGGATTGGGGAGAAAGACCTCTGATTTCTCAGACTTGTTTATGAATATTTACATCCCGAATACACTTCTTTTGGAGCTCAACTATGTCATCTGTCTGGCTTAATCACCAGTTAAGTAGGTTTTCATTTTTAAATACAAATGCTAATGCCCACAACTTCTCCAGACCAAAAAACTGGCACCTACTTGACTGGGCATAACTGAGTCAGAATAAGGATTAAGAAGAGGACTTTCCACTTGCTACTTATCAGCACCGATGTGTGGGCTGACACACACTCACAAGACAAGCATGGGCTGCAAACAGATGTTAATACTGTAAACCTAATGATAGGGAAATCAAAAAAAGAAGAACTGTATAATGACATTTAGTTTTTAGTTATTTTATGTATTCTGTCATAGCCTACATGTCTCTGATTTTGTCCTGTAATGGACGATGCTGATGCTGAGCATTTTCTTTACGCATGCAGATTCACTTTTACTATTGCATACCTTACATAACATATTGTAACGTCCTGGGTGTGTTTTATGTTAACTGCCTGTAGAGGCGCTGCAGGGGGGGCGGGCACGCCTGAGCAGCAGAAAAGTTACAGTGTTGTTTTATTTGTTGTGTGGAGTTCGCGGGAGTTCTAGGAAAAACAAGGACTGATATATATCGGCAAGACGCAGCCCGGTAATGGCAATGAACTCAGCAGTCGATGCAGGCTCCCAGGGGAGCACCTGCGGGTCTTGGCCAATGATATAGAGAGCCTTACTAAGCGAGCATATATAAGTATAAGTATAAGTATATATACTCTTTTGATCCCGTGAGGGAAATTTGGTCTCTGCATTTATCCCAATCCGTGAATTAGTGAAACACACACAGCACACACACAGTGAGGTGAAGCACACACTAATCCCGGCACAGTGAGCTGCCTGCATCAACAGCGGCGCTCGGGGAGCAGTGAGGGGTTAGGTGCCTTGCTCAAGGGCACTTCAGCCGTGCCTACTGGTCGGGGTTCGAACCGGCAACCTCCCGGTTACAGGTCCGAAGTGCTAACCAGTAGGCCACGGCTGCCCCCAAATGTGCACACATGCCACCTGATGTGCAAAGTGAGTTGGCAAGAGACCAGTTCATCAGAGCTCTGTCACCCACTGAGCTGCGTGTGCATGTGCAGCTGGAGCATCCACGATCGTTGCAGACTGCTTTGGAGTTGGCGGTGGAGAGAGAGATTGTGTGGGGCGTGTCAGCTGGAAGTAGCCGCAGTGAGGGCATGCCTACAACTAGAGTGGCGGTGGGCACCAGCCCAGGCCTGGAGAAGCCAGCGTGGGCAACTGAGATAACTGAACTGATACGGGCTATGTCTCTCCAAACAACCCGTGCCCCGCGCACATCACCCAGGCTGTGTTGGGGGTGTGGACAACCAGGATACCTCCTCAGGCAGTGCCCAAAAGCTTCCACGGGCCCGGGAAACGGTGCGGGGTCCGCATAGGGGAGGCTGTGCGGACTTCAACCTCATCCTCCTCCTCCTCCTCTTCGTCGTCTACAGGAGGGGCCTAACAGCACAGCCGGGGAAGTCAGGCCCTACTTTCCCCAGAAGCAGACGACAACATTTCCCCAGGGTCAGTGGTAGTGGTGGGGCGGACATGTGTTGGGGACTTTTGCTGCGTCCCAGTGACTGTAGAGGGGGTCCCCTGCTCTGCTCTTGTGGATACAGGATCCACAGTAACACTCATAAGACCTGATGTGGTGCCAGGCAGGAGTTAGAGCCCACCACTGTGCAGCTGCGCACAGTCACGGGCGGCCTGGCGATGCAAGGCAAAGGCATGATGACTGTGACTGTGGGGGGCAGGGCTGTCCGCCATCCAGTGTGGGTGGCAGGTGTGCAAGACCCGTGCATACTGGGACTGGATTTTCTTAAGGCTACAGGCTGCCAGCTGGACCTAGGTGGAGGCACGCTGAGATTCCAGGATGGGCCTGCCATCATGTTGGCGGCTACAACGCCGTTGTCTGCTGCCCCCACCACTGTGCCAGCACGAGAAGTTGTTACGGCAGATCCCCAGGTCACACTCACGTCCCCCAAAACTCCACAGTTCCACTTCAACCCGTCACTGCCCCACCATGGCATGGCTTGGCAACCTCCTCCATCTCAGGTGGGGACAGAGGAGACAGACTCCAACACCATGGCACCCCTACCGGCAGCGCCAGCCTCCATCAGCATGGGCCACCCCACGGCCCTGCTGCCCCAGCCAGGGGATGGGGCGGTGCAGTCTGCCATACGGAAAATCTGGATGGAGAACCGTGATGGCCTGGACTCACAACAGCAGGAGCTGTTATGGATGCTTTTATTTGAATTTAGGGACAGCTTTGCACTGAATGAGGATGAGGTCGGCCGAACACAGCTGGTGGAGCATGAGATTGACACTGGCGACGCCTACCCCATAAAGTGTCGGCCTCGCAGGCTTCCACTGGCGCGTCAAGAGGCATGTGACAAAGCTGTCTGAAACATGCTTCAGGCCGGCATCATCGAACCGTCAGACAGCCCCTGGGCGGCGGTGGTGGTCATGGTGCCCAAAAAGAACGGTGAGTGGCGCCTCTGCTCTGATTACAGACCACTGAACGGGGTAACAAAGAAAGACTCATATCCACTGCCCCGCGTCTCAGGCTCGGCCTGGTTTTCCTCACTGGACCTCCGATCCGTCTATTACCAGGTTCCCCTCTCCTCGTCTGCCAGACCAAAGACTGCTTTTTGCACTGGGCGTGGGCTTTGGCAATTTAAGGTCCTCAGTTTCGGCTTGTGCAATGCGCCAGCAACATTCGCCAGACTAATGGACCGGGTGCTGACTGGCATACCACGCCAGGAGTGCCTGGTCTATTTGGACATCCTGGCACATGGACCATCGTTTGACGCCGCCCTGATGTCGTTACGCTGCGTGCTGGGAAGAATCAGGGATGCCGGGCTGAAGCTCCACCCAGATAAGTGTCATTTTATGCAGCGCCAGGTGACTTTTCTGGGACACAGGGTGGGGCAGGAGGGAATTAGTACTGTGCAGGCAGTGGTTGAATGGCCTGTCCAGTCCACTCAAAAGGAGGTGAAACGTTTTTTTGGGCCTTGCCTCGTACTATAGAAGATTTGTACGGGGTTTCTCATGCATAGCTGCTCCTCTGTTCCAGCTGTTGCAGAAAGACAGAGAGTTTGTCTGGACAGAAGCATGCCAGGAGGCATTCGTCCAGCTGCGCCGGGCCCTCAGCAATGCCCCTGTGCTAGCCCCAGCTGACCCTTCCCTCCCATTTATGTTGGACACTGATGCCAGTGGGGTGGGCGTCGGAGGAGTGCTGTCGCAGGTGGGTGCTGACGGAGAGAGGGTAGTGGCCTATTTTAGCCGGGTGTTCAACAAGGCTGAAAGGCGCTACTGCGTAACCCGTCGCGTGCTCCTGGCAGTGCTACTTTCTGTGTGCCACTTCAAATACTACCTGTGTGGGCTGCCTTTCACTGTGAGAACCGACCACTCAGCTCTCCAGTGGCTGATGTCATTCAGGGAGCCGGAGGGACAGGTCGCCAGGTGGTTGGAGGAGCTCCAGGCCTATGATTTCACAGTGGTGCACAGGGCAGGAGCACAACACAGCAATGCAGACTCACTCCCCCGTCGCCCGTGTGCAGCGGACGGCTGCCGCTATTGCGAACGAAGGGACAGTCGTGAGCATGAACTGTGTGAAGAGCAGCAGCAGCAGCAGGTGGTACGGCAGGCTGAGGTGTTTGTCTGTCGGGAGCTGCAGACGGTGAGTGCCGGGGAATGGAGGCAGCAGCAAGAGGTCGACCCCGACTTACAGCCGGTGCGCCAGTGGGTGGAGTCACAGCAGAGACCTTCGTGGGAAGAGGTGGCAAGACTCTCACAGGCCACTAAGGGGCTGTGGTCCAAGTTCGACGCGCTGCGCCTGGGTGATGGCGTGCTGCAGAGGGCGTGGAAAGAGCCGGCTACAGGGGAGGAGCGTTGGCAGCTGGTGGTCCCCAGGGGCCTGAGGACAGCTGTGCTGCAGGCTGTGCATGGAGCTCCGGGGTCAGGCCACTTCGGTGTGACCAAGACGCTCCGCCAGAGCTGCTATTGGGGACGTCTTCGGAGGGACGTGGAAGACTTTTGCCGGCGGTGTGACCTGTGCACAGCGCGGAAAGGCCCACCAGGTCGGTCACATGCACAACTGCAGCAACATCTAGTAGGGGCACCCATGGAGAGAGTGGCTGTCGATATTGTGGGCCCTCTTCCGCGAACAGATAAGGGCAACGTCTACATTCTCTCTGCCATTGATTATTTTACGAAGTGGCCTGAGGCCTACGCCCTCCCAGACCAGGAGGCAGAGACAGTCGCTGGTGCCCTGCTGGGAGGCATATTCAGCCGGTTTGGGCTGCCTGACACGCTGCACAGTGACCAGGGGAGAAATTTTGAGTCCGCTGTGTGTGCCGCCATGTGCACTCGTCGTCTGGGCATAAAAAAGACGCGCACCACCCCATTACGGCCTGGTGATGGTTTGGTAGAGAGACTCCACCGTTACACTGGGTCAGCAGCTGGCTATATTGACATCGAAGCATCAGCGAGACTGGGATGAGCATCTTCCGCTGGTGCTCATGGCGTGCCGGTCAGCGGTCCAGGAAAACGCTAATGCGCGGCAAAAACGTAATTATGATATGAGGGCCCGAGGGAGGCATTTCCAAGCAGGAGAGCTGGTGTGGGTGCACAACCCACAAAGAAAGAAGGGCCGTTGTCCGAAGCTTGACAGCCAGTGGATGGGGCCTTGCAGGGTGTTGGAGCGGATGGGGGAAGTGGTGTATCGGGTGCAGCTTCCGCCAAGAGGAAGGAAGGTAGCGCTGTCCCCGGAAGTCCCCGGAACCCCACGTTCTCCACCCCATGCACCTTTACCGGCCCCACAATCCTGTCAGCCACCACAGCAGGTGCAAGATGGGGGCAACCCTGTCCCCTTGACCCCCGGGTCTCCGCCCACTTCCCCAGCCCCTGATTTAAGCACATTGTCCCCTGTGTCACGCCCACAAAGGAGAAGGAGGCCACCCAAGCGTCTTGCGGACTTTGTTTGTTCCCTAGAGGACGAGGAACTTTGTGGTGGGGGAGTAGTGTAACGTCCTGGGTGTGTTTTGATGTGCAGTTGGGGTCTATGTTAATGTTTTGATGTGCAGTTGGGGTCTATGTTAATGTTTTGTGTGCATTGTGTTGTCTCTGTGCCTTGGTGTGTTTTATGTTAACTGCCAGTAGAGGCGCTGCAGGGGGGGCGGGCACGCCTGAGCAGCAGAAAAGTTACAGTGTTGTTTATCTTGTTGTTTGTTCGCGGGAGTTCTAGGAAAAACAAGGACTGATATAGATATCGGCAAGTCGCAGCCCGTAATGGGGACCAAGTGTTGTACTGTACCTAATAAATGCTGGTTTATGAAAGTGGTTTCCTGTCCGAGTAACTGAGAACATTACAGTAGTGTATAATACTTCTGTGATGTTCTGTATTTTCTATAGTAGTCTTATAGTACTTCTATCGTATGTCCCAAAATACTATACTACTCCTACAGTATAAGATTACTATAATATTTTGTCCCAAAATACTACAAAATTCCTATAGTTCTTTTTCATAAGGGAGTTCTGGCAGTTTAACTGGAATTACTAAAATGAGGGAACTTAATGTTACCCTTAACCTAGTTGACACACAGCTAACTCTCAGTCCAAACGTGTTTGAGCCATTTATTGATGTTTGCTAAAAGATTTAATCTTTTTAAAGGTGTTTTCTGTAGTCACGCCGGTGCACCTCCATTAGATTACATGCAATCGATATATATATATATCAATTTATGAAACATAATCACCACACCAATTATGGGTTATGGTAATTATTTCAACCTGATAATGAACTTTAATGGACCTCCATTAGATTACATGCAATCGAAACAAATATTTTGAACGCACATGTTTGTTTATCCAGTTGAAAGGGTCTATAACTTCAGATCAGAATTCATTCTGAATATATATATATATATATATATATATATATATATATATATATATATATATATATATATATATATATATATATATGTTATATTATATATACATTTATGAAACATAATCACCACACCAATTATTGGTTATGGTAATTATTTCAACCTGATAATGAACTTTGATGGAAATGAGCAACTAGGCCTAATCCAAAGCAGTGAACATCTATCTAAAGCAAGAAGTGTCTGTGTGTCTGTCTGTCTGTCTGTGGCACGCATATCTAGCTGACCTGTCAGACTGATTTCAAACTTGGCAGGTGTCTTGCTATGGGCATAGAGTAAGTGCAGTGCCAAATTTGACGTTGTTTGAATAAGAAATGCAAAAGATATCGTTAAATATATCGGTAAAAGAAGCACATTGGCTTTCGCCGCTAGCCACTCCCCCTCCCACACACCACTGTACTGTAAGCTACCAGTGAGGAAAGAAGCAGGGCTTTGGCAGAGCTAGATCAGTGTAGGTTACACGGGTAAAAACTTAACATGTCTTAACAACACGCCAAGACACACAGGTATGCAGTGGCTCTTCAAAATGACGTAAAAAATGATGTGCAATAAATGGACACTTCGAATAGCCCAGGCTACTTTGGACTGTCTTTAGACTTATTTGCTTGAATAAGCAAACGACAATTCCAACTGCAAGGTCCTACATTGAAACGAGCGATAATGGTCCCGAATTAAAGAACGTCTCAGAATGCCACACATGCAAAGCATAACCAGCAACAAGCAACGAGTGGCAGACAGAGTGTGATGTCACTTATAGGCCACCAGATGTCACATGTAGCCATGCTTAAATTCTGCTCACTTCACACTTATTATATTATTATATTATCTGTAGGCCTATTCATTATTGAATGCTTACCCGGAATTATGTTTTTCCGTATTCTATTTTCAAAGCAGGCCTACCTGCTGGCATGTAGCAGGAATAGCATGTTTGAACAGGCACTGCACTAGTGAATACAAAATGAACTGAGTCCCTTTTGTTCTGGTCCACTTTATATGGTCCCCTTTTAGTGGACTGAGTTCAGTTCTTTTAAACGTGACAATTTGTAAAAACACCCTAACAATGACAGTCAAAGGAACCCATTTGACTGGTCTTTCCAGTATCACTGGTCTGGTTAGACAGGTGACAGCCTGCTGTGTGGTCATCTTCGGGAATAGTAGACCTGCCATCCCTTTTCAGAGGTGAGTTTACTTATTATAATAGTCATTTATCGGTTTGCTATGTAGCCTATAGCCTACTAAGTATTTAAAGTTAAGGCTACATTAGAGCCTATAGACCTAAAAACAAACAGCAAACTAAAATAACAAATAGCATATGCCTAACCAAACACGTTGGTCATTGGTGGTGGTAGATAACCCCAGTGAAACGTTCTTAAAGGCTGTTGTTTTTGACCACAAAGGTTGATTTGTTAGATTTAATTTTTGATAGGCCTAGGTGAAATAGGCTTGGTTGTAGATTGGCCATTGTTTGAAATCCCTACTTGAAATTAAGCTATTACGTTTTTGATTTTAACAAATGGGGCGTGCCACGACGAAATGAGTCCAATGTCGCGGAAATCCGTTTCGAGATATATAGGCCTAGAATGCAGAGGGTCGAAAAAATACTAAAATATGTATTTTCTAATTTCACCACGAACACATTCCATAAGCCGCCAACTCCAAAACAAATTGAATCGGACAAATCGGTTGCAATCTCAGCGAAAAATCTGGTCAGCAACAACTGTTTAGGTGGCTGTTTCTTCTGCTAAATCCCTTGGCTAGAATCGATCGAAAATTTCATCAGAATAATTATGAGTGGATAGCCTATGATGACTTCTTGAAGAGGTCAAAAGCCAAAGCACAAAGTTATCAGACCAAAGAAAACGGAAACGTTTCTGTTCTCACCTAGCAAGCCTCTGAACGAGGAAGAAGAAAAACGTCAACTTTTGTATCCAAACTTAAATGCACAGCCTACACATTTGGCCTTAAAAAAAAAACATATTTCTAGGTAGATAAGAGTTTTTTTTTAAAACAAAAACATTATGCATTAAGCATTAGGCTATTATTGTCCACAGGGGCGGACTGGGATCAAAAATCGGCCCTGGCATATTTGGCCCAAGCGGGCCTCAAATCGGTCGGGCACATCTAAATACAAAATCTTTGCATTAGGCCTCACAGTTGCATATTTTCAACTGTGATGGAGCACTGAAAGTGATGTAGGCCTCATTGGCTATCACGATCGGCATGGAGCACATAATCTCCATATTCAAGTAGGCTATACAAGCAATTATTAAAGAAGAGTTTCTGCTTGAATTCAAAGTATAATGTCAAATTATTCAATAGGCTACATTTAAACTATACAATGCCCAATTGACAACAGCACCAAACAATTACTGAAGCCTATGTGTAAAGAGCTAAATTACCTACATTGTCGTAGACATTAATGTAATTTATACCAGTTATCACTGTAGGACAACTGAAACAACACAAAATAAACAGGGCTGTTGCTGGAAATATTTTGTTCCTGTACCAAGGTGAAGTTAGTTTGATATTTGATATTCGGATATTCGACAGATATTCTTTTTTTTTTTTATGCGGCCGGTTTCACTCCGTGTTTGCAGACAATGTACAAACAGATGACCTGACTACCTGCTCCCAGCCGACCTTAGGGACCGTCTAAAAAGTACCTTCTGAATTACCTTCATAGTCTTTTTTGTCAATAGCTTTGACGTCATGTGACCTAGTGACTCCAAACCAATTCAAAATAGTTATCCTATATGGGACTCATCAGACACACCTCTTTTTATAGTTACTGTATGCACACAGTATTTTATATGAATATTTTAAAGAAAATACATTTTTTCCCATAAGGAATGGTCTCCTTCGTGATGGCAAATAATGTATTTTCTTTAAAATATTCATATAAAATACAGCGTGCATACAGTGGCTATAAAAAGAGGTGTGTCTGATGAGTCCAATATAGGATAACTATTCTGCATTGGTTTGGAGTCACTAGGTCACATGGCTTGGGAGGTATTGAAAAAAGGAGACCATTCCTTATGGGAAATAATGTATTTTCTTTAACATATTCATATAAAATACTGTGTGCATACAGTGACTATAAAAAGAGGTGTGTCTGATTAGTCCCATATAGGATAACTATTCTGCATTGGTTTGGAGTCCCTAGGTCACATGGCTTGGGAGGTATTGAAAAAAGAGGACCATTCATATATAGTCAGGTAGAACCCCAGGATAGGTGTGACATAAGGTACTAAATTGATAGTTTAGGGGGTGTAGACTCAGAATCTGACGGGTGCCGCTCCGGCACCCTTGAGCATTTTTTTTAAATGACCACGCCCCCTTTTTTTGACCATAAAAAATAACTAGATGCACATTACTGTATAAACCCATCATATATGGTATCAAATCAAAGCTCTTCTCAAACAGAAATTATGTCCAATTATGTCAATAAAACAAGCTAAAAATTATTTCAAGTCCCTCCAGAGAACATAATAACTCTAAAGCCTGATAAGGTCACACCGCTGAAATGGTAGGCTGAGCAACAAATTGTATCAACCCTCAACAATTAGTGAAATAGACAAAGTTATAAGGAACAAAGTAGAACTTTCTCACAGATTCTGAAAGCAACTATATACAGAACATGTTGCCAGGCTGGCCTGGTACACATCACAAACATCAAATGTCTCCAAAAAACATTCATTCAATCAGACATTTCTCCCTCGCTGTCATCAGTATCCTCCACTGAAAGTGTAGCCAAATTTTTATTTGCACACTGTTCACCACCTTTGCCATGGCAGTAGGTGGTGCATGGTAGTCCATCTGACTGACAGCAGCAAGAGGCCCTGGAGCATGCTGGCACTGCCTTGCATCCACAAGCAACAAGCTGTAGAACTGTTTTGGGTGCAATGTCAGTGTTGCCATGAACAGGCACAGGAGGTGTTTTTTGTCAGCTGCTCTCCACAGAAAGACTTTTGATGTGTTCCACTGCATATTCTCTTGTTGGAAGAAGACTCTTTATTTTAGCAGGGTCTCTTTTCTTGGTGAATAGCATGTATCAAGTTACTGTGGCTTTCAAAAGTCTTTTCATAGTAGAGGCAAGAAAGGAAATCCATTCCTGCCTTCATGCTCATCAGCTTCTACAGTACATATGTACAATTCTTCAAATCAAGATTCCTCTTGCGCATCAAATTGATTGCTGAGGTTTTCCCTTTGCCATATGGATATGACACACTGTCACAACCAAACAATACATGAACAGCCAACAAATCATAACATTTGTCTCCTAATTTGTCAGCCATAGCATTAATGTCAATTACTCTGGGCATCCATGGCCTACTGGTTAGGGAATCGGACTTGTGACTGAAGGGTGGCCAGTTCGATCCCCGACTGGTAGGAAAAATGAAGGTAGAGGGAGTGACTTAACAGCGCTCTCCCACATCCATATCCATGGATGAGGTGCCCTTGAGCGCCAGATCAAGGGCTGCCCACTGCTCCGGGTGTGTATGTGTACTCCTAGTATGCTCACTGCTCTAGGGTGTGTGTGTTTGAATGGGTGTTCACTGTTTGTGTGGGTATGTTGTACACTCCCCCACTCCCCCCTTGTACACTACCCCTGAATGGGTAAAATGCAGAGCACAAATTCCTTGTATCCGTGTCCCACGTTTATTGGATTAGGGTTAAGGCTAGGGTTAGGGTAAGGGGACATAGGGCTGTGGGAACATAGGCATGCTCCCGTACTGGTATATGTAAGTATACTTGGGTAGCAGTGGCCTACTGGTTAGGGCTTCCGGCTTGAAACCAAAGGGTTGTCAGTTCGATCCCTGACCAGTAGGATGTGGTTGAAGAGCACTGCTCTCTTATGCCCACAACCATGGTTGAAGTGCCCTTGAGCAAGGCACGTGACCCCTCACTGCTCCCCGAGCGCCACTGTAGCAAGTGAACACTAGTTTGTGCTTCACCTCATGTGTGCTCATTGTGTGCTTCACCTCACTGTGTGTACACTAATTCATGGATGAGATAAATGCAGAGACCAAATTCCTTGTATATGCAAGTATACTTGGGCTATAAAACTGATTTACATAAATTATATTTGTTGTTGTAATTCCAAATGATACGTCTCATTCCTTGCTGGAATATATGGAAAACTGGAAGAAATCATTTTCTTGATTTGGTCCTCTCCTCCTGTAATCAACTTTGCAGTTTACTCTGTAATTAAGGGGGCAAATTCAAAGACTGTTATAGTTATGTAATGTGCTGATTAACTGGCAAGTACCTCATAACTCAGACTAGTTTGTATCAATCCTGGACTGTGGTGTCTGTTTTTAAAGCATTAAAAAATATTGTTGTCTTTAATTCTGGGTGGAAATCCAAGGACAGTTATAATTATTGTGCTTACTACCTGGGAAGTACCTCGCAACATTGCTGTCTGAAATTCAGCGACTGATTCAAGGGAAATTAAAGCTAAGGTGCTAACTAACCCGCAAGTTGGTGAACTAGGGTACATCCGACTTGCTATAATATTCATATTAAAATGAATTACTATTGAATGATTGTATTCCTGTATGTATTAAGCTACATGGCAGTTCAATAATTTATTTAATTTAATACCAAACATGACACGATTTAGAGGTACTGTATAAGCTATTATGCCGCAAAAAGGAACCTAATTTGACCTTAAAGGTCACTTTGCAAAAGGTATTTTGTTCTCTGGAGGGACCTAAACTATTTTTTCTACTTTTTTATGGTCTAAGCTGATTTCTGTATGAAAAGAGCTTTAATTTGATACCATACATGATGGGTTTATATGTTAATGTCTATTTAGATGATTTTATATGATTGAAAAAGGGGTGTGGCAGCTGATGCCATTTTAAAGAAAATGCTCAAGGGTGCCGGAGCGGCACCCGTCAGATTCTGAAAGGTCACCCCCTTACCTATCAATTTATGCAAAAAAATTGCATTAGTACCTTATGTCACACTTAAGCCCAAATTCCACAAAGTTCTACCTGACTAATAGGAAATAATGTATGTTTTTATATAAAATATTCATATAAAATACAGTGTGCATACAGTGACTATAAAAAGAGGTCGGCTGGGAGCAAGTAGACAGGTCATCTGTTTGTACATTGTCTGCAAACACAGGGTGAAACCGGCCGCATACATTTTTTTTTTGAATATCTGTCGAATATCCGAATATCAAATATCAAACTAACTTCACCTCGGTTGTTCCTGTAGGCTATGCTACCTACCTACATTGCTGGTACATTTTGGAACAGTATAGGGCAGTTCCAGCATTATGGATGTGACAATTGGACTCATATTGGTAAACAAAATCCCTATCCACCACCTGCTCACTGTCCCCCTGCTCTGTATGCTTGCTTACAGTACATCCTCATTCAAACTCAACAAACTTCAACATGACGCTGACATATGCTAGCCTACTTGCAATATTGTATTTTGAAGCTTCAACATTAGTGTAACTGTTGCACAATTGTCACTACCGTCCATACCTGTCAACACTCCCGTATTTCAAGGTCATCTCCCGGCACCCTCCCGTTTTGTTATTTCTCCCGGAAAACTCCCGTAATTTACATGGCCTTCAAACTTCATTTTAAAATCATTGATCCGTTCATTTTTCTATTAGTCTGACATCTCCCAGGTTGCCAGATTGTGTATGAAATACATCCTACACATACACGATCACTTACTTTCAATTTCAACCGTTTTGTCATAGGGTTAAAACCTGGCAACCCAAAACCCAAATAAGGAAGCAGGTGCCACTGCGCAGCAAGCCATTTAGTTGAATGGCCTACCCCAGAACTAGCTGTTGTGAATTTGTTGGGAATTTAATTGATTAACACATCACATAAACTGTTATTGAGTGTTGTTTGGAGCTTTGGAGTTGTAGGCTGCAGGCAAAAAGCTGGTGGATACATGGCATGCTTAAGGTAATGGTAAGGTAAAAGCAACGACCGAAATGCAGTGTTGAAACATGTTAAATATGCAAACACTGATCCGTAACACTGACTCCCATTTTTGGAAAGCTAAATGTTGACAGGTATGCTACCGGCACCCGCCGCAATTTAGTGTAGGCAACTTCGATTAACTTTTGATGCGCTCACAGAATCCTGTCTCTGAGCCAAAATGGGAGGGGTGGGGCCTGACGGGAACTGTTATTGGATCAGTCTCCTGTCAATATGGAAATGTAACCAATGGGCCGCTGATTGTCCTTCCTTTGGGCCGATATTTGGTCAAAATCATTAAATTATAGCCTATTCTATCGGCCATAAGGTGCGTCGGCCCACCGGGAAAATGGCTAGTATGCCAGATAGCCATTATGTGCTAGATTGTTCACCACACACACTAGTTTCAGGTGGAGAGTGAAAGAGTGAATGAACCAATTACACACTGGGAGGATGATTACTAGGCCAAATTGAATGAACCAAGTTGGGAATTTAGCCAGCAAATCACAGAACCAATCTCTGCGAAAAGTGCCATGGAATCTTTAACAAACAGAGTCAGGACCTCAATTTAACGTCTCATCCAAAGGACATCTCCTGCAGTACGGTGTCCCTGTTACTGCAATAGGGCATTGGGATCGATATTTGTTTGGTGGCTTTTGGCCACAGGAAAGAGTGCCACCTACTGGGCAGCCACCAACACCACTTCCAGCAGGAACCTACTCTTCCAAGGAGGTCTCTTATCCAAGTACTATCTAAGCCTGCTTAGCTTCAGTAATTCAGCAAAGTCAGGGTTTCTGCTGGTCTGGCTGCTGGCTAAAAACAAAAGGTGAAAGGCATATATGATTCTAACTGTCTCACTGAATTGCATTATGTACACTCAATTCTCACTGGTATCTGCTAGACAACAATTACAAAAACATGATTAATACATTTCACATGTAAAATACGTTTTATACAACCCTACCATACATTTTATACAACCCCACCCCCATGTTGCCTGTTAATATTTCTGAGAAATTCCTGAATTGTATGCATGTGTGCATGTACTGTACATGTGTGCATGTGCTTGTGTGTGTGTGCCTGTATGTGCCCCTGTGTGTGTGCATGTGCATGCATGCGTACATATGTCTACTGTGTGTGTATGTGTGGGTACGTATGTCTACTGTGAATGTATGTGTGTGGGTGTGTATCTGTTTATGCACATGTGTGCATATGGAATGGGTTAACATGGGTCATTCTAGGCCCTACAATTCTCAAGATATTCACAGAAAACTCATGTGTTCAACTCAACTCAACTCAATGTTCAACCATCTACAGGCCAGTTGGTGTAGTCACTAAATGTACACATAAATTAACTTAATTTATGTCCCCCCATTAACACAATTCCATGAAACTTGCCATATATTCAGAGGGTGTCATAATGATCCTACACTTCCAATTGTGTGCAATTTTGACCATGTCAGCCAGAGATACCTGCGATTACAACACCTCATTTTAGCTTTTTCATTTTTAACTAGGTGGCGCTATACATGAAATGAGTGGTTATGGGATGGGTTGACATGACCCCTTAAAAACAACATACAAAAAAAAGGTGGTCCTCCTAGGCCCTACAGTTCTGGAGATATTTACAGAAAACTGTGTCCGGCCACCTACAGGCCAGTTGGTGTACAGTAACGTAAATTAATTTATTGTATGCCCCCTGTAATGTGAATAAACCGACACGACACACAGAGCTGTAGTCGGAGCTTAGGCTACTCCATTTATTTGAACAACACACGCTTCTAACTTCCTACTCACGTGCCAACATAAAACCCAATCAACACGCAGCTTTGTCATAGCAATGCCAAACATAACATTTCCCCCCCCTTCACAAGAATCGAAGTGTGATACTCAGTTACAAAATCATTCAAACGTTCAGGCCGGGTATGTGCACGGGCTGGGCGAGGCTGGTGGTCGTCACCGGTCTCCGGGGTTGCCTCCTGGTGGTCGTCACCGCTCTCCGGGGTTGCCTCCTGGTGGTGGTCACCGCTCTCCGGGGTTGCCTCCTGGTGGTCGTCACCGCTCTCCGGGGTTGCCTCCTGGTGGTCGTCACCGCTCTCCGGGGTTGCCTCCATGGCTCCTGGCTGGGCAGGAGGCGCTGTGGCTGCTGAGCGGTCAGGTTGCGGGGCAGAGCTTAGACCTAGTCCAGAAGGAGCCTGTACTTTGCGCAGACGGCTGGCATGCCAGCGAGTGCCATCTGTGAGCCTGAATGTGGCGGCCCCGAGCCGTTGGCTGACCTGGACAGGGTCTGACCAGAACGACTGCAATTTGTTGTCACGGTGGGGTCGGCGGATCCTGACCCAGTCTTGAGCGGCAATGGCGGGTGGCCTGGCTCGCCGTCTCCGGTCAAACCAGTTCTTCATCTGGCTCTGACGAGCATGAACCCTCGCTAGGTGAACTGGAGCCTGAGCCAGAACAGAGCGAAGTCTATCCAAAGGCAGCTGGAGTTCCCGTCCCAGCATGAGGGAGGCTGGGGAGGCCCCCGTGGTGGCATGTGGGGTGGCGCGGTAGTGTAAGAGTGTCTGGAGGAGGCTTGCATGGAACGTGAGCCCTTGAGCGAGGTGCGCCCTTATTCCATTCTTTAGGGACTGGTTCAGCCTTTCGACCCCCCCGTTGGCCGATGGGTTATAGTAAGCCGTGCGAATATGGCGAATCCCTTTCTCTTTCAGGCAGGTGCCCAGTTCATGTGAGATCATCTGAGGCCCCGTGTGTGTGTGTGTGTGTGTGTGTATGTGTGTGTGTCGGTGGTGATTTTCTTGGGCAAACCCCATCGGGCAAACAGCAAGTCTAAGATGTCAGTTAGTACCTTGGCAGTTACAGAGCCCACGGGTATAACCTCAGGCCACTTGGAATGGAGGTCATAAATAACGACCAGAAATCGTTGGTGGTGCGGCACGCCATGTAACTCTCCACAGATGTCCAGTTGTAGGTGCTCCCACAGTTGGGATGGCCAGTCCAAGGGCTGCATGGGTGATGGCGGGGCTGGGGCCCTGGTCTTACCACTGAGGAGACAGGCGGTGCAGTCCTTGACCAGGGTCTCGATGTCTCTGTCGATCCCCGGCCACCAAACAAGGTCCCGACACCGTTGTTTGAGCCTGACTATGTCCAAGTGACCCTTGTGTGCCATAGCAAGAACACGCGCACGAAGGGCACTTGGGACCACAGTGCAGAGCCCCCTAGCAACACAAGTGTCGTTCGAGCCTGCAAGCTGCTCACAGATTCTGAAATAGGGTGACAGCTCATCTGGTACCTTTGTAGGCCAGCCATGCCTAATGTATGAGGACACTAAGGAGAGGACAGGGTCGACTGCTGAGGCGTCCAACAGCTCACGCAGTGACACAGTTTCCTGAAGTGGTGTGTGGAGAAGCTGTATGAGGTCATGCTCTGTTCGGTCCTGCTCGGAGGCCAGAAACTGAGGTGTGGGTTGAGCAGGGATTGACCGTGATAGCAAGTCTGCCACCACATTGTCACGCCCTGGTGTGAACTGCAGACGATAGTTGTACTGCTGTAGGCGGTCAGCCCAGCGGTAAAGTCAGAGTGGTTTGTGGCCAGTGCCTGATGTGGCCAGGAGAGCAGTGAGTGCTTGGTGGTCTGTTCTTAAGGTGAATGTGCGTCCATACAGATACATGTGCCACCACTCACAAGCCTAGAGGCCTCTCGCTCCCCTACCGAGTACCTCTGTTCTGTAGGGCTGAGTGCTCGAGAGGCAAAAGCGATTGGCCTTTCCACGCCCCCCTGGAGTTGAGACATCACGGCACCAATGGCGATGGCTGAGGAGTCACATGTGATGAGCGTGGAGCTGGCCGGGTCAAAGTGCGCTAGGACTGGTGGTGAAGTGAGCTGTGACTTCAGACGATGCACTGCTTCGGCACAAGCGGGTGTCCAGACCCAAGGCTCATCGGTTTTCATCAGCTTGCGCAGTGGAGCAGTTGTGTCTGAGTACTGAGGCAGAAACCGAAGGTAATACGCGGTGATCCCCAGGAAGGAGGCAACTTGGGCAGGTGATGTGGGCTCAGGGACACGCTGGATGGCCTCTGTGTTTGAGTGGAGCGGGCTTATGCCTTCGGCTGAGACGGAACCCCACATATTCAATGACCGCGGCCCCAAAGACACACTTGTCTCCATTAAGTGTGAGGTGGTGCTCAGCTAATGCGCTAAACACTCTGTGGAGGCGTTCGTCGTGCACTGCAGTGGTGGTTCCGTGAACAACAATGTCGTCAAGATAAGCAGCTATTACCGGCCTCCAAGTCTAGGGGAGCTTGGGGCACGGCACAACCACGTTCTCTTGCTTGAGCTTAAAACACAAAGAGAATGGACAAGGCAAGGTTCAGGTGTTGCACACTGGCATTCCATTTATTATTTAAAATACTTTAAGCATCAATACTCCAATATTCAAACATGTCCAACAATGTTCAGACACACTCAACATTAAATATAAATACTCAAATATTCAAACATGTTTAACAATGTTCAGACACACTCAACATTAAATCAATTAACACACACATTTACAGCATTAACATCTTCCATAAGAATATACATGTGGTGAGAATAAACACAACATTTAGCAACCAATTAATTCCTTTATAACCTCACTAAAAAGCCATGGCCACATGGTTAATGGTGGCAAACAAACATTTGCTTGAATCAATATGTACTTCAATTTAATAAGAATAGAATCAGGGTCATTCAACACATTAACCAGCAATTTCTACAAAATAACCTTAGATGGCAACATTAAGAATAAAATGACACATACCTTAAAACACAAAGAGACCGGACAAGGCAAGGTTCAGGTGTTGCACACTGGCCTTCAAAATTCCTTCTTCTCTGCCAAGCTATATGGTACCTGCCCCCATCCCCGTCCCTCCCTCCCAGGGTGCCATCTACAGGCCTGGAGATACTCTCCAAGACATTTTCCCTGACAGCAGACTGAATGTGTGCAGTGTGTGCCATGTCATGAGTGTGCAAATACTAAAACATACAAACTTTTACTTGACAATATTAATCATAAGAATTAAAATGTTACCACAGAAACACACAAAACATTTCCCCTCTGGACCCCCAACACTCTCCCCTACTTTAAGAGATGCTTCCTGGCATCCAGTGTATTATTAAGAAGAAGCTAATAACTCCAAAGTACTGGTCTTGGATAGTAAACCACTCCAGGAAGTGCTGGGTACGCCATTATATCATTCTGTATTAGGTAACTAGGGTTATACACAATTGAATTGACCTCAGGCCTTAGCTGTTGGTAAGTGGGCTGTCCAGAATGAGTATAGGTTAACACCTCTCTAGGTTTTGGAATGCGTGAAGATCTTCTCAACTCGGGTACCTCCACATCCTGGAATGGGACTTCCCCTGGGTCCTGAAGGTTGTCTTCAGGGTCAACTGGATCTTCCACATCAGGGACATCTGGGGCTTCTCTTAGTTGGCCCTCATCAATGACTGGCTCAGGTGTCATTTCTTCTACTGGCAGCTCTGGCCCTTCCCCTTCAGGTCTAAACTCTCTGGCAGCAGCCCTCAGGTTAGACTGAGGTCTCTCTTGGATCGTCACGGGTAAGTCTGGCTGTAACCCACCCTGTCTGGCGGGTCGGGAACGAAAATTGTAAGTGAGCTCCTCATCAGAATCTTCAGAACCTCCCTCGCCCACTTCATCACCCCTCAGGTCACCTTTCGATTTTCCCCTTACAGGTTTTCTCCCCACAGGTTGGTAATGCAGTTCTTCTTCCAGAGGCAAGCTGTTCACCGGCAAGAGTAAGTTCCTATGCAATGTACGTATAGTTTTCTCACCATTCTCTGCTTGGACCTTGTACACCGGACTGGCTGAATCTCCCACTCTACTCATAACTTGATGCACACTCCTTTCCCAATAGCTACGGAGCTTACCAGGGCCACTCCTCTCTGACAGATTCCTTACAAGAACCCTATCACCAGGTTGAAGTGGAGGCCCCTTCACCCCTCGGTCATAGTAACGTTTTCCTTTAGCAGAGGACTTTTGACTGTTTTCTGCCGCAATCTTATATGCCTCTTGCATCCTTGTGGCCCATTTCTGCACAAACTGATCTCTAAGTTCACCATGATTTGCTGTGTTAAGGTTGAAAAGTAAATCAACTGGCAAGCGTGGTGGCCTGCCAAAGACAAGAAAATAAGGAGAGTATCCAGTTCCCTCATGTTTAGTGCAATTATACGCATGGATCATGTGTGGGAGGTGGTCTTTCCACTGTGTCTTTTTCTCTTCTGCCAAAGAACGAAGCATCTGAAGTAGCGTACGATTTAACCTCTCTACAGGGTTCCCCTGGGGGTGGTAAGGGGTTGTTCGGGAGTGCGAGGTACCAGAAAGTTGTTGTAATCTGTGAAATAGTTTATTCTCAAACTCTCGGCCTTGATCATGATGCAATCTCTGTGGGAATCCAAAACGAGGAATGAAATCATTAAATATTTTCTCTGCAGCAGTTTTTCCCCACTTAATGTTGGTGGGGTATGCCTGGGCAAATCGATTAAAATGGTCCATCAGGACAAGAATATATTCATAACCCCCTCCACTCGGTTCTAAATGAAGATAGTCTATTGCCACAAGTTCAAAAGGTGCTGTGGATGTGATGGAACCCATGGGTGCCTTATCTGGGACAGCGGGGCGTTTCTGAACAATACATGCACATTTTCGAATGACATAGTCCTCTACTTCCTGCTGCATATATGGCCAGTAAAACCTTTCCCTGACTAACTGGATCACTTTATCAGCACCCACATGACCCATATCATCATGTAAGGATTTCAGGACAACTAGTTTGAATTGACTGGGTAGAACAAGCTGATGACGGGACCCTGCTTGTCGATACAATACTCCGCCATCGAGGCTCAAGCGATTCCATTCATGCATCAGTTTCCTGGCATCTCGCGACAGGGTTTTCCTGTCTATTGCGCTTGGACTCTCTACTCTGTTTTTCAACCTCAATATCTCTTTGATTGCCGAGTCCTCTTGCTGTGCCCTTTTTATGTCTTGAGGTGGAATTACTGGAACATCTAGAGTTGGGCCATCAGTAACATTAGAGAGTTGCAAAACTGCTGCCCATGGCACCTCTTCTTCCTCAGTAGCCTTGTTCCCTTGCCATACAGCCGAGATGATGTCATGTGGCAGGCTTTCTGTATATTCTGTGACATCACTAAAGGGAACAGGGAATTGGGATAAAGTGTCTGCGTCCACATTTATCTTTCCTGGGCGATATTTGATATCAAAATGGAAATCTGCCAGCTCACCTACCCAACGATGCCCCACTGCATTCAGCCTTGCTATACTGAGGACATAGGTAAGTGGATTATTATCTGTATAAATGGTAAATGAAGGTGCATAATATAGGTAGTCTCTAAACTTATCACAAACGGCCCATTTTAAAGCTAAAAACTCCAGCTTCCCCGAGTGAAGATGGTAGTTTTTCTCTGCTGGCGTGAGTGTTCTTGTCCAATGAATTGGTGCTTTGGAGGACAACTGTCGACTAGGCTTCCCCTTAACCAGCTTGGATGCAGCTGTTTTCGCAACCCCTTCCCCGTGAATTTGCAGGAGTTCAAATAAAGGTTTTGCTAATCTGGCAAAATCTTGAATAAAGGAGCGATAATAACCAAGGAAACCCAGCAGGGCCCGAACTTCACCAACATTCGCTGGCCGCCTGTCTTTGAGCAATAAGACTGCCTCCACATCCTTGGGATCCATCTTCACTCCTTCACTAGAAACAAGGCGCCCTACGTAACGTACTTGCTGCTTAAACAGTTCACACTTGTTGGGTCTCAATTTTATACCGCTCTCTCTCAACTTAGCCAGCACTCGCCTCAAGTCTGAAATGTGGTCTGTGAATGTCTTTGAATAGCAAAGAACATCATCAAGATAGGGGGCACAACATTCATCACGCAACCCCTCAAGGACACCTTCCATACATCTCTGGAAACAGGCGGGCGCATTAGATAATCCAAATGGGAGGCGGATCCACTCATATAGCCCCCAAGGGGTGCTGAAAGCGGTAGCATGACGGGATTCTTTATCAATAAAGCCTTGATGATATGCGCTGCCTTGGTCCAAAATTGAAAACAATGAGTGCCCCCCGAGGCTGTCAAGAAGATCCTGAATACGAGGCAATGGATGCCTATCAGGGATGGTTTTACGATTGAGCTCTCTATAATCTACACAGAGGCGCAAGGTGGAATCTTTTTTTCGTACACAGACTACCGGTGACGAGTACGGGGATGTTGACTTTCTAACCCAGCCACGTTCCAGAAGACTCTGTACATATTCTTTGACTTCCTTGTATAGAGGCTTTGGAATTGAGTTATAGCATTTCTGAACAGGGATATCATCTTTAAGATGGATTTTAAGGTTCAAAGAAGGTATACAACCTATATCACCCTCGCCTCTAGAAAACACATCAGACTCTTCATACAGGACCTCTCTGACTAGTGTTTGTGCCTCTTCTTGGAGATGGGATAGGTCCACAGGGGGATGCCACTTGTCTCTGACTGGTGCCTCTCTGGAAGTTGAAGCTGACTGCGGCTCAACTGCAACAGGGGGATCCTGCTGTAAGCAGGGCACAGGCAAGATGGAAACAGCCGCCTCGATCTGACCAAGAATCGTCTTTGGTGGTAAGTAAACATCATGCTGGGAAGAATTCTGGATTGGGATTTTCACCTGTTTCGAAAGGCCGGCAGGAACATCAATGATAGCTGGAAAGAGCTCTAGCTCATCAGGCCAATGGCTTTCTGTGGCAGGTTCAAAAGACATAACTCCCCCCTCAGGCCACCCCCTAATCCTGCACTTGACCTCAACCATTTTCCTGGCGGGAATCACAAGACCTTTCTTACCCACTTTCGCCACACAATTAGGGAATACTTCTTCTATAATCTGGCATTGAGCTGCTGAGACGATGGTTTGAGCAGTACGTGGGTTGATGTTCAAGGCCTCACTAAGAAGAGCACTAAGGTTAACGGTGCCAGTCGTTTCACAATTTTCCCGAATCAACTCAGTGATGACATTCGCACCCAGCAGGGGGTTGTCCAAACAACTTTGGGAGACTAAAAAAGGAACTTGAATGGCTATCTGTCCTTGACTCACGCTTAAAATGTCCAGGTGCACATCAATCCATCCCTCAAAAGGAATATTTGAGCCATTAGCTGCAATCACATACAGAGGTTCGGTAACTAGACGGTGAAGCGGCTGAATATCTACTGCAGGTAGATTCCTTTTGACCCAATCTTTCCCAATCACACTGACTTGTGCCCCTGTGTCTAATAGCATCTGGGCCTCAACCCCATTAACTACACATGAAATGAAGCATTTGCCACCAATCAATTGAGCTGTTTTTTTCACATTGGGTGGGTTTATTTTGGCATCAATGAGACTTGGAGTCACAGTACTAGCTGATTGGATGTACACAGGGGACTTCAGGCTTGTGTTGGTCACTGGTCGTCCCGCTCCTGTGACCTCCCCCCGTTTCCCGACTTTGGTCTGTTTAGGCAGCCTACTGCTCGATGTCCACCTTGGCCACAGCGAAAACAGTGGATGCATTTATCCAGTTTTTGTCGAGTACACTCCCTGCATTTTCCTTTTGTGAACTTCCACTGAGATTGGGTACCTGTAGATAGGGGTTCTAATGTTCCTGGTTTAGACACCATCTCCATGTTCTTAGTTAGGGCTGATACTTGAGCTGTCAACTGCATAATAGCCGTGCGGTTAGCTTGTATTTCACTGTCCATTAATGCTTGTGAGTTTGGCTGATTACTCTGTTCACCCTCGGACTGCTGATTGGCATTTACTGTGACTGGCCTGGATTTTATAACAGCAGAAAATCGCTTTGCCCTTTCGGCTTCAATACAGGCTGACTTGGTTAATTGTTCTAAAAGAACATCATCGGTTACTTGGGGGTCTGATACAAAGGGTTTTAAATCTTGCCGGATGTTACTACATCTGTCAGTTAATCCCTGGTAGAGTGTGTGAAGAAAAACCCCTTGCACTAACCTCCTGTCATAATGAAATTCAGCATCATTTTGTTGTGACGCAAGTAACACTCGTTGTCTTAAAGCCATTATTCTATAAAGGAACTGTTGAGGTGTTTCTTTATCCTGTTGCTTTGCATTACTCAATTCTTGAAACAACTCAGAACAACTTTTATCCCTGATATGAGATCTCAGAAACCTTTTTAACTCAGTTATTGTCATGTCATCCTTATTAGTGAGTAAATCTTTAAATGTCCCCCCCTTTGTCACCCTCACAACAGCCCTCATGACCTCAGACTCAGTAAAACCATCACAAATACCTTCATCAATCTGTTTGCAAATGTGAACGTATGAAATTTCAGAGCCTGTGTCAGATATTTGCCCCCCCCCTGAATTTTAAATTCCCTGCAAGGTAAAAAAGCTGCAACATCAGTAAATTTCACCCATTGGTCTGGCATATTAAACTGAGTATTTGACCTATTTAACTCCCCACCACCCCCAAAGTCTGTATGTGGAGTAGTTAAAGTGGCATGTACCGCATTGTCCACCTGGGCTGATGTAATGTTTGCTGAAGTCTCTGGTGTTGCTGAAGTTCTTCCGGTGGCCTTACTCAAGCGTTCCTGTGGCCCAGGTGGCTCTGCGCTCAATTCATTGACTTTATCTTGAAACAAGAGCAGGTGGGACATACCTGCGTCTTCCAGACTCAACAGCTTGTCGCTTTTCAGGTAATCCGAGATAAAATAGTAGAGCTGAGGTTCAGACATTTCAGACAGTTGTGGTGAGTAACCCTTTTCCTCTAAGGTTTCTGCTAACTGGTACAACTGGGAAGCGCTTAGCAGAGGGAGCTTTTTGTGGATTTCCCACAGAAGCACTTGACGTGGTTCCGACGATGTCATTTTCTGTAGATCACACCTTCCTGTTGTGTTGGATGACCTTCCCAAGATGGTCGCCCTCTCAGGCACGAGGATCTCTCAGTCCAATGACACTTCACACGTCCCGGCGAGCCCCCAAATATTACCGGCCTCCAAGTCTAGGGGAGCTTGGGGCACGGCACAACCACGTTCTCTTGCTTGAGCTTAAAACACAAAGAGAACGGACAAGGCAAAGTTCAGGTGTTGCACACTGGCATTCCATTTATTAGTTAAAATACTTTAAGCATCAATACTCCAATATTCAAACATGTCCAACAATGTTCAGACACACTCAACATTAAATATAAATACTCAAATATTCAAACATGTTTAACAATGTTCAGACACACTCAACATTAAATCAATTAACACACACATTTACAGCATTAACATCTTCCATAAGAATATACATGTGGTGAGAATAAACACAACATTTAGCAACCAATTAATTCCTTTATAACCTCACTAAAAAGCCATGGCCACATGGTTAATGGTGGCAAACAAACATTTGCTTGAATCAATATGTACTTCAATTTAATAAGAATAGAATCAGGGTCATTCAACACATTAACCAGCAATTTCTACAAAATAACCTTAGATGGCAACATTAAGAATAAAATGACACATACCTTAAAACACAAAGAGACCGGACAAGGCAAGGTTCAGGCAAAGATTGTTAAGGCGGAGCAAGATACTTCATCAGGAGCCACTTCCGGGAACCTGGATCGCACGAGGGGGGGGTCAAAATCCCCCTTTATGCAGAGCAGAGGCAGCGACTGCTCCATTGAAGTCTATGGGCATAGCTCAGAATTTTACCACATATGCTAAGGTCTTAGTTCTATAGAGTTAGGAATGTGAATTTCGGGCACGTTTTCATCAAACCCTTGTGAACATTTCAGGTACATTTTTAGCATTTTTGAGCATTCCAGTCTGGAGGAAATCGACTTTATATCAGGTGTGCGCCGGTTATTTATGCCGCTGCTGTTGGCGGTTTGCAACATACGCTCATCAATACGTCATCGACACGCCTCTTTATGCAGACAGGATTCGATCCCCATTTCGCGCCCATAGACATGAACTACGACGAAGTATCTTGCTCCGCCTTAACAATCTTTGG
Source organism: Alosa pseudoharengus (assembly GCF_046254945.1). Classification (NCBI taxonomy): domain Eukaryota; kingdom Metazoa; phylum Chordata; class Actinopteri; order Clupeiformes; family Clupeidae; genus Alosa; species Alosa pseudoharengus. The sequence goes on from NW_027468848.1 coordinate 10,813,714, forward strand.
TTCAGGTGTTGCACACTGGCATTCAAAATTCCTTCTTCTCTGCCAAGCTATATGGTACCTGCCCCCATCCCCGTCCCTCCCTCCCAGGGTGCCATCTACAGGCCTGGAGATACTCTCCAAGACATTTTCCCTGACAGCAGACTGAATGTGTGCAGTGTGTGCCATGTCATGAGTGTGCAAATACTAAAACATACAAACTTTTACTTGACAATATTAATCATAAGAATTAAAATGTTACCACAGAAACACACAAAACATTTCCCCTCTGGACCCCCAACACTCTCCCCTACTTTAAGAGATGCTTCCTGGCATCCAGTGTATTATTAAGAAGAAGCTAATAACTCCAAAGTACTGGTCTTGGATAGTAAACCACTCCAGGAAGTGCTGGGTACGCCATTATATCATTCTGTATTAGGTAACTAGGGTTATACACAATTGAATTGACCTCAGGCCTTAGCTGTTGGTAAGTGGGCTGTCCAGAATGAGTATAGGTTAACACCTCTCTAGGTTTTGGAATGCGTGAAGATCTTCTCAACTCGGGTACCTCCACATCCTGGAATGGGACTTCCCCTGGGTCCTGAAGGTTGTCTTCAGGGTCAACTGGATCTTCCACATCAGGGACATCTGGGGCTTCTCTTAGTTGGCCCTCATCAATGACTGGCTCAGGTGTCATTTCTTCTACTGGCAGCTCTGGCCCTTCCCCTTCAGGTCTAAACTCTCTGGCAGCAGCCCTCAGGTTAGACTGAGGTCTCTCTTGGATCGTCACGGGTAAGTCTGGCTGTAACCCACCCTGTCTGGCGGGTCGGGAACGAAAATTGTAAGTGAGCTCCTCATCAGAATCTTCAGAACCTCCCTCGCCCACTTCATCACCCCTCAGGTCACCTTTCGATTTTCCCCTTACAGGTTTTCTCCCCACAGGTTGGTAATGCAGTTCTTCTTCCAGAGGCAAGCTGTTCACCGGCAAGAGTAAGTTCCTATGCAATGTACGTATAGTTTTCTCACCATTCTCTGCTTGGACCTTGTACACCGGACTGGCTGAATCTCCCACTCTACTCATAACTTGATGCACACTCCTTTCCCAATAGCTACGGAGCTTACCAGGGCCACTCCTCTCTGACAGATTCCTTACAAGAACCCTATCACCAGGTTGAAGTGGAGGCCCCTTCACCCCTCGGTCATAGTAACGTTTTCCTTTAGCAGAGGACTTTTGACTGTTTTCTGCCGCAATCTTATATGCCTCTTGCATCCTTGTGGCCCATTTCTGCACAAACTGATCTCTAAGTTCACCATGATTTGCTGTGTTAAGGTTGAAAAGTAAATCAACTGGCAAGCGTGGTGGCCTGCCAAAGACAAGAAAATAAGGAGAGTATCCAGTTCCCTCATGTTTAGTGCAATTATACGCATGGATCATGTGTGGGAGGTGGTCTTTCCACTGTGTCTTTTTCTCTTCTGCCAAAGAACGAAGCATCTGAAGTAGCGTACGATTTAACCTCTCTACAGGGTTCCCCTGGGGGTGGTAAGGGGTTGTTCGGGAGTGCGAGGTACCAGAAAGTTGTTGTAATCTGTGAAATAGTTTATTCTCAAACTCTCGGCCTTGATCATGATGCAATCTCTGTGGGAATCCAAAACGAGGAATGAAATCATTAAATATTTTCTCTGCAGCAGTTTTTCCCCACTTAATGTTGGTGGGGTATGCCTGGGCAAATCGATTAAAATGGTCCATCAGGACAAGAATATATTCATAACCCCCTCCACTCGGTTCTAAATGAAGATAGTCTATTGCCACAAGTTCAAAAGGTGCTGTGGATGTGATGGAACCCATGGGTGCCTTATCTGGGACAGCGGGGCGTTTCTGAACAATACATGCACATTTTCGAATGACATAGTCCTCTACTTCCTGCTGCATATATGGCCAGTAAAACCTTTCCCTGACTAACTGGATCACTTTATCAGCACCCACATGACCCATATCATCATGTAAGGATTTCAGGACAACTAGTTTGAATTGACTGGGTAGAACAAGCTGATGACGGGACCCTGCTTGTCGATACAATACTCCGCCATCGAGGCTCAAGCGATTCCATTCATGCATCAGTTTCCTGGCATCTCGCGACAGGGTTTTCCTGTCTATTGCGCTTGGACTCTCTACTCTGTTTTTCAACCTCAATATCTCTTTGATTGCCGAGTCCTCTTGCTGTGCCCTTTTTATGTCTTGAGGTGGAATTACTGGAACATCTAGAGTTGGGCCATCAGTAACATTAGAGAGTTGCAAAACTGCTGCCCATGGCACCTCTTCTTCCTCAGTAGCCTTGTTCCCTTGCCATACAGCCGAGATGATGTCATGTGGCAGGCTTTCTGTATATTCTGTGACATCACTAAAGGGAACAGGGAATTGGGATAAAGTGTCTGCGTCCACATTTATCTTTCCTGGGCGATATTTGATATCAAAATGGAAATCTGCCAGCTCACCTACCCAACGATGCCCCACTGCATTCAGCCTTGCTATACTGAGGACATAGGTAAGTGGATTATTATCTGTATAAATGGTAAATGAAGGTGCATAATATAGGTAGTCTCTAAACTTATCACAAACGGCCCATTTTAAAGCTAAAAACTCCAGCTTCCCCGAGTGAAGATGGTAGTTTTTCTCTGCTGGCGTGAGTGTTCTTGTCCAATGAATTGGTGCTTTGGAGGACAACTGTCGACTAGGCTTCCCCTTAACCAGCTTGGATGCAGCTGTTTTCGCAACCCCTTCCCCGTGAATTTGCAGGAGTTCAAATAAAGGTTTTGCTAATCTGGCAAAATCTTGAATAAAGGAGCGATAATAACCAAGGAAACCCAGCAGGGCCCGAACTTCACCAACATTCGCTGGCCGCCTGTCTTTGAGCAATAAGACTGCCTCCACATCCTTGGGATCCATCTTCACTCCTTCACTAGAAACAAGGCGCCCTACGTAACGTACTTGCTGCTTAAACAGTTCACACTTGTTGGGTCTCAATTTTATACCGCTCTCTCTCAACTTAGCCAGCACTCGCCTCAAGTCTGAAATGTGGTCTGTGAATGTCTTTGAATAGCAAAGAACATCATCAAGATAGGGGGCACAACATTCATCACGCAACCCCTCAAGGACACCTTCCATACATCTCTGGAAACAGGCGGGCGCATTAGATAATCCAAATGGGAGGCGGATCCACTCATATAGCCCCCAAGGGGTGCTGAAAGCGGTAGCATGACGGGATTCTTTATCAATAAAGCCTTGATGATATGCGCTGCCTTGGTCCAAAATTGAAAACAATGAGTGCCCCCCGAGGCTGTCAAGAAGATCCTGAATACGAGGCAATGGATGCCTATCAGGGATGGTTTTACGATTGAGCTCTCTATAATCTACACAGAGGCGCAAGGTGGAATCTTTTTTTCGTACACAGACTACCGGTGACGAGTACGGGGATGTTGACTTTCTAACCCAGCCACGTTCCAGAAGACTCTGTACATATTCTTTGACTTCCTTGTATAGAGGCTTTGGAATTGAGTTATAGCATTTCTGAACAGGGATATCATCTTTAAGATGGATTTTAAGGTTCAAAGAAGGTATACAACCTATATCACCCTCGCCTCTAGAAAACACATCAGACTCTTCATACAGGACCTCTCTGACTAGTGTTTGTGCCTCTTCTTGGAGATGGGATAGGTCCACAGGGGGATGCCACTTGTCTCTGACTGGTGCCTCTCTGGAAGTTGAAGCTGACTGCGGCTCAACTGCAACAGGGGGATCCTGCTGTAAGCAGGGCACAGGCAAGATGGAAACAGCCGCCTCGATCTGACCAAGAATCGTCTTTGGTGGTAAGTAAACATCATGCTGGGAAGAATTCTGGATTGGGATTTTCACCTGTTTCGAAAGGCCGGCAGGAACATCAATGATAGCTGGAAAGAGCTCTAGCTCATCAGGCCAATGGCTTTCTGTGGCAGGTTCAAAAGACATAACTCCCCCCTCAGGCCACCCCCTAATCCTGCACTTGACCTCAACCATTTTCCTGGCGGGAATCACAAGACCTTTCTTACCCACTTTCGCCACACAATTAGGGAATACTTCTTCTATAATCTGGCATTGAGCTGCTGAGACGATGGTTTGAGCAGTACGTGGGTTGATGTTCAAGGCCTCACTAAGAAGAGCACTAAGGTTAACGGTGCCAGTCGTTTCACAATTTTCCCGAATCAACTCAGTGATGACATTCGCACCCAGCAGGGGGTTGTCCAAACAACTTTGGGAGACTAAAAAAGGAACTTGAATGGCTATCTGTCCTTGACTCACGCTTAAAATGTCCAGGTGCACATCAATCCATCCCTCAAAAGGAATATTTGAGCCATTAGCTGCAATCACATACAGAGGTTCGGTAACTAGACGGTGAAGCGGCTGAATATCTACTGCAGGTAGATTCCTTTTGACCCAATCTTTCCCAATCACACTGACTTGTGCCCCTGTGTCTAATAGCATCTGGGCCTCAACCCCATTAACTACACATGAAATGAAGCATTTGCCACCAATCAATTGAGCTGTTTTTTTCACATTGGGTGGGTTTATTTTGGCATCAATGAGACTTGGAGTCACAGTACTAGCTGATTGGATGTACACAGGGGACTTCAGGCTTGTGTTGGTCACTGGTCGTCCCGCTCCTGTGACCTCCCCCCGTTTCCCGACTTTGGTCTGTTTAGGCAGCCTACTGCTCGATGTCCACCTTGGCCACAGCGAAAACAGTGGATGCATTTATCCAGTTTTTGTCGAGTACACTCCCTGCATTTTCCTTTTGTGAACTTCCACTGAGATTGGGTACCTGTAGATAGGGGTTCTAATGTTCCTGGTTTAGACACCATCTCCATGTTCTTAGTTAGGGCTGATACTTGAGCTGTCAACTGCATAATAGCCGTGCGGTTAGCTTGTATTTCACTGTCCATTAATGCTTGTGAGTTTGGCTGATTACTCTGTTCACCCTCGGACTGCTGATTGGCATTTACTGTGACTGGCCTGGATTTTATAACAGCAGAAAATCGCTTTGCCCTTTCGGCTTCAATACAGGCTGACTTGGTTAATTGTTCTAAAAGAACATCATCGGTTACTTGGGGGTCTGATACAAAGGGTTTTAAATCTTGCCGGATGTTACTACATCTGTCAGTTAATCCCTGGTAGAGTGTGTGAAGAAAAACCCCTTGCACTAACCTCCTGTCATAATGAAATTCAGCATCATTTTGTTGTGACGCAAGTAACACTCGTTGTCTTAAAGCCATTATTCTATAAAGGAACTGTTGAGGTGTTTCTTTATCCTGTTGCTTTGCATTACTCAATTCTTGAAACAACTCAGAACAACTTTTATCCCTGATATGAGATCTCAGAAACCTTTTTAACTCAGTTATTGTCATGTCATCCTTATTAGTGAGTAAATCTTTAAATGTCCCCCCCTTTGTCACCCTCACAACAGCCCTCATGACCTCAGACTCAGTAAAACCATCACAAATACCTTCATCAATCTGTTTGCAAATGTGAACGTATGAAATTTCAGAGCCTGTGTCAGATATTTGCCCCCCCCCTGAATTTTAAATTCCCTGCAAGGTAAAAAAGCTGCAACATCAGTAAATTTCACCCATTGGTCTGGCATATTAAACTGAGTATTTGACCTATTTAACTCCCCACCACCCCCAAAGTCTGTATGTGGAGTAGTTAAAGTGGCATGTACCGCATTGTCCACCTGGGCTGATGTAATGTTTGCTGAAGTCTCTGGTGTTGCTGAAGTTCTTCCGGTGGCCTTACTCAAGCGTTCCTGTGGCCCAGGTGGCTCTGCGCTCAATTCATTGACTTTATCTTGAAACAAGAGCAGGTGGGACATACCTGCGTCTTCCAGACTCAACAGCTTGTCGCTTTTCAGGTAATCCGAGATAAAATAGTAGAGCTGAGGTTCAGACATTTCAGACAGTTGTGGTGAGTAACCCTTTTCCTCTAAGGTTTCTGCTAACTGGTACAACTGGGAAGCGCTTAGCAGAGGGAGCTTTTTGTGGATTTCCCACAGAAGCACTTGACGTGGTTCCGACGATGTCATTTTCTGTAGATCACACCTTCCTGTTGTGTTGGATGACCTTCCCAAGATGGTCGCCCTCTCAGGCACGAGGATCTCTCAGTCCAATGACACTTCACACGTCCCGGCGAGCCCCCAAATATTACCGGCCTCCAAGTCTAGGGGAGCTTGGGGCACGGCACAACCACGTTCTCTTGCTTGAGCTTAAAACACAAAGAGAACGGACAAGGCAAAGTTCAGGTGTTGCACACTGGCATTCCATTTATTAGTTAAAATACTTTAAGCATCAATACTCCAATATTCAAACATGTCCAACAATGTTCAGACACACTCAACATTAAATATAAATACTCAAATATTCAAACATGTTTAACAATGTTCAGACACACTCAACATTAAATCAATTAACACACACATTTACAGCATTAACATCTTCCATAAGAATATACATGTGGTGAGAATAAACACAACATTTAGCAACCAATTAATTCCTTTATAACCTCACTAAAAAGCCATGGCCACATGGTTAATGGTGGCAAACAAACATTTGCTTGAATCAATATGTACTTCAATTTAATAAGAATAGAATCAGGGTCATTCAACACATTAACCAGCAATTTCTACAAAATAACCTTAGATGGCAACATTAAGAATAAAATGACACATACCTTAAAACACAAAGAGACCGGACAAGGCAAGGTTCAGGCAAAGATTGTTAAGGCGGAGCAAGATACTTCATCAGGAGCCACTTCCGGGAACCTGGATCGCACGAGGGGGGGGTCAAAATCCCCCTTTATGCAGAGCAGAGGCAGCGACTGCTCCATTGAAGTCTATGGGCATAGCTCAGAATTTTACCACATATGCTAAGGTCTTAGTTCTATAGAGTTAGGAATGTGAATTTCGGGCACGTTTTCATCAAACCCTTGTGAACATTTCAGGTACATTTTTAGCATTTTTGAGCATTCCAGTCTGGAGGAAATCGACTTTATATCAGGTGTGCGCCGGTTATTTATGCCGCTGCTGTTGGCGGTTTGCAACATACGCTCATCAATACGTCATCGACACGCCTCTTTATGCAGACAGGATTCGATCCCCATTTCGCGCCCATAGACATGAACTACGACGAAGTATCTTGCTCCGCCTTAACAATCTTTGGTTCAGGTGTTGCACACTGGCATTCAAAATTCCTTCTTCTCTGCCAAGCTATATGGTACCTGCCCCCATCCCCGTCCCTCCCTCCCAGGGTGCCATCTACAGGCCTGGAGATACTCTCCAAGACATTTTCCCTGACAGCAGACTGAATGTGTGCAGTGTGTGCCATGTCATGAGTGTGCAAATACTAAAACATACAAACTTTTACTTGACAATATTAATCATAAGAATTAAAATGTTACCACAGAAACACACAAAACATTTCCCCTCTGGACCCCCAACACAGCCACACCCGGAATCCCTGCCAGGATGGAAGCCATTATTTTCTGAAAACAGCTTGGAGCTGAACTCAGTCCAAAAGCCATGCGTTTGTAGCGAAAGACACCTTCATGGGTAATGAAGGCGGTTAGGTTGCGGCTATCAGGGTGTAAAGGCACTTGGAGGTAGCCCTGGCGGAGGTCAAGTTTTGAAAAAATCGTTGATCCATAAAACTGGGCTGTGAGCTCCTCTGTTGTCGGCAAAGGGTAGTGGTCAGGTATTATGGCTTTGTTTACTGCTCTGAGGTCCACGCAGATGCGCAGGCCTCCCGTCTTTTTCTTTGCCACCACCAGGTTGGATATCCACGGTGAAGCATTCACCTGCTCGATTATGTCCTCATCTAGCATGCGCCGTAGCTCAGAGGAGATGTCATCCCGCAGGGCTAGAGGAGAGCGGCGAAGTGGCTGCACCACTGGTGTTACATTACGATCTACCAGGGGCTGGTGGGCAAAAGCAGTGAGACAACCCACCCCATCAAACAATGCTGGCCACTGTTGGTGCCACGGAGTGGCAACAGTGTGGATTTCCGAGCCTGTGGTATCCAGTAGGGTGAATCCCAGGCCGTGGAAGAGGTCAAGGCCAAGTAGGTTAGTCCCATGGCGTGACACATGGAACGTGAATGTTGGCAGAGCCTTGTCCCCGTAACGTACAGGCAACTGGAGAGAGCCCACTATATCTATCTCAGCGTTTCCATAACCTCGCAAAGTTGTGGAGGCTGGTCCCAGTGGCTTATGGGAGAAGAAACGTTTCCAGGTTATCAAGTTCAACAGTGACACAGTGGCCCCTGTGTCAAGGAGGAGAGGCAGAGTGACATCATCTAGCATTAGAGAGCAGGTTTTGAATGAAACTCGTCCTGAGCGGACATTATGGATCACAGTTGGAGGAGCTACTGGGTTTTGTCGGTGGCCTCTGGCTGGGGCAGACCTACACACTTTGTGAAAATGATTGAGCTTCCCACAGTTGGAGCAAATTTTTCCTCGTGCAGGGCAAGCTTGTGCTCTGGAATTGTGTGTGTGTGAGCCACAGTTACCACATGTAGTCCTTGGGCCAAAGACCCAAAATATAGCATACCGGTACCATCTGGGTGGGCAAATTCTAGTTGTGATTTTTTTATACCTACACATCCCTAGTTTATGTTTTGATATGATAGACCTCTGAGATAGGTAGGCCTGGTGCATATCCTGGTTCTGGATCCTGTGTTTGGTATCATATTAAAGAGTACATCCTAGGCTTTCATTTAAGCACATTAGTGAAGCCCTCAAACAAACACAGAGGTCACTGGAGCTCTTTGAACCATCAAAAACACAACATTTTCCACAATTTCCGCCTAAACTATACACTTTCTTTATGCCCTGTGGCATCAGAGAATATTACAGATACAAAAGACAGAAACTGAAATACTCTGTGGACTCCAAGGATTCTGGAAATGTATGCTTTACCCATACTACTTCATTGTTGGATGTGATTTCAGGACTAAACTAAGAAGGATGACTTTGGCCAAAATTCCGCTCATGGAACTTCATTGGTTTGTTAGATAGATGTGTAATTGTGTTTCTATTGTCATGCCAAGTGTAAATACATGAGTGTAAATGTAACATTTTGGCTACAGCTACATCAGGCACCCATATGTAATCTAGCTAAGTGTATAAGTTTAAATGGTAAGTAAGGTCATACGTTTATAACCATGTTAGGGAGTATACTCCAGCAGCATCTTGCACAAAATAAAGTCCTGTGAGAATTTTGGTATGAAAGCATGCCACTATGCTAGATGCCTCAAGGGGACCCTGATGGTTCATAAAAAGCATGGTGGCACTCTGGGAAATGGTGCGGTCAAATAGTTTTGACATATTTAGTGCTTTCGTTCAAACTGACATTTACGCGACACTTTAAAATCTATGTTGTCATTCTGTAGGCCTATACACCAAATTATGCTCCAACAGGGTTATGTTTGGTATCAAACTGACTGGTATAAGACCTCCTGCATCACTAGCATGTTTATTTGGCAATATATCAACTACTTCTTGAGCGAATAGCCAACAAGTGATTTTTTTAACCAAGTTTGATATGCGTTTTCGCTATCCGCAGATCACTAAACTAGAATTTGCCCACCCAGATGGTAACGGTATCTGGTCTGGCCCATGGACTAATGGCTGTTGTGATCTCTCACGGGGTTGTGAGGCTATTTGTACCATGTGTGGGTTGCTAGGGCCGATGGAGGCCGTTTGTGGCTGTGACTGTGCTGTATCCACTGTTTGATCATGCAGAAGCAGAGAGGCAGGAGAAGACAGACTGGCAGCGCATTCTAATGCAGACTCCACTTGTAATGCTATCTTAAGGGCCTGGGTTAATGTCAGGTCATCGTTTTCCAACAACAGTTTGTCCCTAATTTTGTCACAATTCGTGTGCAGGATGAGTTGGTCGCGTATTAATTCCTCTTGCAATGTCTTAAATTTGCATAAGCTAGCTAAACCTAGTAGGTCAGCCACGTATTGGGACACAGACTCACCCGCTCTTTGATGTCGCCGCCAGAACATAACACGACGGAGAAGAGCGCTCTGTGGAGCTGCAAAATGCTCCTTAAGTGGTTTTACAGCTTCATCATATTTTGTGGTTTTAGCAAAAGTTCCGAACACTCGTTGTCCCTCTGCTCCAAGACAGTGCAGCAACAGTGCACGCCTTCATCCCGTCGGGCACGCCTTCCAAGCCGGCTGCAAGGAGATAAGTTTCAAACGAAGCGATCCAACGGATCCATGGCACGGCAGGTTCTCCGGGTAGAGCCAGGAAAGGAGAGGGTGGAGGTAAAGAACAGTCAGCCATCCTCGTCGCCAATGAAATGTGAATAAACCGACACGACACACAGAGCTGTAGCCGGAGCTTAGGCTACTCCATTTATTTGAACAACACACACTTCTAACTTCCTACTCACGTGCCAACATAAAACCCAATCAACACGCACCGTTGTCATAGCAATGCCAAACATAACACCCCCATGAACAGAATTCCATGAAACTTGGCGTGCATTCAGAGGGTGTCATATTGATCCTACACTTCCAATTTCGTGCAGTTTTGACGATGTCAGGTCACAGTTACCTGCAATTACAACACCTCATTTCTACTTCTTCATTTTTAACTAGGTGGCGCTAAACATGAAATGAGTGGTTATGGACTGGGTTGACATGGCCCCTTAAGATCAACATACAAAAAAAGGTGGTCCTCCTAAACCCCACGGTTCTCGATATATTCACAGAAAACTGTGTCCGCCCTACCCTCCTTTCGGGGGGTCCAGTCCAGTGGGAGGGGCTACAGATCAAAACAAAAAACAATGTTTCCATGTGTTGTGTGGGTTACATGCCCACCAAGTTTCGTGCACCCCGGTCTTTCAGTGTCCTGGGAATCCTTGACGGAAAATTGCTCATGCGAGAAAAAAAAGAAAAATCTGACTAAACCTACTGTATATGACCGCCACTTCGCTGCGCGGCGGTCATAATAACACATGGTTATATGATATTAGATAAGCAGTTATTGCAGTGGAAGAAATGCCATCTGTGGCAGAAATGTCTTTCAAAATATGTCCTATCCCACCAAGATTTTTTTATCCTTATGTTGATAAAATATTTATGTTGATCATAAACAATATGACACATTCTCAACAGCATTCATAAGTATGGCTGAGATGACAGCTCCAGGTGAACATCAGGATGACATTACCACTGCCAAAGAGAAGATCAGTGAAAAAGTGGAGAATGCTTCCACTCAAGGAAATCTCCAGCGACAATTTGGAAACGGGGAAACTGCCCTCAAGAGTATTCCTACAGGGAGTCATTGCGATACACAATCTGCAAATGAATCTGTCATGAGGTCCTCATAACAGTACCACTTTGCCTCAAATCACAGTGATCATTTCTATTTTCACTCCATTCTTCAACATCTTCCGAACTCCGAATGTAAATATGATTATGATTTATGTGTTGCAGCAGCTTTCATGATGAAAGGCGAGGATCTCCAGTGCCCAGTGTGATGTCAATGAAGAGTGATCAGTCAATGAATCATCCTAATGCATTTGTTGGAGAGTGCACAATAAGCCTTCGGTATCTATTATACCTTTTAAAGTGACTTGTGAACTTCAATTCAATATGTGTTGGAAAGTGGAAATATATAAATACAATGTTTTCACATAGTAATTTTCTCATGTCTTCTAAATAGAGTTCAGCTTGAAAGACCTGATTCACCAAGAAGTTTGTCTTCTGAATGCACAGATGACTCCCCTTTCTGCCGTGATAGACCCAGGTACATTGGACAGCACACCATAGTTTAATGTTCCATAACTGACTTGAAATTACAACAGCTGAGATATTCAAAAAGTTGATACACAAATATGCTATGATATACTTGATCCATTATGTAGCCAATTCCAAAAGACTTGCTTTGGGAACAGAAACAGCAATAATAATAATAATAATAGCTTAAATGTATATAGTGCCTGGCAAATGTATTTAAAACATCATGGCTTCCCACACTTGAAAAGAAAAGGACTTGACCAGACCCAGGATTTCACTCGTTCTTCAATTTATTTGACCAGTAAACAAGGAAGGTGAAATACCTTTAAACATACAAAAATAAAACATTTTAAATAAACTTTAGTATTTTCCATCAAATACAATAAAGCACAACAAAGTAAATTCAAATAAGGCAAAGGGTAAGTATATTTTAAACATAAATAATGAAGTAATGGTTAGTTTATCAACCCAGGCAAACACAGTGGCAAACAGTAGGCTACAGATACAGTACACATTAGGCATAAAATAAGCAGAAAGCCAGTTAGACCCATTTTAATTTAACCTGTTTTACCTTATGTTTAACCTAGATTTCTATACAGATTTTATATATGACATGTATTCCAATCACAATTTTAACCTGAATGAAATCAAGCATTCCAAACGATTTTACTGTAGATTAACATAACCATTACTGAGCAGGAAATAATCTTACTCTTCAACTAAGGTTTAATAAATAGTTGAAACAGCTTATAAATAACTTAAACCTTTAAACAGGCAATGCATCTCAAATCAACAGACAATACCTGTTTCACTTGTCCGTAGACAGACTACTATGTAGCCAGCGATCACATTTGAACAGTGTCCAGAGTCCAGTAGAGATGTGACCTTACCGGTAGCCCTTTTGATCTTTTCCTTTTCCCATGAGCTTTAATTCTGCGATTCTTTAGCGATTTCTCCTTTCTTCTGCTGTTCTTAAGCCACTGACAGACTTAGCAAAGATTTGGAAAAGATTTTTGAAAGACTACAGTCTCAGACCTACTCACATCTCAAGACAAGTAATAGAGTTGTTGAGTCACAGACTAGTCACAGACTATGATTTTGCAACAACTAGGGATCATGCAGTGGTAGGGAATTGGGATCAGAGGCCAAAGGCCTCAGAGAACAGATGTGTTTTTAGGTGTTGTTTGAACATGCCTAGGGAGGGGGCAGTGCGTAAATGGAGGGCTAGCTTGTTCCATAGACTGGGGGCAGCAGCACAGAAGGCTATGTCCCCAAAGGTCTGGAGTCTGGTGCGGGGAATGGCAAGCTGGTCCTTGTCAGAGGACGGCAGGGACCGTGGTTGACTGTAGGGATTGAGGAGATCAGTAAGATCGGTGCTGTGCAAGTGCGTGGAGGGATTTGTAGGTGAGGAGGAGGATTTTAAGTGATTTGTGACTTGATTGGCAGCAAGTGAAGCAGTATGAGGATCGGGGTGATATGCTGGCAGGGTTTTGTGCATGTTAAGACCCTGGCAGCTGAGTTCTGGACATATTGTAGCCTGTCAAGGGCCTTGCTGAGCAGACCAGACAGGACTGTCCCTAGCTAGTCACTTGTTACCCAATCCTCTTTTTATCCAATTAACCTGTTCCTCATTGTCTCTGGTCACATTTCTCATTTCCTCATTGTGTCAGTGTATTTAAACCCTGCACTTTGTCTGTGTCTTTGCTAAGTCTTTGTGAAACCCTGTGTGTCTCAAGCTTTAAGCCTTTGTGGGAGTTTGTGGAATTTATTGCCCTGTGGATTTTTGCCTCTGTGTTGACCTGGACTGTTTAAGGTTTCTCTTTTAGATTTTTCTGTTGGATGTGTTTGCCATTCCTTCCTCGGACTGAACCCTGTTATCTGAACTCTGGCTTAGCTCTTGGACTTTGATTTTCTGGATTGCGCCTTGGATTGATGTTTTTGGATGCAATTTTTTGTACCTTTTTTTGTCCCTGAACTTCTGAGCTTTAATCTTGTGTGTCTATTACCTGAAATAAACACAGTTAAACTTACTTTGTCTGCTCTACATTTGACTCACTTAGTTTCAGTGGCCTAGTGGGTTAAAAGTCAGTTTGCCACTCCAACGGCCCAGGTTCAAGACCTGACTGTGACAACATTGCAGTAGTCCCTACAGGAGGTGATTTGGGAGTGGATGAGACTTTCGGTGACACAGTCCGAGAGTGAACATCGAAGTCTTGAGAAGGCAGATTTGGTGATGTGTTTGATATGTGACTGGAATGAAAGAGTAGAGTCCAAGATGAAACTTGCTTTTATGCTAGTTTGCTGAGTGACGTTATTTGTGCTAAGCCTTGATGGTAAAGTTTTTACTTTTACTTTTGTTCACATGCAGGCTATGTGGAGGTGTGCCCTGTTCAGTGTGCCCCAAGAAAGCCTTTAAGTCCTGTCTGACCTGCATTGCTTCCTTCTGTGAGAACCACGTGAAGCAACACTACACAGCTCCAGTACTGCAGAGACACAAGCTGGTGGAGGCCATGGCAGACCTGGAGCAGAACATCTGCCAGCAGCACCACAGAGAGCTGGAGTTATTCTGCAAGACTGACAGCACACCAGTCTGTGTGTTATGTGTGGCTAGAGAACACAGTGGACATAAAATAACAGAACGGGGAGAAAATGAGGTAAACATTTTTGAACATACTCAATAGAACATAACTCTGTGGTATATGAACGAATGAAGAATATATGAATATGAAAGACACTGTCTTTGCTTCTCATTTACCCACCTACTTCTTTCTACAGAGCCTTCAATCAGACAAGACACAAGTGCAATCTCAGAGAGGTATGCATTCTTTAACTGTGGATAGCACACTTAATGATCATGTTAAAACTAAATGGCATTAGACTTGCTGAATTTTTGCAAGCACTGAGAATGGTATTCAGTTGACCTGTCCCTAAGCCCCTTCCCCCCTTTCTAACTTGGAAATTCATTACTGCCATTGTCTAGAACTGCAATGGCTGCTGTCAGCATGTCTGTAAACATAAACACTTAAGAGGTGCTTTTGGAGACCTAAGGATGTGTATAAAATTCAAAACTAACTTTGTTGGATGACAAACTTAGACGGGAGGTGTCATTCACTGGTTTGCTAATGCATGATAGGTTTGCAGGCATATGGTATGTTACAAGGACACTGCCATGAAAGGAACATATACTACATCTAGACTACAGTGCCTCTCCAACTTTGTTAACTTCAAAGTCAATAAAAAAATCAATCTTACATAGCTGTACACAATCCCCATGCTGATCTAATTAAAGCTGTAATCGGGCCTTAAAGGGACACCAGGCAAGCCTGATGCTTTTTCTCTACGAAACTCCCCCTCGCTCGGTCTGAAGCTCTTTTCCTTTTCTTTGTGTCTTCCGTCAAGGGTTTTCGCTGCTTCTTCGCCGGCTCTGCCATTATACACACGTTTGCAACAATCTCTAGCGTTTCGTTAGCCTGCCTCTGTGCTGTAAACTGATCCTGCTTCGGTCGGCGGGTACGATACACTGAACTTGCAAGCGGGATATTCTTCCTACAGGCAGTAGGGGCGGGCGAGAGAGTCTTCATTCGCCCTGTAATGAGTCATTTAACCATATACCGACTTACGAAGATGAGTAACACGAAAACGTTGCCTGGTGTCCCTTTAAAAGTTAGGCCCAACCCAGCCCGTGCCCGACAATAATCAGCCAGAGACTGACAGCTTTTCAAAAGCTTTACAGCCCTAGGCTATAGGCCACTTGAAAGTTGGAACAAATAAATAAAATAGCCTAAGTCCTCTGTAACATCGTAACATTTCAGCACTCTAAAGTTTACTGGAACCCTCCCATAGGCAGCCCCGCCAGCTCTTCAAACCCCTCGCCATTTACAATATTAAAAGGCCTAATGTCTTTACAGCAAAAGCTGCCACACTTCTTCGTAACCGTTTGTTTTACCTTTGGAGGGATGGGTTTTGTTGCAAACAATATGATTGTTGATCCTGGGAACTGGCATGTGTTGAACAGCTTCGATCAACATGCGTTATCAGCGATTAATTCCCTGTCGTTCTGCAGAATGTCGCATCTTTTGCATATTACATAACCCACTGGCTCTCATTATGCACATGGTCAAAACTTTTTCACACCTCAGACTTTGCTTTCATTGGCGGTGCAACCAAAATGTAATTGCCAGAGGCCAGCCTCCGTTTCACCTCCTCAGAATCCATTTTCACATCTTTCTCGCAGCTAATCGAAACGCATCACCTGACCGCTCATTTAGCCTATACCACGCAAGCCCGAGTTAAAATAATAGAACCTGTCGGGTTTGGGCAAAAATCTTCAGCTCTAGATCTAATGTTAGTAAGTTATCTGCAGTGCTAGTGTGATGACCGAGATGAGGCTTCTCCCTTTTGTCTATTCATCATTCAAGTAATGTAGGCTACTGAACTTTAGCAGTGATTAGCTGATGATTAAATTTAGCTATTAAATGAATTTATTAATATATGAGTATTTGAAAACACACACTGTTTATGAAGGTCTAAAACAGATTAACATATGGGAATATGTCACTCATATGTCACTTGTTTTCTAAACAGAACAAGGTGACCCCCCAGCAGTTCAACCACAACACAAGACAGGTAGGTCAAATATAAATTCAGCTATAGAATAACCTTCGTGGTTAGATGCTAACATCATTTGCAGAATTGCGAGCTACTGACCATTAGCGTGTAGTTGAGAAAATGGGTTAAATGTATTGTGCTTCCTTTAAAGTTACATGGACAGACTTTTATGGAAGTTGATTTTGAGAAAAAATCATACCTACATGAAGATGACTCCTATAAGAATAGAAAAGCAAAGTCATCCTTCTCAATTGGAAGTGTGCTACATTATAAACCCTTTTTACCTGATGACGCATGCATCACAAATATAGTTAACATTGTAATTTTTCAGAATTACATATGATGTAAATAGGATTCTTTATTTTTCTCTTTATAGATCATCTGATGTCATTTCTTGGCAAATTGGGTCTTTTAGAATTTTATCCAAATAAACTTACTCTTAGGTCTTTACTGGAGGTTAGCCATGCAACAATATCAGACAAAAAGGTGGAGACTCTGAAAGAGGTCCCTTTGGCTTTCCTCAGAAAACTACTGATGGTCAATTCAAAGTGCAGGAATCTCACATCGGCATACCCCAAATTACAAAACAATGTTGACAGTGATGAGGATGATGAGAAATGCAATCCTTTGGATCTGGTTACTGCTCTCTACTTTTGTGCTGACAGCTTCTTGCAACAAGAAATGTCCATCAAGATGTCAATGTGTCAGTTTTCTGTTCCTTTTCTGTTACCTCTTTCTGGTGACAATCAGTGCACACTCATGGTATGGGCTCTAAGGAATATTTACAAAGAGTGGTGTCCTCATCACCTTATGCACACCAAAAGCTATCTAGAAGACAGTGTTGTCCATGCGCAAATACCTCTTCTTAGCTTTGTCCGTCTGAAAGGCTGCAAACTGTCAAAGTCACAACTTCTCAATTATGTCCTGAGTAATCCAGAACAACATATCAGTTTTTTCACACATAGAGACATAAAGGGTGGAAGTGTCCCTAAGAAGATCTCAAATGGCCTGGTGGAGATTGCCTGGTGTCTTCCATGTGGACAGAGCAACATTGATGTGTTTCCTGAACCCGTGGCAATAGCTAATATGAGGGGAGATATAATCTCCAACGAAACACAATTCAGTTTCCTCATGAAAGTGTCTACTGCAGTTTTTGTGTTTCTGGACACAATGACCCAAGAGGAAGAAAAGCTGCTTGACTTCCAGGGTCTTCTGAAGTCCAAGCTCTTCTTGGTAGTTAATTCCAAAATGGAGAGACATCTTGTTAAGTCTATCGATGCACTGAAGCTACAGGAAAACCACATACTCAGACGAAAGCCACAACTCAACATGGAAGAGTCCTCCAGTCTAATCATCAGCACCATAAATATGTCCTTGAAAGAGTGCAAGAACATACATACTTCAGAGGAACTGTCAGAAACTGCACTTAGTTTGGGGATCTCAGTGGATGAATGTAAAAGCAAAAACTCAGCATCAGCAAAGATTGCAGCTGATGATATAATGAAAGGCGTTAGGGTTCATCAAATATCAGACTACAAGAAGAAACAGATGCCTCTTCAGGGTGAATACTTGAAAAAAATATCTCAAATTGAGATAGAGGAATGCAGACTGAAAAAAGCAGGCGAGCTCAGTCTAGAGAAATACAAGGATCAACTTCATGAGAGAAAACGTGTACTAAGAGAACAGCAAGCCAACGTCAAGACATCAGAAGCAATGGAGCAGTTCATTCAAGCACTGTCCACAGACAAAGAACAAAGAGCATTCTTTCTGAAATGGATGGCACTAAATATAGATAGGAAATCACGTAATCACTTCACAGAACTCCGCAGAAAGTTCAAGGAACCATTCCATGGAAAGGACAGCAACTCAATCATAGAGCTTGATCAGCAACTTTTGAATAACTCCTTGGGCATTGAGCATTACATGAGAGAAATGGGACAGATATATGAATCCAGACAATCAGATGACACAAGACATCTCCCTGTCATTGCTGCTGAGCTTTTACTTGATGCATACCCTTTAGAGCTTCTTGATGGAGACGCGTCCAACATCCCAGAGAAGTGGGTGACCGATGTTCTTCTAGAGGTAGACAGAAAAGTAGGGAGCACTCGACTTTTGGTCGTGTCTGTGTTGGGCGTGCAGAGCACAGGGAAATCTACTCTGCTCAACACCATGTTTGGTGTCCAGTTCCCTGTTAGCAGTGGCCGCTGCACTCGTGGAGCCTACATGCTCTTCCTCTCTGTTGAACAGGAACTCAGAGAGGAGCTGAAATGTGACTTTGTTCTACTCATTGACACTGAAGGCCTTAAGGCACCTGAACTTGCCATGCTTGAAGACAGCGATGAGCATGACAATCAACTTGCAACACTTTTAATAGGCCTCAGTGATGTGACAATAATAAATATTGCAATGGAGAATTTAACTGAAATGAAAGATGTTCTGCAAATAGCAGTTCATGCATTTCTGCGGATGAAGAAACTTGGAAAGAAACCAGTCTGCCATTTTGTTCACCAAAATGTTTCAAGTGTATCTGCATATAGCAAGCTGAGGGCACAGCGGGAAAAGCTTTTGGAACAGTTGAATAAAATCACAAAGATTGCTGCAGACATGGAGAAGCATTCTGACGTGAAGGAGTTCACTGACATGTTGCATTATGACCTGGAAAAGAACAGCTGGTACATACCAGGCCTGTGGAATGGAACTCCTCCAATGGCACCTGTTAATTCAGGATACAGTGAAGCTGTGCATATGTTCAAAGAGGGTCTGTTTGAGTCTGTTAAGTCAACAAATCTTGAACATATGACTGAGATTCCACATTTCCTGAACTGGATGAGTAGTCTGTGGAAAGCAGTGAAGTATGAAAACTTCATCTTCAGCTTCAGAAACTCTCTTGTTGCTCATGCCTATGACAGCCTTTGTAAAGAGTTTTCAGGATGGGAATGGTCTTTCAGGAAGTCCATCTACTCATGGCTGAACAATGCAGAGACACAGATATCTAACACTGACACCAGCAGAGTAGAGAGTCTGTCTGGAGATTTGCAATCGGATGCCTTCAAAATGATTGAAGATCAGACAGCTAAGATGAACAAGAATTTGAAGGAATATTACAAACGGAAAGACATACATGTGAACCTAGTGGAAAGGTACAGAGCTGAGTTTGAAATTGATATAAAAACTCTTCACCAAGAAATCACCAAAATTGTTGAAAATAAAC
Organism: Alosa pseudoharengus; assembly: GCF_046254945.1. Lineage (NCBI taxonomy): Eukaryota > Metazoa > Chordata > Actinopteri > Clupeiformes > Clupeidae > Alosa > Alosa pseudoharengus. Next base: position 10,833,345 of record NW_027468848.1, read on the forward strand.
TTCAGTCTGCAGTTTGTCTGCAAATGGACATAGAGCGGGTGGAAAATATTCAAAAACAACATACAGATGTCATTGAAAGGCAGGTTGTAGAGCTGTTGACAAACTGCAAGAAACTTAACACAAAATTGTCAGACAGTGACTTGGAGAAAGAATTTGAGAAAATGTGGAGTGAGGTAACAAGAGACGTTTCGTCACTGAAAGAGAAGGACATTTCCTCGTGTGTCATGAAGAAACTGCGAGCCAATCTGGCCCACCGCAGTGTGCAGGAAGAGTTATCAAAGATTGGGGATCTAACTAGATGTGGACTTGAGGATTTCAAGGTGAAAAGTGCACACATAACAGAATGGAAAGGAGTATTGAATGTTTTCACCAGGAGCATTGAAACAGATCTTCAAAATATTGCAAACAACATAATTCAAAGTGGTGAGAGATTTATTGAAGGTCTTGTAAGTACCCATATGGATTATCAGGAAATTTTCAGTAAAGAGCTTCTTGAGAAAATTGACACAGGCCTGAAAACAGAAATCAATGGCAACACTACTTTTGAGACTGATTTGAAAGTACACATGTGTGGCATTGGAGCACGAAGATTCTTGGAAATGCACCGACATTTCTTATCAGACAAAGACCCTCGAAAACATTTGGATAGGTCCAAGAACCAGTACTTATCAGATTTCATTGACTCCTACAGACAAAGAGATCAGTGTCTCAGGAAGGCCCAAGATTTTACCCAGCTCTGCATCAAACCTGCAGTCATAGAGTATATCAACAGATCCCTTGGCATTGAAATTGTCGACGAGATTCTTTCAAGCAAACATTCATCACAGTACAGTTCACGATCATACTTTCAATACACAGTTTTGAAAGAACTTTTAGAGAAAAATGTATTTGAAAACTTTATGAGATACATCGAAAACTATGAGAACTTTGTGAAGGATTGGATTCACAATCAGGTTGTTGAATGGCTGTCCAAAGACATGGGTTTGGTTAAGTTGGAATGCCATATTCTGAAAACCATCATACAGAAGATTAAAGAAAAAATTGAAATTGTTCAGGCTGAAGTCAATGATCCTAATGACACTGAGAAGGCAACAATGTTTGTTGAAAATTTCTGCTGTGCTCTTAGCGAAGAAATCACATTTCCCATGAACAAAGTTAGAGGGGTTCTCTTCCAGATGTCTTGTAGATGCACTCCATTCGTTGAAAGCCTTGTACAGTCCTTGGACAACCTAAGCAAGCAGCTGGACAAAGAATTTGCAAAGTCATCCAGCACCGAAGATACACTAAAGGTTCTCACAGTCAAACCACAGAATGAGATTTTCAAGAGGGTGTTTGGGTGTGGGGAGCAGTGCCCCTTCTGCAAGATACCCTGTGAGGCTGGAGGCAGAGCACACACCCAACATCACGCCACCGTCCACAGGGTATAGCAGGGACTAGATATGAAAAAATGACTCTTGCTGAGGTTCTTTGTACAACATGTGTTTACAGTGGTGCATACTTTCAGACTTCTGACACAAACTATAAGTTTCACCCTTACAAGGAATACCGTGTCTAACATCACGACTGGAACATTGCTCCAGACCCATCAATTCAAGCATCCGATTACTGGAAATATGTGCTAGTAACATACAATGACAGACTTGCCAAGGAA